>NC_134491.1:32968704-33288704 GCF_040206685.1 Ascaphus truei
ACCAGATTAAAATGTGAGACAGCCTTAGATTTGAAAGAACTTCAACTGGTGGTGGATGTGGGAGTCTCTGGTAGGTTGTTCCCGTTTTGGGGTGCACGGAAGGAGAAGGAGGAACATCCGGATACTTTGTTGAACCTTGGGACCATGAACAGTCTTTTGGAGTCTGATCTCAAATGATAAATGCTGCATGTGGTAGGGGTGAGGAACTTGTTCAGATACAGGGGTAGCTTGCCCAAGAAGTATTTGAAGGCAAGACAGGAAAGGTGAACTTTGCGCCTAGACTCGAGTGATTTTTTCTAGTTCTTTGAGCATTTCGCAGTGATGTGTGTTGTAGTTGCATTGGAGAACAAGGGTGTCAAGTTTGCTAAGGTGGGGTTGAGGTGCCGAGCCATATACTATGTCTCCATAGTGAGACTTAGGGAGGATTTGTTCCTGTAAAGTACCCCTAGTTTGGCATAGGTCTTGGTTGTCAGGGTATCAACGTGCATCCCGAATGTTAAGTGGGAGTCAAACCATATGCCCAGGTATGTAAAACTAGTGACAGGGGTTAGGGTGGTGTTAGCGTTGGTTCTAATCTGGAGCTCAGTCACTGGAAGCTTTAAAAATTTATTCTTGGTCCCAAATACCATTGTTATAGTCTTGTCAGTGTTTAAAAACAGTTTGTTTTGGGAAATCCAGTTTTCGAGTCTCAAAAAGTCAGACTGAAGTATGTGTTGAAAGTCAGAGAGGCTATGGCTGTGTGCATATAGGATTGTGTCATCTGCATACATGTGTATTGAGGCTTCCTTACAAGCTGTGGGAAGATCATTGTTGGACACTGAGAAGAGTAGGGGCTCCAGAACAGAGCCTTGCGGGACACCACAGGTGATATCCAGGGGGTTGGAGTTAGAGCCTGAGATGGACACATGTTGGGATAGGTATGACTGAAACCAGTTTAAAGCATGCTTCCCTATTCCAGAGCTCTGGAGTTTGTTAAGCAGGATAGCATGATCAACAGTATCAAAAGCCTTTGCAAAATCTAGAAATACTGCACCAGTGAGTTATCCCCGTTCCATTCCACACTGGATTTCATTGCAAACTTTTAGCAGGGTAGTTACGGTGGAGTGTTTGGGGCGAAAGCCAGATTGGAAATGGCTAGGGAAATTTGTCTTGGTATAGTAATCGCTTAATTGGGAGTGGACACATTTTTCCATGACTTTGGATAGAATTGGGAGAAGTGAGATTGGCCTGTAGTTTGAGACAGTGTTTTGTCCCCACTTTTGAAGATTGTGACAACTGGCAGTTTTCCAGGTCTTAGGGATATGGCCTGCAGACAGGATAGAGTTGACTATGGAAGCAATTGGTTTGGCAATGGCTGGGGCACCAAGTCGTAGGAACCTAGATTGTAGTAAGTCAGGTCCACATTGACTGCTTAGTTTTAACGGTTTGCACCTTGTGGTGTACCCTCTGTATTTGCTCTCGTGAAGTCTTCTCTTTATGATAGACTTGGATAATGAGATGCCTACCTCCTGGAGAGGGTTCTTCACTTGGCTGGATGTTGTGAAGGAATTTTTCTTTACCATGGAAAGGATCCTACGATCGTCCACCACTGTTGTCTTCCGTGGACGTCCAGGCCCTTTTGTGTTGCAGAGCTCACCAGTGCGTTCTTTTTATCTCAGAATGTACCAAACTGTTGATTTGTCCACTCCTAATGTTCCTGCTATCTCTCTGATGGATTTTCTTTTTTTTTTGCAGCCTAAGGATGCCCTGTTTCACTTGCATTGAGAGCTCCTTTGACCGCATGTTGTGGGTTCACAGCAACAGCTTCCAAATGCAAATGCCACACCTGGAATCAACTCCAGACCTTTTACCTGCTTAATTTATGCTGAAATAACGAAGGAATAGCCCACACCTGTCCATGAAACAGCTTTTGAGTCAATTGTCCAATTACTTTTGGTCCCTTGAAAAAGAGGCGGCTACATATTAAAGAGATGTAATTCCTAAACCCTTCCTCCAATTTGGATGTGAATACCCTCAAATTATAGCTGATAGACAGCCCTTTAAGTCCATATTCATTATGTAACTGTAACTTGAATTTATTTTGGCACATAGCCGAAATAACAAAACTTGTATCAGTGTCCAATTATTTCCGGACCTAACTGTGTATATATATATATATATATATCAAATGGAAATATTACTGTATGCTCATTTGCATGTCTTAGACAGGTCTGCAACCCCGCCTTGCACCATTATCACCCAGCACACATCACTTCCACTGCAGCAAAGGATTCTGGGAACTGACATGCAAATGAGTACACAATGCCACCTTTTGCTTCAAAACCATTCAACATGGTTCCCCTATAGTGAACCAAAGAAAGAAAGCTCCCTATTGTGTCGCACTAGAGAAAACACCCTAAGCTAAATTAAAATTACTATTTATTAATGAACTAATTAAAATATATTTATTGCAGCAGAATATACAATGAACCAAATGATTAAAACAAATTAAAAATAAAGGAGGTGTCTGTGTGCTATTTATTAAAAATGACAGTGTAGATAAAGAATAGCTATTATTAACTGTCTTATCCCGCGGTTATATAATTATGCTAACCGTGGTAATAGCTATATAAATACAATTGTAGGTCGTCAGATAACTACTCCTAAATAGGTGAGAGTGTTACTGCTGGAAGAGGGTTACTTGCTCTGTGTGTCCATAACCATGCTTGTATGTGGGGTATTATAATCCAACCTCTATATACACTTACACAGTGTTATCAGACCACCAGGTTCAGGAATCACTGAGCCTGTAGGTCTGTCTTGGCGAACAGCTTGACAAATAGTAGCCAAATACTCTTATAAAAGTATAGCCATGCATAATAATGGTATATTGCTGTCCTCTCTGTTGGCAGTAAGTTCTGGTAAATACAGGTACTGTATGCCAGCAGTAGTTATGGAGGTTTCCCTCACACCATGGTGAGGTGCCCTATGTATGGAGGGGAGTGGCTGTATGCTCTGAGTCTCTGGATAGTGACATCAGGGATGTGCCCGCCTCCTGAAGTATATAAGGCACAACACAGTTAGTTTCATTGTGTACAGCGCTGACCCTGTGAAACCAACTCAACTGTGGCAAGTAACACAGATCAAGAAGCTTCCTAAAGAGTGCGACAATACACTCAACAAGAGAACTTGGAGTAATGAGGCTCAAGCCTCGGTATCCAATATCACCACTGACAGATTTAATCTGTCAGTCAGAACAGAACGGTCAGTTTCATTGTGTTCCAGCAGCTGTGGAAAGCTGTTGGGAAGTTGTATTGTCCTGCATAAGGGATTGTAGGAACACTTTGTGACCCTAGTGACGTAACTAGAGGTCCAGGTTGACCAATCAGCCTGTCTAAGCCACTCTGTGTCCAGGAACCTGGCGCAGAAAGGATCTCCCTAGGAGAAGAGGGAATCCCACTTCAATTTGGGAGGGCGTACCTGGCAAAGGGACAGCACGGAGAGATGTGCGGCTAGAGCCGGCAGCTGCATGGGGCAGTCTGCTACATCACCGTCTACAATAAAGATGACCTTGTTAACGATACCCCCACTGTGTGAGTGTGAAATTACTCAGGAGTGGATGGCACCACCAAGAAGGAGTTCCTCACCAGGACCATCTCCCTGCGGAAGCATAGACCCTGATGAGGTGGAGGCGCTGCACATGATGTAAGTTGAACTCGCACCCACTACCTCAGCCACCTATCCTGTTGGATATCCCCTAATACCATCAAGCGGGAGACTCGGGGGTTCTGTTGCCTACAGGTGCACCACTAAACACACGTAATGGGGGTTGGTTATTAGAGTACCCGGGCCAATGTGAGATTGGGGGGGGGGGGAAACCCGTTACAAGAGAAATAGAGGAACATAGCATTTTATCTTTGTGGTTCCCCTATAGGCTTAAGCTTGCTGCATGGTCACAGCTTTGAGCACAGCCAGGGTTAAGATGCATAGCCAGTAAACCCACCCACAGACAGCTGTTTCAACCTTAATTGGTCTCATCAGTGTGGGGTTGGTTACACTGGCTATGCAAAAATGAAGCTATGAGGATGGGTTTTACCATACTTAGTTAAGTTATGGTGGGTAAAATATATATATATATATATATATATATATATATATATATATATATATATATGTAGAGGTATCAGTACCGTGTTAGCCAAGCTTCAATAATCAAAAAATAAATAGATGATACCGTTCTGTGGCTAACGAAATGCTTTTATTTGTGCGAGCTTTCGAGATACACTGATCTCTTCTTCCGGCGATGTTAATAATGAATGAAGCAAAATGTATACTTAAAAACAGTGTCTCTTGGAATGTTATCTGTGCTGTTCCTTCCCCTGGTGTGGATGTGTTTTATGGCTAGAGGTGTCAAAAGGTTACTGAAAGCAAGTGAAGAAAGAGTGTGTATGTGTATCAGTGTGAATAAAAATGAATGGAGAGCCCACAGTATATACAGTGCTTTACACAAGGTGTGTGGAGTGGGAGTGGATATAAATGGTGTGGGTGGGTGTGGAAATGTGAGAGTTTGTAGCACAACTAAAAGTGTGTGTGGATACTTAGTGGTCCCTATTGGTGTATAGGGATGGAAAAACAAGGAGTATTAGTACGTGTGAGAGACAGCTGTGTGTGCATACATATAGCACAGTATGTACAGACATGGCCTTTAGCGCTGATGGGACGAGAGTTCACTACTGTCAGTAATGACTCATAAAATTTCAATCTCTATATATATATATATAGTCACGGTATGGAGATTTGCACTCACGGTTTAGTTTAGGAGGCAGATGCTTGTCCCATATGTAGCATATAGACGTGTGGTAACCAGGGGATCCTGATGACCAAAGAAGACAGCACACTGCAAGGTTGATGTCAAAAAAGTGTATTGTGGAACACAGGGCCGCCAACGTTTCGGTCCTCACAACGGGACCTTCCTCAGGGCAGTGCACAACAGACTAATACAAGCACCCATTTATACCCCTAAAAACATACA
This sequence comes from Ascaphus truei, assembly GCF_040206685.1. Lineage (NCBI taxonomy): Eukaryota > Metazoa > Chordata > Amphibia > Anura > Ascaphidae > Ascaphus > Ascaphus truei. The sequence continues at coordinate 32,973,716 of NC_134491.1, forward strand.
AGAAATCACCTGAAAACAATCATAGAAAATCCAAATTACAATCCCAGGTACAACCCACAACACATCACAGCCAATCGAACATACTGATACTGACCAGCACCAATGAAACAACTTGATCTGAACCCTTGTATGATTGGTCACCTGTTATACCAATGCTGTCCACATAGTGACGTCACTGTGCAACCTGATTGCATCTTGGTAACCATGGCTAAAAATGCATAGTGTGCAACAAAAGAGAACATGCATATACATCTAGATCTGAGTAAATACATGTGCAATAATAAAAGAAGCTGCCCGCAATTGACTCTACCAGATCGTGCTATATTGACAGCCAGAAAGACTCATCGTGACCGCATATGTGTCTATGTCGTACCTTATGCAGCCTGTCAGTAGAATGATACACCACGTTTGTGTTACTTACCCCGAACTGCCCGATCGCGTCTCTTGCAGAGAGGGGGGGCGCACGGCCTCTCACTTCACTACAGCGCGTGTGCGCAATGAACCCATAGCAACCTGATCGCATTCCTAGCAAAGGCGGGGGGCGCCGTGCGTATTCTGTTATTATTTACTCACGCGCGCATGCGCAGTGTGTCCCTAGCGACTCGATCGCGTCCCTGGCTGTAGGGGGGAGGGGTACGCTTGTATGCGCACTGGATCAACGCATGTGCGCATGCGCAATGCAACACTAGTGACGCGAACGCAACTCAACCAGAGAAGGGAGGGGTGCGAACACAATAGGGCATAGGTCTTTTGCACATGCGTCGTGTACACTCTAGCAACCCGACAGCGTCCGTGCCAACCATTGAGAAGGTACGGATGTGGTCGCCGATACAACCCATGCTGCGATTTCAGCAATGCAATAAACTATAGGGCCAAAAGCTGAATGCAGAGAGGGCAAAGATAAACACAATACCAAACATATTAAAAGAATACACCATCCACATCATAGTATTTGCTGCCCATTTAAGTATGTACATGGGGGACTCTAATGTCAATAGATAATACATAAGTGCATGGAACCAAACCTAATTGATTATTGATGCAATAACCATGTACTATTCTATCTGCTGGCAAAATTTGATGCGAGCAGGTGTGCTCCATGCATATTGTAGGATGATGTATATATAGCTTAAATGCCAAAAATCTATCCATATAGGATGTCAATAAGCTCTATGTTAGTTCAATGTCTGCCTATCGGCTGTGTTGTTAGTTGATCCGAAACATAGATCACCAAGTGATGCAAGACACCTAAGGGTGAAGACAATGAATGAAACATACAGGGAAAGGGGGATGGAGGAATTAGACATTGCTATGGAATACGTACACACTGAAATAATGAAAAAACATTTTACAAAAAACAGCCTAACTTCAAATCCTCATTTAGTCCATACGGTGAAATGGTCTTGAGTTCATATATTAGTCTTGCCTCCTGTTGCAGAAGCATCTTGTTTCTGTCTCCACCCCGAGGTGGTGGTTGCACCTGTAGGATGGGCATACAACGCATAGTAGCCAAGGAGTGCCGCATTTCTTTGAAATGCCTAGCAACCGGCAGATACTTGAGCTCAGTCTGGTCGTCCGTGCTCTTCAATGCTTTCCTAATTGTGGATCGATGGATCGCAATTCTCTCCTTTAGCATGCGTGTCGTTTTGCCCACGTAGCGAAGACCACAGGGGCACGTGATCATATACACGACAAAGCGGGACTCACAATTTAGGAAATGCTTGATCTTGATTGAAGCCCCACTGTGAGGATGGGAATAGCTGGAGCCCGTTTGCATGAAGCCGCAATTGGTACAGCCATGGCACCGTTACGATCCTGGTTTTCTATCGAGCCAGGTTTTGAGAGGTCCATATTTGTCAACTGGGTCCGCTTGCGTCAGCATATCCCCTAAGTTACGTCCCCGCTTGTAGCAGAACAAGGGGGGATCTTTACAGATTTTTCCAATTTTATTATCATTAGCTAAGATATGCCAGTTCTTGTGTACGCTATGTTTGATGCGGTTGGACGCCGTGCAAAAAGTACTGACAAAATGACAACGTTGTTGAATCGGTTTGATTTTGTTCGATTGCAGCAAAGCCTCTCTGTCAAGGCTCCTTACTTTCTTCAGGGCCTCACTAATGTCCTTGTGGTAATAGCCCCTATCTTGAAACGTACTGCCATGTCTGAAAGTGCCGTTTCCAGTTCATCTGGATTAGAAATTATCCTCTTCACTCTGAGAAACTGGGAAAAGGGGAGTCCCCTCTTGAGTGGTGTTGGGTGGTGGCTGGTGGCATACAGCAGCGTGTTTCTATCTGTATCTTTGTGGTAAAGCCTGGTAGCCAAGCCACCACCGGACCTGTACACTATGGTGTCCAAAAAGGAAATCTCGGAGTTGCTAAACTGTGCTGTGAATCTGATTGTAGATGGAATTTGATTCAAGTGTTCAATGAATTCTAAGAGCGCAGTCTCCGGCACATCCCATATGAGAAATATGTCGTCTATGTAGCTTAGGTATTTCTTTATACATACTGCATGTGGGGCATCATGTAAGATGTGCGTATGTTCATACACATCCATGAATAGATTAGCATAAGATGGGGCCATATTGGACTCCATTGCGGTCCCGCTTAGCTGCAAATAAGTGCTTCTCTCGAATCTGAAATAATTTTTGTTGAGGATGATTTCCATGAGCAACATTAAGAATTCCACCGGTGGACCTTCATGTGATGAAAAGGCCCCAAACTTAGATCTAACAGCATCCAGCCCCTCTTGGTGGGGTATATTGGTGTAAAGACTACTGACGTCTAGAGTGACCAGAATATAATCCATTTTTTCCAATTTGATGTCTCCAATCTACAGATGAAAATCCGTCGTGTCTTTAACGAAAGAACTCATACCCATGACCATAGGCTGGAGAAAAATATCAATAAATTGAGACAGTGGATGGCATAGAGATCCTCTTGCGGAAATGATAGGTCTTCCAGGGGGATTCGTGGCTGATTTGTGTATTTTAGGCAAGGTGTACAGAATTGGCATTCTTGGAAAGGGCTGTGTAAGAAATTTGCCCGTTTCTTCAGAGATCCAGTTGTTCGAAACTCCCATCTGTATGATAGAATCCACTTCCTTTTTATACTCCACTGTGGGATCCCCTGGTAAGTGTCTATATGTGGATGTGTTGGATAATTGATCCTCTATTTCCCTTTTATAGTCCACATATTTGAGTAACACAATGCCACCCCCTTTGTCCGCTGCGCGGATGATGATATCTTTGTTTTTTCTAAGTGTAACAATAGCCGATTTTTCTTCTCGTGTGATGTTATAATAGCTAACTTTTTTGGTCTTAATATCGATGCCAGTTTCCTTATCTAAAACATTCATGAAAGCAGAAATACTATGGTTATTTGTTTGAGGATCAAAATTACTGCTACACTTAAACGTGTTTGCCTTCACTGAGGTGTTTAGTGGAGGCTGTTTGATGAAAAAATCCTTAAGCCTCAGTTGTCTGTGAAACTTATACATTTCAACTTCCCAGTTAAAGCTGCGTTGAACGTTAGTGGGTACAAAACTAAGGCCTTTATGGAGAACGCTTAGCTGCGCCGCGGTCAGAGTAAAATCCGTAAGGTTGTATATTACCGTGCTGGCCTGCGTCCGCGAGGTCCTCTGCCTCTCCTGTTTTCGCGCTCTGGATACCGCCGGTTTTCTCCCACCCCTCCTGGTGGGTCCCTTCCGTCTGTGTCTGGAAACGGAGGTTTGGCATGGCCGGCGTTCGCTGGACCTAAAAAATCACTTCCAGAGCCCTCCGTATTATCTGAGAAGTCAGTGTCACTCGTAGGCACACCTGATCTGTAAGCAGACTTCCTAGCACGAGTGGATTTACGTCTCTGTGCCCCACGGCGTGCATTTGGTTCCCCTAGTCCTAGCAACCAGCGATAGACCTTGCGTTCTTTATAGTCAGCTTTAACAAGCCGCAGCTTTTCCTTCTTGTACTTAATGAGATTGTCCCTGTAGTTATCGATTGTGGTCTGGATCTTATCGGTCCAATCAGTACTTGTGTCAGCCGAAAGTTTGTCACCCTGCTTCCCTTGGATCAAATCTATCTCTTGTCGGATCTTTGCAATTTCCTTACTGGATTGCTCTATGACCAGAATCATAAGGTCACTAGAGCATTTATTTAGAATGGCAATCCATTTTTTGCAAAAATCTGGATCATTGCGTCCAATGGTGGGCTGATTCCTGATTCTAAAACCACGTGGGAGTAACTTCTCTTTATGGTAGTGTGATAGTGTCACTCCGTGAAGAAAGAAATCTACTTCTCATTTCTTGAGCTTAATTAGGTCATTGTAAATATCAACTGGTTTGTCTGGTCCCAAAACTGATTCAAATGACTCAGCGTACCGTATTTTGGCTATCTCAGCGTCGCTGAAACTGGCAGTGTCTGATAATGTAGTGAAAATTCCCGCAAAGTCTGCAAATTCCTCCATTAAAAATGAACTCAAGTATAGTCATTAAAAATACAATATGCTGTAGGCAATTGTAATCCCAAACCTACAGCTAAAGTAAGGGTGGTAAATGTTTGAGGTGGTGCCATAAAGCTCTTAGAAAAATATGGTCATGGTATGGAGATTTGCACTCACGGTTTGGTTTAGGAGGCAGATGCTTGTCCCATATGTAGCATATAGACGTGTGGTAACCAGGGGATCCTGATGACCAAAGAAGACAGCACACTGCAAGGTTGATGTCAAAAAAGTGTATTGTGGAACACAGGGCCGGCAACGTTTCGGTCCTCACAACGGGACCTTCCTCAGGGCTGTGCACAACAGACTAATACAAGCACCCATATATACCCCTAAAAACATACAAGAAATCACCTGAAAACAATCATAGAAAATCCAAATTACAATCCCAGGTACAACCCACAACACGTCACAGCCAATCGAACATACTGATACTGACCAGCACCAATGAAACAACTTGATCTGAACCCTTGTATGATTGGTCACCTGTTATACCAATGCTGTCCACATAGTGACATCACTGTGCAACCTGATTGCATCTTGGTAACCATGGCTAAAAATGCATAGTGTGCAACAAAAGAGAACATGCATATACATCTAGATCTGAGTAAATACATGTGCAATAATAAAAGAATCTGCCCGCAATTGACTCTACCAGATCGTGCTATATTGACAGCCAGAAAGACTCATCGTGACCGCATATTTGTCTATATGTCGTACCTTATGCAGCCTGTCAGTAGAATGATACACCACGTTTGTGTTACTTACCCGCGAACGCAACTCAACCAGAGAAGGGAGGGGTGCGAACACAATAGGGCATAGGTCTTTTGCACATGCGTCGTGTACACTCTAGCAACCCGACAGCGTCCGTGCCAACCATTGAGATAGGGTTCAGATCAAGTTGTTTCATTGGTGCTGGTCAGTATCAGTATGTTCGATTGGCTGTGACGTGTTGTGGGTTGTACCTGGGATTGTAATTTGGATTTTCTATGATTGTTTTCAGGTGATTTCTTGTATGTTTTTAGGGGTATAAATGGGTGCTTGTATTAGTCTGTTGTGCACTGCCCTGAGGAAGGTCCCGTTGTGAGGACCGAAACGTTGGCGGCCCTGTGTTCCACAATACACTTTTTTGACATCAACCTTGCAGTGTGCTGTCTTCTTTGGTCATCAGGATCCCCTGGTTACCACACGTCTATATATATATATATATATATATATATATATATATATATATATATATATATATATATATATATATGTATAGTATATGTGAAAGCTGGTATTGGCTGATTGGAGGGTGGCTCCTCTTCCCTAGTTTGAAGCTCACCCCCTCCCACTTTCAAATGGTTAAAAGCTCACTCCATTGCATCTACCACTCTCAGGGGAACTTGCTTGCTTGCAGTTTGATTGTGATAAATCTAATTCAGAGTGCTTTTCCTGGTAATGTACAGGTTAATAAGAGCTTCAATCAGACTTAGAACTATGCAACTAATTTTGACAGATTTATTATAAATCATTCTTCCTGGTAATGCACAGGTTATTAAGAATTTATATTAGTGTTAGGTAACCTTGAGATGTGGTCTGCCGTGTAGGGGCTCAAGGGCTTACAACACTTTGGCCAAAGAGTTAAACTAAAAGACCATTTTATTCAAAAGATATCTATACATATATATTTAGGCACTGTACCGTGTATAAGTTGCATTGGATGTAGCACTGAGCTCTGTCTGTGTTTCATGTTCTGTCTCAGGTTTTAAATATAGTATATGTGATATAGAATAGTCTAATATTACACTATACATAATGTATGTATAGGTAGATAACTGACACTAATGTATAGGTAATAAAGAACATTAATCCACAGAGCTTGCACTCATGTACAGTGTGACAAATAAGAAAGTGTCCTTGTCTATGTAGCCACGGCTGATCATATGGTAGAAATGGGCAGCAGAGGGTGAAGGGGAGATCGAGGGTAGAAATTGAAGGCTGCGGCGGTTGGATGGGCCTTCCTCTAACCACCGTGTGACTGCTCTTTGCTGCAAGCCACTCACTGATGGAATTGTGGGGTGCGACGTCACAGCGCCAGTATCACTGACCGCAGAGCCCTGAGAAATTAAATCCCAGAATTCAATGAGTCGCCCCATCACTGGCAGATATGAAGAATGGGGAAAGAGATTTACCTCTCTCCTCCCGAGGCCGGGACATTGGATTAACAAGTCTGTTCTCCTTGCATTAAAAACATGGCATAACTAGTCAATTGAGTTTCAGTCCTTTTCAGTGACTGTTTTCAGCGCCCAAATGATGCACCTGTTACGTCACGGGCCCGCACCCCAAATATCCTATAGGCACGTGAGTTGCGTCATGGTGAAATTTTTATTTTACTACGGAGTCTGATCGAAGAAAAGATCTTCTGCACAATACTGTTCTTTGTCTCATACAACGCATGTATATCTTGGCGAATTTGTGTGTGCACTTTTTGCAGGGTTTTCGTTTACTAAGTTCCCCACACCCCCTGCATCAGTATTTTATACAGGATCGCGCTATTTGTGTCTTCCTTTTTTTCATAAGAACCGATGACTTGTGCTCCCGGACTCACCATTCAGAACTTTTTGTAAATGTAATGACATTTTTTTGCTCCTTTCCCATGGGGACTTCAAAATTAAGAGTGTAATTGTTATACCAAGTTCGTTATTTATATACTATGGTGCACATGCAAAAAAGTTTACACGTAGGGAGAACCATTAGGTAACTGAAGATTAGACATTTCTAACATGTTTGAAATATTAGAGATACGGATTTAAGATGTCCGGTTTTAAAGCACTTGACACTATACCATGGTGGTATGCTTGAAGGGTTAAAATAATGTCCAGTTTAGATGGTTCCAAAACCACAGAGCAATGTGGTTCGTTGAAAGAAATGATTTGCAGATTGAGACTGAATGGATTGTTAGATTTAATACGAAGATCCCTATTGGGATCTATGAGGAAGTTGATTATATTATATTGCTTATTTTGTACGGTTGATATATTGATGCATTCCCCAGGTGCGTTTAATCAATGTCACACAGCGTCTTGTTGCCATGGCAACGTAAAATGATGTAATGACATCACATTGCACGCCGGGTGACATCACGTTGGTGACGTCCACAGTGTCATTTGATGCTGAGACTCGGTAGGAGGAGGGTGACAGGAAGGAGGCGGCCAACACAGGCAAGTGCCTATGGGCGGCAGATCTTCAAATCTGACGCGGCCTTCCACCCATATTAATCATAATTGAGAATTTTCATCTATTACTTTGGGCTCCCTCTAGTGGTAGTACCGTATAGTTTGGAATAAATATTTTTGAATAAAGTATTTTAATTACAGTATATAGAGTCCTTCAAATAGTTTAATAAATAACTTAAAAAATGTGCTGTGATTTTGAGATCAACAGCTTTGTTTATATTTTTTCATAGTAATAGACTTTAAAAAAAAAATTATGTGTACTTTTCTCATATAATCAACTGTAATTTGATATATGTACAATTTTAATACAATTTGCAAAATGACTACAGAATCATAATTCCATAATACTTAATATATGCATTGTATTGATATCATGTACAGGTATACTAAGTGTCTGGCCAATCACTGTGGATGTGAGGGTGTTAATATAGAAGGGTTTAGACGCTATGATGTAGCCCCTGATGAAGCTAAGCCACTCAGCGAATTGCGTAGGGACAGTAGCAGGAACACAGGGCACTACCAAAGCCCAGAGACAGTGACACACTTCCAGCCAGTAACTACCGGTGGGACACTTCCGATGGGACAATTCCGGTTGTGGACTTCCTGGGAAGCGCAAAGGTACGGTTTATGGACTGAGATGCCACACGTGGACACCCTTCCAGAGTAGAGCTTAGCCTCCTATTTGGCAGCCAGAACTGATGAACATCAGCTCAGGAAGTACATGGGAATAGAAGAAGTCGCATCCTGAGTTTCTTATACATGCTTGTATTGTCTTATTAAATCTAAGTGTAAAGTTGTTTTTTTTTAATCTTGAAAAAGGGATAAATAATGAACACTATTTTAGCTTTTTTCTGCTCGAGCTTCATTTCTATGTAGTTGTTCCATAATCGGAGCTTAAAGATCCTACTCATATTGGAGCAGCAGAGATAATAGCTCAGAAGATATGTCATTATGAACGTATAAAGACATTCATGTTGGTTTGCGTTTATTATTCAAATTATTCATTTGACTTTTTTTTACTTTGTTTGGACAATCTTTTCACTTCTAATGATTTTTATAATGATTGTTTTTTTTAAATATTTTTCAACACACATTTATTTACATATTTAGATACTGTATGTGCTCATATATGGGTAATTCTTCTTCTTTAGTGCACTTAAAAAAAACAACTTTTTCTATGTGTTATTACCCTATGCCACATATTGTTTTTGCGTGTAGGTTTTGGTGTTTTTCAGGAAAATGAGAAAGTGACAATCGCAGTTCTCCTGCATTAGGCGCCAAATACACATATGCAAAAGAGGTCAGTCAAATTTAGGAATCAGATATTTGACCAAAATCTAAAAAAAAAATGTATGTGAATTTTTTTTAGCATTAAATAGTATGAATAAATTATTTTGAATGTTCACTATTCTATCTGATTAATGTGAGATTAATTATATGGACAATTGAGCAACCCAAATAATATTATTATGTCTTAGACATGCAATAGTAATTATACCCAAATATGTTCCTGGATTCAAATATGTGTAGTGCTATGGAGGGGAATATTAAAAGTATAATTTTTCAGAAAACCTTGTGTTATGTTCTGCTGACGTACAGTATGATTTGACCATCCTAGAATTGTGGAGTTTCTTAGATTATGCAGGACCTGTTGAAGCATTGAGAAGTTTAAAGTACATGCTGAGACTGATTCAAAATTCAAGGACATAAGACATTAAAGGAACCTCGTTAATAAAACATCTAGCAATTCATTTAACACACTGAACAAAAGTCACTCATCTTCATCAAAGGATCTCACACAAATATAACATGGACAGCTATCGTTAAACACTGTTTAAACATGGAGAATAAAATGGCTAAAAATACAAATTCAGAGATGTAGGGTTGTCCAGGAGTTACCATTAGAAAAGACCAAATTATGCATTTCACAGCAAGTTGCTTTTAGTAATCAAAGAAAGAGTCTTTGGACAAACTAACAAAGTGTTATTATGTTTTATGGCCATTGAATGTGTGATGATAGGTGTGACGGTGAAGGGGTACCCAAACAGTAAATAAAGGTATTATGCCCGGCTGGGTGCCCCTGAGCCATATTGGGGAATTGTCAGCTCTTCAACCCAGTAATGGCAGTAACACTGTGCTTTTAATAAAAATGTCTGTGTGTCTCCCACCAGGTATAAGGTCGCGAGAATCATGTTATTTCTACTGTGCAATGTATTTCAATAGCAGTGTTTTCCTGTAACTGCGCAAAGGAAAAATTGTTTTAAAACCCCGCGGCCCGCAGCACAGCGCATAGCGTTTAGCAAACTTCTGCTAGGAAGGTCCTAGAGCTCTGAGATTTGCTGGGAGAGTAAAATCATGAAAAATGTTATAACGCAATTTTTATAAAGTTTCATAAAAATTGATGAATGAAAGTGCCCCTGTTTTAATGGTTCCAACATTATGGGCATAAGGGAATTTTCATTGAGATGGCCGGAACAGAGGGAAAAACTCAAGTTGTAATTGCAGTACTTTAGAAATGTTTGGCAGGAAATTCCTGAGAGGTGAGCGATGCATATGTAACTCGGACTTCTAAGCCACCCCACTGGTTTGGTTCCCTAATGTCTGGAAAAGTCCATAGTTGAAAGCATTAGCCGACTAAAAGTGTGAAGGGGGAAGGGGTAATTCAAGTATCTCCCATCTTAGTAAATGGCCCAGATGTCCGGCCAGCTCAGACAAAATGTCGCCAGGTAAGGGGGCTTGGTCTGGTATGCTAAGCAGCAAAGGTGCGAGGTTTGTGCATGCCCATAGCAAACTAAGAAGCCCTCTGACAGGTTTTGCCAAGTAGGGGCAACCCTGGGATAGGTAGGAATATTATTCCAACGGACGAGATAGGGATTTTTTCTGCATAAAAATCCCTGCAGCCGATCGGGAGTCAGATTAATCTAAACTGGATTTTAAACTTTGCAACATCGTAACCCAAGTCAAGAGTTCCTAAGAACTAAGGAATCCAGAACCAATTCTATGGCGGTAGAACGAAGTAAGCAGCTGCGGAGGAGTAATGGGGGTTGTGAGAGGCGCCCTTATCCAAAGACTGTTTCCGGCTTTATTTGCACACAACTCCCGCTCCCAGGAAATTGTGCCTTAAGACTCTGTTTCTAAAGATTTCGTTTTGGAAATAGAAGATTTCGTTTTGCCCTGTCCCAGTAAGTGTATATCAAGGTTTGTTTTTTTGCAAATAATCGTGTGTATGTTCATTCTGTAAATAAATTACAATTTATTTTATCTCTTGCTTTGCTCAATCAAAGGATCCGGGTATTTTTGTGTTAAAAATACATGGGTTTGTTTTATCGGGGCCAGGCCAGAATGAACTGGCCTATTGGGTGTGCCCATAAGATACCTCTCCTCTGCAGTATCCGCATTGGCCATTGATGGTCTCCTTGCTCTCCTACCACCCTTCGGCAGCAGGATGGAGGAGGCAGGGAATAATGGCCTGTGTGGGAAAAAAGCCACCAAGGAGGGATACCTTTGTCCCTTCGAGGTGCCACTCCATATTAGGACCCACACAGGGTCATACAACCAGGCAAATAGCTGGTAGGACCTCCATTGGTTTCCCCATACCCTCATCCTGCACAGGTATGGGTACAAAGCCCCACTCCTTGCTGTCTGATTGGCCATGGGGCAGAGGTATGATGTCACCCAGACTTAGCTTACTCTAATTGCCCCTCTCCTACTGGCAAGCTCTCTGGTGCAGCTTCAGCCTCCTTGAGTGAGTCATGGATTACCAGAGTGGCTGGGAGTGTATCCAGTGTACGAGCGGTGCTCTTGGGGTGGGTCATCTCATAGCCTGATTGGTGGCAACGCTACCTCATAGTGAGTTTAAGCTTGGATTTTTACTGTATGTGTACTGTGATTTGTTAACCTTGCTGTGTGGTTTCTAGGAGCCTTGGACCCTCTGAGTTAATGGAGGTCCCATTGTCCCCAGTGTAAGTTGTGGCTCCCGTGACAGCATGAGAGGTATAAGAGCAGAGCTCTTGGGGTGGTTTCCCCTTCGTGGTCCTGGGGATGACACTATCATACTAATAGGAATAGTCAGAGTAGGTTTTTGTTCTCGCCCGAGTGGAAATCCCTCGTGGTCAGACTGAGGCATTTTCCTAGTGGGAGGAGTCTGAATAGACTCAGTGTACTGGTGACCCACTGTTTTTGGGTATTTGCACTCTTCTGTTCTGTAACACACATACACAAATCATGTGCTCACAGGTATGCTATTCGCGACAAAATGATAGAAAGGAGTTTTGGTGTAATGATCTTTTGTGTGTTTGTAAAACACACACACACACTAATTCCTGCTACAGCTCAAGTGTAATAATATAATAGCGTAGTTGGTATAATGAAGTGGGTGGTTAGAACAAAAACGCCTACTTTTTTCTCTCTCGCTCATATATGGGGTGTACATAGGGCCGCACACAAAGAGAAATCCTATATACAGTATGGTGCACACCTAATAGGAATAAGTATAATGGACAAAATAGTTGTAATTAATAAAACATCCCTTTAATCTATCGCGGTACATCATGTGTCATAAAATACAAAATAAATGATCACTAACACTAATTCTGAGATTGAATACTAAATATGTACTCAAAATGAGTGAACGCGAGTGATGTTTATTAAAACATAAAAAGATACCCCCACGGGCAGATCGTGTGACTCCTAACTGGGAAAATTGTACATTACCCAGTGTATAGCAGCTTGGTTTCATTCTTTGCTGGATCTGAGTAGATACCTAGAGCACAAGGCAAACTGTGTGAGCTCAAATGATTGGTATCTGTCTAGATATCAGAAACATGAACCAGCTCGAGAAATTACAGTATGTAAAAAATTACTGCAAATTACTGCTGGCTCTGATATATATATCCTGGAATGACTGCATATATCCCAGAGTATCATATAGTTAGAAGAGATCACTATAAGGGTTTTTAAGCACATTAATTCAAGGTCAGGGATATTTTGTATGTCTCATATGTGTATACCGGCCGGAATATGTACCGGATAGACCTTTTGCAGGTATGCCCTCTGTATAGAGACTTCCAGAGCCAGTCACACACTGGCAGGAAATGGTAAGAGGGGATACTGCAATCGTGCTGAATCATTATGGTACTGTAGACTGTCATACAAAAGCACTGAATGTGTTGATGAGCTCTAACTGGCTCCTATCTGTATCCTTATAATATCCTATACAAGAGCTGCATAATTGCAGTGAGCTCTAACTGGCTCATAACTGACTAATGTCCTCGGTCAGGCGTACAGAACCTGATTCCGCTGGTTGAAAGCTGCTGTGGAGTAAGGCCTCGGCCAGGCAGGGAACGGGCGCGCTGGCGCTCGTGCTCTGCGCCCTGCTCTGCCGGGTCATTCGTGGCTGACTAGGTGCGTGCTCGCCTGGGGGTGCGGCCATGATGTCACGGAGCTGGTTCGCTCTCATTGGGTGAACCGTTCACGTGACGCACTTGCGAGCGGGAGATTCAAATTTGCTTGCTCTGAGCGCCGAGCTGGCGCAGGCACTTGCTTACACTGGCCACACATTGCCGCTATGTGTTTCATCGCAGCCAGTGTGAGCGCGCCCACCCGCTCAGTGCAACCCTGGACAAGGCCTGACCCAGTCACACGTTCGACCGGGGTGAAAGACGTCAAGTGAATGACATCAGAACCCGTCGTACGTTTCGCCCCAACTACGGCTTCTTCCAGGGTGGGCATGTGGTGTCCTCTCGGGACACTAAGTAGCGGGCCGTTGCCCTGACAACCGGTGACACCTCCAAGTGAAGTGAATATATTAACTCGGCGATCGCTATGGCGGCAAGCTACAAATACGTACATAAATTTGAAAACCTATTTCAAAACCGTTACATATGTTTGCTTAGTTCCTTAATTCATTTTGTTTAGTTTTGTTTAGCCCCTGGAATGTGACTGTCTAATCCTTGCCATTTATCAATCCTGGTAATCACAATTTGATTGTGAAAAGCCTATTGTTCTCAGATTAAATACTGCAAAACTATGCATGTTGGCGTTTTAGGGGTGGTATCCAGAAGGGGAATTGATAACATACATTTAAGAGACACTGAATCTCATCTTGCATAATGACAAGTATTTCCAGGAAGGGGGTGTACATAAACCCTTCATGGAAGCCATAGGGAAAAAGCGTATGTAGTAGGTATATCCACCTTGACTCCCTTTGGAGAACCAGTTCATCACAATTCCCCTTTCTTACTTTCTGTGGGATGTGGTCTATCTCCTGGATACGTCACTCATTAAATGATTTGATGTGTCGCGACACTGGTGTATCCAGTTCATCGCATATTGAGCCAATATGTTCAAAAACCCGCCATAGAAATTGTCTACGAGTCTTGCCAACATATTTCAGGCCACAGATGCATGTGGCCAAATAGATGAGTCCCTCAGTTTTGCAATTGATGAAATGCTTTAGTTGGTACGTGCAGGTGTTGTCCCATTTGGCAAAACTCTTGCTGGGAATGACAAAGTCACAGGCTTTGCATTTATGGCATTTGTAGCAGCCCTTGGATTACTGGACTAACCTGTTATCTGATGAACTGTGGCTGTGGACTTAACAGGTCCTTAAGGTTCTTTGATCTCGGCCACATAATACTTGGGGCGTATGTTGAGTGCATCCTTTAGGTCTTCATCATCATGTAATACATGCCAATGTTTTTGCATCATTTTTTCTATATCTTTCGATTGTCTATAAAATTTCACAATACATCTTATGTGTTTTTCTGGATTTGCGTGTATTTTTTTGGGAAGCAGTGATTACCTTGGATTCTTAAGTGGTCTGTTATAGGCTTTTTTTTTTATCTGTGGAGGACAAATCTCTCTCCTGAAAAAATGTCCTTCCGTGTTTCTGCCGATATTTTAACGTCACATAAATCGGTTTATACGCAGACACAGGCCAATGGGTATTCCACGAATTAGTGGTTGTTGGTAACTGTCAGCACTTAAACAACTGTTTGTGGCAGTTGCTTTTCTGTATGTACAGTACAATAGTTGTTTTGAAACACTCACACATACACACACATACACACACTAAAAGGTAAAGGTAATTGAGAGCACTATTCTTTATTAAATATAATTCTCATAACTGGTGGGGGGATTTTAGTGGTTTTTGGTGTTGAGTTGATGAGCTTTCATAGTCCGCTATGTTGATTCTCAATCTCTTGTTAATGATGAAGCCTGCTTCGCTGACTCTTCCATTATCTGTACCTCTGTAATACATATAGTATACAAAAACGGAAGAGGAACACTTCTAAGTGAACTGCACGCAAACCCTAAAATGGTATAGTGTGTGGTATATAGTGTCAGTGTAACGGACACATCCTTGAAGTACTGTATAAATGCTCAGAGGGGTATAGTGTGCTATATGATTGCTCACAGGGGAGGTGCCCATGGGGAGAATAATTCCAGCACAACAGTGTATCCAAATACTGAGTGATTTAAAATAGCATTAATTTAATAGGTGCTAATAACAAAAATAAAATAAATACTACTGGTGGTGATAAAACGCAAACAAACAGACAACATTCAATAACTCACACCATGATAAATTATATACAGAAGCCAAAATGCAGTGGGAGAGGTGTGGGTATTAAATATTAACACCTCTCTCAAAAGTCATGTAGTCCCTTAAGCGATCCCCTGGTAATAGAGTCCAAATGGGTGGTAATGCAAACACCCTGAGCCTAGGAGTGAGTAGAAATTGGAGTCATGCAGGGACTGCTACAAGAGTATGTTTGATCTCAACAGTTAAAGGCTGTCCTGCTAACTGCTCAGTTGGAAATGAGCATGCACACTGTGGAGTATTTCACCTAATAACACTCACTTCCTGCATCAACTCTCGTAGGAATAGGGGAATGGGTGGTGAGGGGCTAACAGGTAGCCTGGATCTAACAATATTGAGCCCAGAAGCATATAGCTTTGTACCTGCTTTGCTATGTTAATATAAATCTCACCCTGGAGTAAGCGGGTCGTGTAGGACTAGCCAAATGAGGGAACACAGCGGAGAGGGAAGGTCTGAACTATATTAGAATGGTAGAAGATCAGAACTGCTCTAAAGACCGTTCTCCAGGTAGTGTGACTCCCCATAAGTGTTTCCAGTTGGAGGGCTGCAGACCCGACATAGAGTGCCCCAGCATCTCCCCACAAGGATTTGGCACTGAGTGATGACATCAGTGCAGACACTCTAGACCGATGGCCGTTTCGCACGTAAGTGCTTCATCTGGGTTGCCTACCCATTTGCGTCAGTTTGCAGGGCTAAAGCAGCATTCCGTTACCATAGTAACCCAGGCCACACGGTCCTTCAGGGAGGATAAGATATTTTGTTACCAACTCTCAAAAGGCAGAGACCTGAGAATAACGACTCCTTCACTGAGTGGGAAAACTGCGAATGAGTCAGATAGGAATTAGTGAGAGGAAGCCACAGGATCTTTTCGAAACAGGAATCATTTTTTAGAGCTTGGCTCTGACACCCATATCCCCCCACAAAAACAACCCCCTCCCCCAAAAAAACCCTGAAGGGGACGGATTAAGGGACAGGGACGTTCCGGGATTTCACAACCAAAACAAGGGACGGGGCTTCTGACATTTGCAAACAATGTCAGATCTGATGATGAGACTCTGATCATCAACTTATCAGACTTTTAACTGACTAGTAGCCATGTAAGCACCCTCTAAAAGGGTCAATCATTCTTACCCTCAGCCCATTTCGACACTTTTGAATGGGTGAAGAGTTCCAACCATTTCGCCAGAAAACCGTCCCTACACAAACTCTACAAAAGGAGGGAACAATTTCGACTCAGAAGTCAAGGTCTAGAAGATATGGAGCAGATTGATTTAGATAATATATGCAATCTCACTGTCACGGTGACTTTATGGCAGGCTGTAATTTACACAAAAATATATATTATAATATAATATATATATAACTGGGTTGAACTGGGACGAGACTTAGATATGATAAAATATAATTTATTCCTTGATAAAGGTGAACACAACAGATTATACAAATAACAGGCAAAATATAGACACTTACTTAAAGATTATGACAAGAAAGCCATCAGGATACAGAGTGGGCCATTTCTTCCATATTTCAGTTGGGATCACAGCAATACATGCAGCCCATGAATGAAGACTCATGCATGAAGACACAGGCATGAAGACATGCAGACATGAAGACATTTGCATGAAGACACTGAGTAAGGGGTGACTCTGACTTATATATCATTTTAACCCTTCTCTACACTCACGGCGCCGAGCCGTCTAGCAAAAGTCATTTTGAAGCTCTTTGAAGCTGATTTTGGATGTGCAAAATATCACACTTAAAAACCAAACAGTTCCTGGTTCCTGCCTCCAACATAAACAATTAGGCACTTTAGCCTTTGATCACCAGGCTATGTAAATTCTAGCAAGATGTTCTGCTTGCCTATTACCATAACAGAGGGAGTTTGCAGTTTTCACAATAGATTCAAAATCCCATATAAACTGTAAATAACTTCATAACTTCAGTTGAGTAATACTTTCTGGACGCGAGCCATATTAATACATTCCGTCACACCTGACGCTCCCAATGAGACCAAATATTACCGGGTAATATTAAAATTAAGAGAGATATTAATATCTGGCTCTTAGTATCTGTTAGATATCAAGTGTTTAGAATCATTAGTTGGGGCTAAGTCCCACGAATACACCTATGTAACTCTTAGCACGTTCAGCCAAGGACATCTCATAATATTCTTATATTTAATAAGGTCACCCATTCTGATATTTCCTGGTGTAACCGCCCCTTGCCCCCATCAATAAATCCTTTGAAGCAGGGACCCCTGGGTGGGGGACATTGTCACCTGGTTTTAGATTTCACACCTAATGCCCAGACCTCCTGAATCAGAGGCCGTTGTAAGTGTGAGTTATAATGCTCACACCCCACTCTAGCTTCCTGCAAACAGGACGCCTTTGATCAGGGCTGTTTCCTAGCAATATTCCCTTGGCCTGCATATTAGGTATTAACATACTGTGCACCAAAACCCCCATGTGTATGTTTCACACCAAACTGCAATCAAGCCTTTTGAAGTCCAGATTTTCTGAAAAGACACAATACAGTTGTATTTTCTTAAACTGTAGCTTATTAACCCCTTAAGCCCCAGTGTGTGTGGTGCAGACACTGGCATAACAATAAAACAGGGGAACAGTGGAATACACATTTTCAGGTTATAACAAGGGTTAAATCACATTTCTGGGTCTCAGCCCAGTTAACCCCTTGTCTCCCTGGTGAGGTTAGAGGGTGGCCAATTGGGGTGTAACCCCTTTAATCCCGGGCCAAATCCACCCCACCATCACACCTCCCCTGCTCAATGGGTGCCTGGGCCCCAGTTGCCTCCCCCGGGCACTGGGGTACCACTGGCACAGTTGAAGCACTCAATAAGTCCTGAGGGGTTGGCCTGGCAAAATTGTCCTCCGGCATTGTCCAGTACATTGTCCTGGCCACAGTGTATTGTAAAGTCCAGATCCTGTGGAGCAGGGCTCCACCGTGGCCACCGGGCATTCTCCTTTGCCTCCCTCTACCCCCCACCCAGTGCCTGGTGAACCAAGTCCATGGTGAAAGGGGCCCCGTTGCAGACCAGGCTGCACACTGCCCAGAGACTGGCATGTTTCTGCACCTGCAGGAGACCAGCTATCCAGCACAGACCGTCGCTTTCCTGTCAACCAAGTCTGGGAAAGAGCTATGTCACTATCCTGTAGGAACCCTACCTGCCCTGGCCCTGTGCCCACCTGTAGCTGCTCTGCTATACTCCTGACTCTCCTCCCTGGCTGCCTATCTACCCACAGCCCCTCCTTTGGGAACCCTGGGGAATCTGTCAGAGGGGTCACTCCTGGCCAGTCAGAACAAGGGACCTTCTGCCTACCTAGCCCATCCCTAGCTTCTGCAAGCTGCCTGACACCCCACTGACTTATCTCCCCCTGCTCCACGGTGTCTCCCTGCCTAGCATCCCCTTGGCCCAGTACCTCAGCCCCTGAT
Organism: Ascaphus truei; assembly: GCF_040206685.1. NCBI lineage: Eukaryota > Metazoa > Chordata > Amphibia > Anura > Ascaphidae > Ascaphus > Ascaphus truei. The sequence continues at coordinate 32,992,483 of NC_134491.1, forward strand.
GATGACTCCTGCTGCTTACCTCCCTGCAGCCCACCTGCACTCCTCTCCCCCCTGGGCAATCCTAACCCAGGCCCTGGAACTACCTGAGTGCACCTACCTCCCTGACCTTGTCTCCCCCTTACCAGGGATGAGCTCAAGGGCACCTCTCCAGATGCAACAGCCTTAGCTCTTGGCTGGCAGGTATCCCTGGGGTGGCACAAGCCTGCCACTGCCCCGGATACCCCTAGCCCATAGCCAGGCTGCAACAGGGGGTTGCTGATCTGAGACACCCGCTGAGGCTCTTCCAGGGTAATGGGAAATTCTAGCTGCAATACCTGCTGCTGTACCTCCCCGGCTACCACTAGCCCTTCTTCTCCCACTGAGATATGATGCTGGCTACCTACCTGCAGCCTCCCCTCACTCCGCTTCTCCCTAGCTAATCTTAGCCTGGATCCTAGGGACACCTGAGTGAGGCCATCTCCCTGACATTGTCTCCCCATTACCGGGGATGAGCTCAGGGTTGCTGGTGCAGATGTACCCACCTTAGCTCGTGGCTGGCAGGTAATCTGGGGGTGGTCTAACTTTGCCACAACCCCTGATACCTCCAGCCCAGAGCAAGGCTGCAACAGTGGGGCTCTTAACCGAAAGTCCCCTTGCTGCTCCGCCAGGGTAACGGGGAAGCCTGGCTGCCCTACAAGCTGCCCTTCCTTCGCCTCCCCTGGTACCCCTATCTCCTGCCACCCACCGGTCACCCCTATAGTGTAACAACAGGGTACAGTCATAGGGAAAAATAAGTCAGAGTCAGTCTGCGACTTGGTCTGGCTTACCTCGCTGGTCCCCGCAGAGACCGCCGCCTTCGTTGGTCCCAATTGCAGGGGGACTTGAGTGGCCACCACCGGCACCATCTGGGCTGGGCAGCAACGGGCCACTGCCACGGCAGCGCCCGGGTTGGGTACAGGTACAACGGTGCAGGACAAGGGTCCCAGGTCTTTGTGGAGGAACACAGCTCCATGCAAACTTGGTAAAATAACCCCCTCCCACAAACCCTGTCCCTCCCCCCAAATAAAATTGCCGCCGGCAGGATGCAGGAGTGCCGGCTTCTCCGCCGCCGCCGCCGCCATCACCGGTTCTCCGCCGGGATCAGGTGGATGGCCGCCGCTCTCCACCGCTGTTGCTGATGCAGCCCGTCCAGGTTCTCCAGGAGACGTCCCGAGAAGGGTTGTCGCCCTGGCTGGGCGGGAGCCATCAGAGGATGCCGCTAACTGGGTCATCTTTTCTGCAGCTCGTGAGTGCTGGCCCTGAGGGGCTTCTTCGCCCGACCGTGCACGGTCCAGGCACTGGGCATTATTGTGGCCCATTTGTTGACAGTGCCGCAGCGGCTGCCGGTGCTTCTCCGCCACCGGTGGACTAACCCCAGCAAGGGACAACGGAGTCCAGAGCGGAGTTGCTTGAGCGCCGGGCTCATTCCAGAGCTTCTCCGCCACTGGTGGACTAACCCCAGCAAGGGACAACGGAGTCCAGAGCGGAGTTGCTTGAGCGCAGGGCTCTGGGAGGGGATAAGCGGGTCGGTATGGTACCGACGCCAGGAACTGGGTCCACTTCGCTGGGAACCACGTCTTGCCCAACGCAAGTGCTAGCTTGTGCTAGCTCTTTCAGGGAAAATGGACGGGCCACCGCAACGGCCGTTACCTCTCCTGGTGCAAGACTTCCGTGGTCTCTGAGACCACCCGCTCCCTCCACAAGTCTCTGCCGTCCCGGAGCTGAGTCCATGCCCTGCTCTCCGGGCGGTTTGATGGTTACAGCAGCTGCAGCTGTGGATCTTTGCTCAGCCTGCCGGGTTTCATGCTCACCGATTGCTGTCTCTCTCTCAGCCTTGCTGGCTGCTGGTCACCGCGCCGACTTGATGCACTCCTCCGGTCTCGGTGCCCGGCTCCAGTCAGATGGATGGCCGGCACTTTGGTTTTGGAGGCAATGCTTCTCACAAGTAGGGGAACAGTGAGGAGGTGGAACACACAAGATGGCGCTCAATACCTAAACACAGTGAATAATATAATATATAAACACTTAATGGAAAAACTATGTATATAAATGTGAAGGTAAACACAAAATACAAAGTAAAAATAAAGACACTCAAACCCTTAGACGGACTGTTTCAAGGTCCACACGAAACATAGGAAGAAAAAACCAGGGGAGCGTAGATACCTTTAAAAAGAAAAAAAGACAAACATAGTGCAACCTGTAGCAAAATATGTTATAAGGAGCTCCCAGCTGGGCACCACATACTAAGGCCAATGCCTAATGGGATATATCGGCAGGAACAATTCGGAGGAGATAATCTTTAGAAAAGAGAAGCACACATGCAGTATCCAATAAAATACAGTTTATCCAAAAATGATAAAAGTGGAGGCTTACAGAATCCCAATGGGAAAACAGCATTGACGGTGGTGATCTCAAGACCACATCACAGCGTCTCTGTGTCAGCAAACCGCCACGGTACACTTCAGCCTGGAGCCGTCTCGTCACTTCCGGTCTTGGGGCCGTCACGTCACTTCCGGTTGCGCCGCCGGTAGGAAAACAGCTACGGATACCCAGGCACTCTCTCCTTCTTGATTAAGAGGTCACGCTCAACGCGTTTCGCCGTTCTTGCAGACGGCTTCGTCAGGAGTAGCAGTGACCTGTCCTGGGTGTCTTATTTATACCCATACTGCTATCAAACTCCCCTCCTCCATAGGATGATTGATAGAACATCCCCCAAAGTCACGGGCCAATTACATGCATGTGACCGCACACAGGGAAATACATATACTTAAAAACAGTGATAAACATTTAATTATACAATTATAATAAAATAGTTTAATAGTACCAAAGCATATTTTAAAAACATATTAAAAATAATAATCCTAACTCATAATAAAATACACATTAAAGTATATAAAAAAACACATCAGCTATCCTACTCTTTCTTAGTCATATTGAGCAGGCGATAGATGAATCTTAAAAAGACAAAGAAATTAGGTTAGAGTACAACATCAAATTCCAATAATCTTATGAAATGAGGCATAGTTATAAGGACATCTTGACTATTTTAGACATAGATCGGACCACAAAGACTGAACACCAGTCAATAAAAAATGCTCTCAAAAATTATATAAAAGGTGCAGATCAGAAATTTGAGAATAATTTGAGTAAAAACTAAAGAGATGCCCTCAAAATCCTGCAGAAAGACACTAGCATTGTAATTAAACAAGCTGACAAGGGAGGAGGAGTGGCCATTCTCAACAGGGAAGACTATATATCTGAGGCACATCGGATTTTAGGTGATAAAAATACTTACACACCTCTAAAAAAGGACCCAACCTCAGACTTTCTGTGTAAATTAAAAACTTTGCTGGACAAGGGGAAACAAGATGGAGTCATAAATGAGAGCGAATACAAGTTTTTGCATAAAGAACATCCTATTAGACCCATCTTTTACTATCTCCCTAAACTCCATAAGAGTTTAGTAAATCCCCCAGGAAGACCAATAATAGCAGGTATAGATTCCCTGACGTCAAACTTGTCGGCATACATAGACACGTATCTGCAGAAATATGTGAAAGAACTTCCGTCATATCTGAAAGACACTACAGATATTCTGCAAGTTATAAATAACCAAAGATGGGAAGAAGGATGGTTTCTTGCCACATGCGATATAACTTCGTTATATACGTGTATCAGTCATAAAGATGGACATGATGCCATAGACAGAGCGTTATCTAAGGATACAAATATGCCTCCTGAACAGGCAAACTTTATCCTAGACGGGATAAGATTTATCCTAGAGCACAACTATTTCCTGTTTGAAGGAGTATACTACCTTCAGAAGTGTGGTACCGCCATGGGCACGAAATTTGCACCCAGCTATGCAAATCTTCTCATGGGTGCATGGGAGGAAGACCATATTTGGTCTATTGCAGAGCTGGGTGTGGATTTGTGCCTGTGGCGGAGATATATCGACGATATATTCTTTATTTGGAGAGGGGACGAGGAAAGTCTCAAAAGATTTATAAACTATCTTAATGATAACTTACTCAACCTCAAATTCAACTGTGAGTACAGTCGGGAAAGGGTTAACTTCCTGGACCTGACTGTACTCATAGAAGAGGGAGAGATTAGTACTCAAACCTTCTTCAAAGACGTCGATATCAATAACTTTATCACACCTTCCAGTTGCCATCACCCGAAATGGCTACAAAATGTACCATATGGTCAAATACGAAGGGTCAAGAGGAACTGTTCGAATGATGACGTGTTTAATACACAATCTCAATTTATGCAAGAAAGGTTTAGGGAAAAGAAATATGAAGAGCAAGCTATTCAAGATGCAGTAGAAAAAGTAGGATGTCTAGAAAGGAAAGATCTTATAAAGAACACAGAAAAAGTTAAAACTAAAAAGAACTTTGACTTCTCTTTTCTCACAAACTATAATAGACAATCCGAAAAAATAACTAAAATAATACGCAAACACTGGCATATTGTCCAAAATGACTCTATCCTAGGTGAAATAGTACCTGAAAGACCGACAGTCATTTTTAAAAAAGCTAATTCACTAAAAAATGCACTTGCACCTAGTGCCTTACAAAAGGTCTGTAAAGAGAGTAATAGGTGGTTACCCCAAATAAAGGGGTTTTTTGGGTGTACCACATGCCTGGCATGTAGACATAGATCGGACGATAAGTTTGGATTCCAGTCTAATATTACCAAAGAAAAGTTTTTCATAAAACAACACATTACATGTAGATCAGAATACGTGGTTTACCTAATACAGTGCCCTTGTGGGCTTCAATACGTAGGCCAGACCACTAGGCCAGTTAAAACACGTATTCTGGAACACATTGGTAATGTGCGTAGAGGTGTCACTACTCACTTTTTATCCAATCACTTCATCAATATACACCAAGGTGACACTTCAGGACTAAGGTTTACAGTGCTTGAACATGTTCTGCCCCACTGGAGAGCTGGGGACAGAAATGTTGCACTGAAGAAAAGAGAGAGTTTTTGGATCTTTTCTCTCAAAACCTTAGTGCCACAAGGCCTGAATGTGGACTTTGAACTTGGTGTTTTTCTTTAAATTTGGTGTTTTTCTTCAATCTGGTGTTTTTTCTATTTTTTCTGTAAATTTCATATTTTTATAGGATTTAGATGGGATTGCACCTTTTATATAATTTTTGAGAGCATTTTTTATTGACTGGTTTTCAGTCTTTGTGGTCCGATCTATGTCTAAAATAGTCAAGATGTCCTTATAACTATGCCTCATTTCATAAGATTATTGGAATTTGATGTTGTACTCTAACCTAATTTCTTTGTCTTTTTAAGATTCATCTATCGCCTGCTCAATATGACTAAGAAAGAGTAGGATAGCTGATGTGTTTTTTTATATACTTTAATGTGTATTTTATTATGAGTTAGGATTATTATTTTTAATATGTTTTTAAAATATGCTTTGGTACTATTAAACTATTTTATTATAATTGTATAATTAAATGTTTATCACTGTTTTTAAGTATATGTATTTCCCTGTGTGCGGTCACATGCATGTAATTGGCCCGTGACTTTGGGGGATGTTCTATCAATCATCCTATGGAGGAGGGGAGTTTGATAGCAGTATGGGTATAAATAAGACACCCAGGACAGGTCACTGCTACTCCTGACGAAGCCGTCTGCAAGAACGGCGAAACGCGTTGAGCGTGACCTCTTAATCAAGAAGGAGAGAGTGCCTGGGTATCCGTAGCTGTTTTCCTACCGGCGGCGCAACCGGAAGTGACGTGACGGCCCCAAGACCGGAAGTGACGAGACGGCTCCAGGCTGAAGTGTACCGTGGCGGTTTGCTGACACAGAGACGCTGTGATGTGGTCTTGAGATCACCACCGTCAATGCTGTTTTCCCATTGGGATTCTGTAAGCCTCCACTTTTATCATTTTTGGATAAACTGTATTTTATTGGATACTGCATGTGTGCTTCTCTTTTCTAAAGATTATCTCCTCCGAATTGTTCCTGCCGATATATCCCATTAGGCATTGGCCTTAGTATGTGGTGCCCAGCTGGGAGCTCCTTATAACATATTTTGCTACAGGTTGCACTATGTTTGTCTTTTTTTCTTTTTAAAGGTATCTACGCTCCCCTGGTTTTTTCTTCCTATGAACAGTGAGGAGGTGCCATATCTTGTGTTATATGTTGTACACTGTGTGTTCAATATCTTTAGTCCCAGGAACTCGCAACTACCATCAAGTTCCCACTATATTACAGTATCCCGCAGAACACTAGTAATACAGGTCTAGTTCTATCCCGCCGCTTGCCACCAGTTAATTACAAGCCTGTCACGGTGACTTTATGGCAGGCTGTAATTTACACAAAAATATATATTATAATATATATATAACTGGGTTGAACTGGGACGAGACTTAGATATGATAAAATATCATTTATTCCTTGATAAAGGTGAACAAAACAGATTATACAAATAACAGGCAAAATATAGACACTTACTTAAAGATTATGACAAGAAAGCCATCAGGATACAGAGTGGGCCATTTCTTCCATATTTCAGTTGGCATCACAGCAATACATCCAGCCCATGAATGAAGACTCATGCATGAAGACACAGGCATGAAGACATGCAGACATGAAGACATGCAGACATGAAGACATGCAGACATGAAGACATTTGCATGAAGACACTGAGTCAGGGGTGACTCTGACTTATATATCATTTTAACCCTTCTCTACACTCACGGCGCCGAGCCGTCTAGCAAAAGTCCTTTTGAAGCTCTTTGAAGCTGATTTTGGACTTGCAAAATATCACACTTAAAAACCAAACAGTTCCTGGTTCCTGCCTCCAACATAAACAATTAGGCACTTTAGCCTTTGATCACCAGGCTATGTAAATTCTAGCAAGATGTTCTGCTTGCCTATTACCATAACAGAGGGAGTTTGCCTTTTCCCCAATAGATTCAAAATCCCATATAAACTGTAAATAACTTCATAACTTCAGTTCAGTAATACTTACTGGACGCGAGCCATATTAATACATTCCGTCACACCTGACGCTCCCAATGAGACCAAATATTACCGGGTAATATTAAAATTAAGAGAGATATTAATATCTGGCTCTTAGTATCTGTTAGATATCAAGTGTTTAGAATCATTAGTTGGGGCTAAGTCCCACGAATACACCTATGTAACTCTTAGCACGTTCAGCCAAGGACATCTCATAATATTCTTATATTTAATAAGGTCACCCATTCTGATATCTCCTGATGTAACCGCCCCCTTGCCCCCATCAATAAAACCTTTGAAGCAGGGACCCCTGTGTGGGGGACATTGGTCACCTGGTTTTAGATTTCACACCTAATGCCCAGACCTCCTGAATCAGAGGCCGTTGTAAGTGTGAGTTATAATGCTCACACCCCACTCTAGCTTCCTGCAAACAGGACGCCTTTGATCAGGTCTGTTTCCTAGCAATATTCCCTTGGCCTGCAAATTAGGTATTAACATATTTTGCACCAAAACCCCCATGTGTATGTTTCACACCAAACTGCAATCAAGCCTTTTGAAGTCCAGATTTTCTGAAAAGACACAATACAGTTGTATTTTCTTAAACTGTAGCTTATTAACCCCTTAAGCCCCAGTGTGTGTGGTGCAGACACTGGCATAACAATAAAACAAGGGAACAGTGGAATACACATTTTCAGGTTATAACAAGGGTTAAATCACATTTATGGGCTTCAGCCCAGTTAACCCCTTGTGTCCCTGGTGAGGTTAGAGGGTGGCCAATTGGGGTGTAACCCCTTTAATCCCGGGCCAAATCCTCCCCATCGTCACACTCTTGTAGGTTCGACGAAGGAGAGATGAAGCACTACTGGAAAAAATATTATCTAGAGAGTGTCCCCCCATTAAAAGGTTTTATTGGATCAGAGCATGGTATACAAAACGAGCCCTCAGGCCCCCACCAACGCGTTTCGAGCTTCCGCTCTTTCTCAAGGTGCATACCGTCTGAATCATCCACTTACCTGATATAGGTTCATTTTCCCGCCATTCGCCATCACTAACCCGTCACTTAGCCGCGTCACAGGCGGCGCGCCATGTTGCCAGGATGCGCCACGAGTAGCGCCCCTTACGTAGGGTAGAGTGGTGACGTCAGCGCGTCTATGAACAAAAAGCACAAAACAACAACTTTATTGATATCGTTTGACTGTTAAGATAAAAAAACTTAAAATAACTTTATTAACACTTAATTCTTAAACATAATCTTCGTTATAAACGGAGTATTACTAAAAAAACATACATTTAAAACAATTGTGGATATTTAAAAGAAGTGTGTTATCCTAATTATTTGAAAGAAAATCTCTATAGGATAATATATATGACTCTTCATTAATGAAATGAAAACATGCATGCATGTATATAATATACATGAAGTTGATTTTTTGAATTTATCAATTTAATAATTTAATCTATTGGCAAGTATGTTCATTTATAATAGTTAAATTGGAGTCATATACTCAGATTGTTCTGTGACCACTGCTTGTACAGAATCACAAGATGTTAGAACCGATAAATCTTAATTAATAATCCAATATTTTGTTTTATAATTTCATATATATACTTCTATATTCTTATGATCTTTATCAATATGAATATTGGATATATAATATTAATTGTGCAGTGTACTGTTAGACATAATCTTGTCATTATGTTGGGAAATGCATTTTCCTTAAATTGATAAATAACTTTACATATCTTTAATGACTTATTTTACTTATTTCAGAAATGGATTTAAATCCCATTCTGAATTTAAGCCGAATGGAACCCTAGTATTTAAAGTAAAAATCCAGTAGAGTTCCCTTTTATCAAGCAAATCTAACCTGTTGCCCCCCCTGTAGGGTTTCTCAATGTGTTCAATTCCTCTGTATTTTAATTTGGAAATGTCTCCTAGTTTACAATTGGTAAAGTGTAGGGATACTGGATGTGTGAGATCTCCTATTTTTATCAATCTGATATGCTCCCTCATTCTGACCTTCAGTGCTCGTGTGGTGCGTCCCACATACTGTTTGCCACATCCACAGTCTATTAAATAGACTATGAACGTGGCGTTACAGTTTATGAAGGACTTGATAGGATATGACTGTCCTGTATTAAATGATACAAAGTTGGATGATGGCATCATATAAGCACAGGAAATGCATTTGAGACATTTGAAACATCCCTTCGGGAGATTCTCTTTATGGGTTTGGCTTGAGGATGAAAAGAGGCTTCTTCTCATATGCCAACCTATTCTTAGGTTGGTGGGAGTCGGTCCACGTGTTTGGAGATAACAACCCTTATCGACAGTTTATCACTTTTTATAGACGGTTTATAGACGATTTAATATTTATTTGGGAAGGAGGGGAAGAATCACTCTTATTATTTATTAATCACCTTAATCACAACGAGTTAAATTTAAAATTCACCTACACTTATGATTATCATCACTTACACTATTTGGATTTATTTTTATTCATTGATATGGATGGGGAAATTAATTCAAATGTATAGAGAAAAACTAATTCTCGTAACACATATTTAAGATTTGACAGCTGTCATCCAAAATCTCTCCTGAACTCAATTCCGAAGGGACAATCAATTCGTTTGAAACGAATATGTTCAAAAAATGAAGACTTTATAATTCAATCCAATCCAATGAATTGCTAAACAGGTTTGAAGAGAGAAGTTATCCAAGATCCAGTCTCAGAAGGTCCCTAGAAGAAGTAGGGGAGATGAATAGAGATGATCTCTTGAATAAACAAAGGAATAGAACAAAACAAAAAGTATGGGATGCAAACAATCCAATCTTTATTACACAACACAACATTCAAGTGAATAACATTAAAGATATTGTAAAAAAACACTGGAATGTACTTTCTGCAGACCCTTTACTAAACAAAGTGTATTTGGAAGGCCCCCGTTTTGTTTTCAAAAAAGCAAAAACAATAGCAAATCATGTGTCGAGAAGCCTCTTTTCATCTTCAAGCCAAACCCATAAAGAGAATCTCCCGAAGGGATGTTTCAAATGTCTCAAATGCATTTCCTGTGCTTATATGATGCCATCATCCAACTTTGTATCATTTAATACAGGACAGTCATATCCTATCAAGTCCTTCATAAACTGTAACGCCACGTTCATAGTCTATTTAATAGACTGTGGATGTGGCGAACAGTATGTGGGACGCACCACACGAGCACTGAAGGTCAGAATGAGGGAGCATATCAGATTGATAAAAATAGGAGATCTCACACATCCAGTATCCCTACACTTTACCAATTGTAAACTAGGAGACATTTCCAAATTAAAATACAGAGGAATTGAACACATTGAGAAACCCTACAGGGGGGGCAACAGGTTAGATTTGCTTGATAAAAGGGAACTCTTCTGGATTTTTACTTTAAATACTAGGGTTCCATTCGGCTTAAATTCAGAATGGGATTTAAATCCATTTCTGAAATAAGTAAAATAAGTCATTAAAGATATGTAAAGTTATTTATCAATTTAAGGAAAATGCATTTCCCAACATAATGACAAGATTATGTCTAACAGTACACTGCACAATTAATATTATATATCCAATATTCATATTGATAAAGATCATAAGAATATAGAAGTATATATATGAAATTATTAAACAAAATATTGGATTATTAATTAAGATTTATCGGTTCTAACATCTTGTGATTCTGTACAAGCAGTGGTCACAGAACAATCTGAGTATATGACTCCAATTTAACTATTATGAATGAACATACTTGCCAATAGATTAAATTATTAAATTGATAAATTCAAAAAATCAATTTAATGTATATTATATACATGCATGCATTTTTTCATTTCATTAATGGAGAGTCATATATATTATCCTATGGAGATTTTCTTTCAAATAATTAGGATAACACACTTTTTAAATATCCACAATTGTTTTAAATGTATGTTTTTTAGTAATACTCCGTTTATAACGAAGATTATGTTTAAGAATTAAGTGTTAATAAAGTTATTTTAAGTTTTTTTATGTTAACAGTCAAACGATATCAATAAAGTTGTTGTTTTGTGCTTTTTGTTCATAGACGCGCTGACGTCACCATTCTACCCTACGTGAGGGGCGCTACTCGTGGCGCGTCCTGGCAACATGGCGCGCCGCCTGTGATGCGGATAAACGACGGGTTATTGATGGCGAATGGCGGGAAAATGAACCTATATCAGGTAAGTGGATGATTCAGACGGTATGCACCTTGAGAAAGAGCGGAAGCTCGAAACGCGTTGGTGGGGGCCTGAGGGCTCGTTTTGTATACCATGCTCTTATCCAATAAAACCTTTTTATGGTGACACATTCTCTAGATAATATTTTTTCCAGTAGTGCTTCATCTCTCCTTCGTCGAACCTGTTGTAATCTTTGGAGAACCGGCAGCACACACCTGAGAAGGAAAAAGACCCACTGAAGACGACTCTACAAAACCGTGAGTGATTTGCTCCTGTACACACCAAACAAATCCTATTCAATGAGTGAGATTGGACACAAGCAAGTGTGAGTATTCACCAATCAAGAGGTGTTACTCTTCCGGTTTATTGATATGTTGGATATGGTGTAACATTGGTTTAATGGTCTATCAATTTGTGGGACACTTCTAGGATATGGAAATATAGCATCATAATTTGTGGAAACCAAGTAGCTGGTTGGGTCTGTGTTTGAGCACCATACAGCTTTTTTTGCTTTGTCACATCACTTGTAGGAATCGGAGAGGGTTGAGGGAGAGGGTCCAAGTACAAACCTAAGACCCAAATCCAGGTTCACTCCTCCCCTTGACACCAGTTCCACTTTCGAGGTCTTTGTAAGATTGGTTACTGAGGATCTTGAATCTCTACATGATCTCTGATGGAAACTGATTCAGTTTAAAGTGCAATGGATAGGTATAGTCTTTAGTTCATATTGAAGCTAACCAAAGTACCTCAGGGGTGACATACTGTAATTGAGCACTATCTCTAAACAGATATCTTTGGAGAACTCAATACTATTTATGTAAGATAATGTTTCAATTCCCAGTCTATGTTGATGCCTGCTGGGGTTAAAGTGCCCAAGGTAAAAATCCAGAACATCTCCCTTTCTTTGAGTATGTTCTGGCAATTACCTTTTCTTATTGAGAGAGGAATGTGTTCGATTCCACTAAAAGTGTAGGAATTTATATTGCCATCAGGACATCGTGAAAAATGTCTGGACACTGGGAATCTTGGATCCTTCTTCTTGATGGACCTCAGGTGTTCCAATGTAATGTAATTCTATCCCTATATATCAATATGGACCACATAGTATCTACATACATTAATAGTAATGCAACACCCTCTTACATTTTTACACCTACCCACACCATTGTTATACACTCCTACACACACCTTTTTTTAAACACACACACACACACACACACACACACACACACACACACACACACACACGTATGTACTGCTGCGGCCGAGTTTATTCGAGCATTTGCCCGTTCTCGGCCGCAGCAGTAACCTGGCGCGCGCTGGAGAGTGCCGGGCGCGCGCCGAAGCAGCGGAAGAGCGCCCTCCGATCGGGGCGCTCTCCCTCCCGCTGCCGGGTCCGCTGGGTCCCCTGGAACCCCCTGCCGCCGTCCCCCACATCGCGGGACACCAGGGCTCCCTCGGGGAGCCCTGGACGCGCGTTCAGGGGGCGCAGGCACCCGATGACGCGTGACCGCGCATCGGTGATGCGCGGCACGCTGAGGGAGTGCGGCTAGCACGCCGGGGCATCCCCCGGCTTGCGGTGCTAGCCGTGCTCGAATTAAACGTGTCGGTAGTGTATCACTAACATTCAGGGACCATTTAACACCTTAAGTCATAAATCGCATACTGCACAGAGGGAGGGATAGGATTCAGTCAGATACATTCCAAGATGCACTGTTTTTAAGTATAAACCTTTCTTGCTTTATCCATTGTAGAGATCAGTGTATCTCAAAAGCTCGCACAAATAAAAGCATTTTGTTAGCCACAGAATGGTATCGTCTATTTGTTTTTGACTATATTGGGTTATAAATAGTAAAGACATCTCTTTATTATTTCTATTTTTGCCGAGACCGGGTAAAGCTTCTAATAAACTCGGCCGCAACAGTATTTGAAATGTAAATTATAATCATTTTGATTTAAAGACTCCACAAATTGCGTCAATAACTCATTGCCCCTTTCCCAAATGAAAATTAGATCATCTATGAACCTGCAATAGAATATGATGTTCTTCCAGTATTTGTTTGTGTCGCTATAAATGTGTGATTTTTCCCATTCCCCATGAATAAATTGGCATATGATGGTGCAAATGATGTGCCCATGGCTGTGCCTCGTTGTAAATAATATTGTGAGTCAAATAAGAAGTAATTGTGTGAGGAAAAATAATATGGATTTAACAATTAATGTGTTTTTTTTTTAAGCTTTCTTTTTATTGGTTTTTGCATATATCTTATACACTCAAAATATCAATGCCATAACTGGTTAGACAAAATCTTTTTAGGACATACAACATATAACAGACCACATGATGGGGAGACAACAAGACAAGAACCACCAAGGGGGGGGGGGGAGGGGGTTCGGGAAGGGTATGTCAAGCCTCTATCCTTTCACTTCCAACTGGTGTTCGCCATTTATGCATTCCGATTTTCTTGTATCCACTTGTGCTGTATTGCTCGCGTTTTACTGGATCCATGTAGGGGTGCCCACTGTCAAGTCTTCGTGTCTTGTCTTGTCCACATCCCGCACTGCCCATCCAAGGAGGACTCACTTTATTCTATCACAGCCAAATTGTGGCATCGCTCACCCCTGGAATATCTGTCTGGGCCAGCCAAGGCAGCTAGACCTTTTTGAATTTTGAGCCAGTGTCATTAACTAAACTCGTTAACTTTTCCATCTGGCATACAAACCAAATTCTGTTTCTGATTTTTTCTATTGATGGAATTGCGTTCTGGTTCCATAATGCTGCGGTCTCGCACCTCATAGCCATTGCGAAGTGTGCTATTAATTTGTTCCCCGTTCTTGATACTTCGTCTGTGGGTTTACTTAATAGGAACAGCCATGGGTCCAGCTGAATTTGGAGGCCCAAAATCCTCTGTAACCAATCTCTGATCTGGCTCCAAACGGGTACAATTTTCGTTCAGGACCACAGCATGTGCACCAGATCTCCCTGTTCCCCGCAATGCTGAGGGCACAGTGGGGAAGAGCCCGATACAAATTTAGCCAATCTAACTGGAGTGAGATACCATCTTAACAAAACTTTATATGAGTTCTCCTTCAATGTCGTGCAGATGGAACTACTGTCCGCGGCCTTAAATATTGCTGTTCAGTCCTCGTCTTCTAGTGGTCCCTGTAAATCTGATTCCCATTGATTCATAAATCTGGGTCTGTTTGTGTCGTCCTTGTCAGCACCGACCACATTCCTGTACAGAGTAGAAATCAGTCCCCGCGTTTCTGTGCCCCTAACGCAGAGCATTTCAAAATTCGTTAACGGTGGTCTCACCGGGTGTCAATTAATGTGTTTTTTACAGGTGAAAGGATGGAAGTGCATAAAAAGTGTTGAATGGCTGAAATACCCTAAGTGTGATCAATTATAGTGTAGAATGTAGTGACATCTAATGTGATCCAGGTGTATTTGTGTGACCAGGTGAATTCAGTCAGAGAATTGAGGAGATCTGTGGAATCCCTAAGGTATGACGGTATTTTGTATACTAACGGCTGAAGAAAATGATCATACCTTGATAAATCATCTCCCAAATATCCAATGCTCGATATAATAGGTCTGCCAGATGGGCAGACCAGAGACTTATGGATCTTTGGGAGATGGTGAAATACTGGAATAATGAGATCAGTGACATACAGAAATGCCCTTTCTTTATTATTGAGTACTTGGAGTATGACTCCTAAGGCTGCGGCCAGGGTGAATGAGAGCACGCTGGCGCTTGAGCTCGGTGCTCATTTTGCTTGGGGGATTTGTGGTCACCCAGTTGTGCGCTCGGGGGGCATGACGGGGGGCATGGCCATGACATCGCAGAGCTGGTTCACCGTCCTTGAGCGGCAGAAACAAATTTACTTGATAGGGGCCATTACAGGGTGTATGGTGCATATACCTGCTGGCAATCCGCCGATGGTAGTGGGGACACAGGAATTGGCTTCTGGGGTTCATATCCCACATATCTCTTTAGCAGTGCAGCGCCTCCATCTGCCGTAGACTCCAGGAACTGAAGGTGATCTTCCACGGTAGAACTTATTACCTCTCCCCCCAGTAAGGTCACGCAACAAACAGAAGATATGTAACAACAGGAATGGTTTATTCACTCTGTACAGCACAGTTACACGGCAGTCTTCTGCTGGATGCAGTACTCTCACCTCTCACTGAATGATGGTCCCTGGACCGTCACCACAGGCCAAGGGCACCTGCAGCCATCCTAGCTCTTCCCAACTCCCTAGCAGAGGCGGAGGTATGGTCCACACTCACTCTCCCCCGGAGGGAAAAGCACATGGGAAGGCCCCAATCTCAGGCTCCCAGTTGTGTGACCTTCCTTCCACAGACGGGAAGGACACATACTAACTTTAGAGCGGTCCTGCCCTTAAGTACAGCAAGGAGGCGGGCACCCCGTTATCCCAGCTACAACAGGATGTACCACCCCCTGCTGTCACTCAAGTGCAGTACCAAAGGGGAAGGGGAACACCCCATACCAACTACTGGCAACCTGATTGTACCAGGGTTTACTGCCAGCCCAAGGGCAGAATAGTAGTCATCAGGCGACCTGGCTACAGGTATGTTTATTAACAAGTGATTAGATACACAGAAGTAGAAGAACCTCACAAAATGTGTAGAAAGTGTCTAGAGAAGATGAAAAAACACAGAACAATTCATGGTGTCCCTATCCCAGCAATAAGGTGCTAAAGGCACAAAATGTATCACAAATTGTAATATGGAAGGCACACCGTATCCCAATAACAGGAGAAAAAACAGGGCAATATATAAATATAAATAAGTGAAAAAAATAAAGATAGTGAGCAAAACCCAAAATATCTATATCAAAGTAAGGGGGGCAACATCGATGTTTTAGGGTACTGACCCTTTCTTCTGGCCCATTCCTACACATATAAAAAATGCAGTACTTCCCTTAACAGAGTGAAATGTCCTCCAGAGTTTCTACACAATCAGACAAACTTGAATGAAATAACTCGAATGAAGTAGAGAAAGCAGCATTCCAGGGATCCCTGTATTCTTGGTTTCCACGCTCACCAGAAATGTATTACTGCACCCAGCCCCAATTGCGTTGTATCTGCTGAAATCTTAGTAGGCCTTTTTTCGGTGCATAAAACTTCAACATTGTCTCCTGCACCAATTGTTGTTTCAAAATGTCTCCTGCTCTTGACCCCATAATCAGTCATTTTCAGTTTCCAGGAGTGTCCTTAGTGGTGTGTTATCTGGTAGATTAGGAACAAACATTCCAAGGTAGTTCACCCTCCCTATGAAGCGCTAACCATTCTTCTTTGTGGACGAGACATCATTTCGATGACTGACACTTTTCTTTTAGCTGAAAAGATGTGGCACTACCAACAACGTCAGTGATAAATGCCACGAGTGCTCATAAAATCTGCAGACGTATAGAGATTTTCTTTTGTCAGGTTTTTGCCTTCATTTGAAACAACGTTAGGAATAAATGTTTATTCTTTAACCCCTAATATACATTCTCCTTATTCCATTTCAAGTTTGCAGCTCTAGGTGCTTCCAAGACCATGTAAAGCCTTTAATTATGCTCTTCTTTAGTTAAACCCCAAATAAACGATGTCATCCATGTAGATGTGTAGACACCCTTCATATATTTGTCAATCATATGTATACTTTTGTGATACACGCTATGTCATAAGGTAAGAATAAGAATTGGTACAGATGCAGCGGCCGTTATTTTAAGGCATCACGGCGCCATTTTCGTGTGCTCTGCTGTACTCAACGCGGCCAATCGCCCCTGGCACGCGTGTTTATCGCGCTTGCTATGTTTGAATCTTATGGATTGTGTGCAATTATATGCAATGAAATAAATGAATTGTTGTGTACAATACTGTGCTACTGTGTCAATTTTAGTTGTTTAAAAGCCACAACACTAAAATGCCATTTTATGCACTCGCGTCTTAAGGCGGTACGGTTGGAAGTAATCCCGCGCCATCACATTATGGCCGCTGCATCTGTATCTTCCAAATAGGGTATTATGTACATAGTTTTGAATTTAAAACCCCAAAAAGCATCTCATTAACTTAAAGGAAAACATGTGCAATTGAAAACTGACCCATAATCTCTTCTCTGGCAATTTGAACTGTTCTCTTTTGATTGTTTTTTTTTTTTTAACATCTCTAGGATCTAGCAATATTTGAAATTAACCATTGCTTTTTCCATTTAAACTAGAGTGCTCAACCAGTTCATTGGAACCTCAAACGTCTTCCCTTTACTGGTATATCTGTTCAAAATAACCTACTTTTATGTCTGTTGGTCTCAGTTTTGGCTTTGTTTTCAGTCTCAGTAAGTTTTTTTTTATGTAGAACGTTAAAGGAACGAGTGTTTGATCCTGTGTCATTGGTAGTATCCAGTCCCTCTAAACAACTGTACTGCACATCTACAGTAAATATACCAAACATTCATGAGGCAGATTGTGTTCCACTACATGCACTTGACTTTTCTCCCTCTGCAATTTACAGCACTTTGGAAAATGATTATGATTTATGGCGGAGCTTTCCAAAGGCTACACATTGTTTGGGGCCATGCTGCAACCCCAACTTTCCATCATAACCTTCCAAGGCCCAGATCTGCAGAGGTCAGTTAACTCCATGCTAATAATGCGACATTATCAAAATCATTAATGGCCGTTATTTTTCCTGAAGTTATCCACAAAGCTAATTATATGCAAACACAACAGCCGTTGTATGTATAATTAGCATAGGTTTAATGTCATGTGAATGCAGCAGGTTTTTAGTATTTGGGTGATTGGTAATTCTATAGATTGTTGCTAACAGGAGACTCTTTCTAGCTTCCCCCTGAGCGAACCGAGGGAGGTAGCGACCTGAGCTCTTTGGTGGTAGAGAAAAGGATACTTGTTGTGGTGTAATGCCTGCACGGGATTTCTCCCGTCAGAACAGTACTTGGTTGATGGACATGGGGAAGATGACCCCTGAGGAAGGACCTCTGTATTATGCAGGGCACTGCAGAAATGCTACAGCTGTAGCTGCAGGTTGGCAGGCGCAACCGATCGCAGGAACTATCATTTCTGTGATGTCTTTCAATGTCTCTTAAATCCACACATTTGGTTCTTTAAACAGTAGGCCGTGATTATACCTAAAATCGCCGGCTCCGCTGCCGCACGGCTGAAAAACAAACTGCAAGAATTAAATGAACACTTGCATACCTATCACGACGGCCGCGCAGCTCCGAACTGCAAAGCGGCAGACTCCTGAAGAGACTTTGAAATTTGTTTCTGGCAGGCGCCGGCCGCATCACGTGAGCGGTTCAGCCAATGAGGGTGAACCGCTCACGGCCACGCTTCTGCCACGCCTCCTCTCCTGTCTCCACTCACTGTCACCTCTCTTTGATCAAGATGCCGCTCGGCGGCAGCGTGAGGTGACGTCACCGGATAGCGCTGCAGCCCAGCTGCATTCGGGTTTAATCGTAGCTGTATGTGGCAATACTGAGCAGCTTGGCTGGAAAGGCCTTGTGCTGTTTGTGTAACAGCTCTTGCCATTGCTCTCTGGGTTGTTTGTGTAACAGCCCCTCTCCACTTTTCTAACTCTGCTTTGCTGAAATGAAGAGCTCGTGTCTGTTTTTCCTCATCCCAGCCAGGGGCGGATTTCCCATTAGGCTATAGCCTAGAGCGGCAATTTTTTTGGGGGGAGATAATTTTTGTTTGTGTCTTACCTTTACCGTAGCAGGCCTTCTCCTGTAGCGTCATGACAATGCAGCGTCACATGCTTTGTGACGTGTGTTGCAATGACAAAGCGGTGTCATGTGATATTGTGACACCGCGTTGTCATGACAAGATGGCGTCATTATGTCTTACGCTGAGGAGGAGGGCCGCCCCCCAGCCTACAGGCGACAGAAAGCGAAATCCGCCACTGATCCTCCCAGCATAGGGACTTATATCACCGCCCCTCTGCTGTTCCTAGGCAACCCTTCCACCTGCCAAAAGGGTTTCTAGCACTAAGTCCTTCTCTCTGCAACAGCTCTATCTATACTGGCAGGGGATTGGCTTGAAACGGACAGCTCCATTGGTAGGCCCGAAGCCGGGGACTACATTTATGTGCTTCCCCAGAAACCCACACACTGAGTTCTAACAATTCCCAGGTTACTTTATTCACTTTCCTGCGGCATGGGGGGAGAACTGAAACTGTAGATCCACACATAATGCGCCCCTCAAGCATGTCTGGGAGTAAGGGGACAATAAGGAGGAGACCCCCTCACATTAAGTTAGCACTGCCTTGCGTTAGCTTCAAATAACATGACTGGCGCTAAGTGTCAGAGAGAAAGAGAGGATAATTTAGGTTAAGGTGTCATTAAGTCAATTACGGACCTCTGTGGATTGGCCTAAAGCCGTGATTATACAAAAAAACGCACGCGGAGTCGGCCGGAGCAACACCACGCAGCGCCAAAACTAATAGTATGCTTCCTAGCAAAGCGTATATACCTACCGCGACTGTCGCGCCGCTTGCTACTGCAATGTGGGTGACAGTTGAAGCGTTTTAAAAATGTGTTTTCTGGTTGCGGCGGTTGTTTTCTGGTTCCAATCAAAAAACAGATTTCATCCTTGTCTCCCCTGCAGACACGCGCAGAGAAGAATGTGCTTGTGCACATGTCGCTCTGCGACATCACAGATGCGCGCGCACGCATTGCAGTGCGCTGGTATAATCGAGCCCTAAGTGTGCTATCTCCTGTAGCAGTGACTTTCCTTATGTGTGAATTGGTTTTTAGTTGTGAGCTTTTTCGCACTGTCTTCTTTTTATACTTGGGCCCTGGATAAGGGCGCTATATAAATAAAATAAATTAATGAAACAAATATCACCTTTTAGTGGATTCGGCTCTTTTTGCTGTTACAGTTTCTGCTGCTCTGCATATCCTTAGCGTTCTATCCAATGTTAGATCTGCTTCACAGAGAAATCTCTCAACACATTTTCTTTGATGTCGCAAAGGATTTAATCTCTGATCAGAGACTCAATTCCCCAAAGACACAGGTCTTATGGAGTTTTATTAATTCAGTGACATATTGCTCTTTTATTTCCTCACTTTTATGCATGTACAAAAATTGTACCACTCAAAAATTCTCAATTCTATTTGTCATATAATATTCTACAAATTTGGTCGGCATCTCACTTAAATTCCTACTTGTAAGTTCTTCAAACTCCAGGATATTATAGATGTAGCGGGGTCCCCGTTCCTCACCTCCGGTGTGAGTGGGAACTGATCTGCTACTCTGGCAGTCTGAATAAAAGTTGCGGCGGCCATCTTGGATTGGCTCTGCATACAACAAGCAGGAACTACAACTCCCAGAAGCCTCGGGTGGGGATAGGTTACATAGGCCATCCCAGGCAATGAGGTGCGAGCGGCCATTTTAGAGTCTCTTGATATCCTCTGCGGGGCAGGAAGCACACAGTTGGTCCTGAGGGAGCCAGTGAAGAGGACGAACATGTCCAGGGAGCCAGTAAGCCCCAGGACTGGACCAAAACATTGCCCTAAGGCCCTAGTTAGGCCCCGATCCCTGTTTGAGTATATTATTGCAGGGCAGGCCCTAGATAGGGACCCTCCCTCATAGAGCTGCAACCCGCACTACTGTGCCGGTGGTCGGACGTCCACGCGGCGACCTGTGACGTGGACAGAGCTGCACATGGCGGCAGAGGTGAAACACTCCGGCTGGAGATTGCACCACAGACCGCGCCCTGGACAAGGTGTGAGGGGAGTTGTGTTGAAGGCCCCGCTGCGTGGGACCTGATCCAGCATCCTCTTCTCCTTATTCGCTTGTCTGGCCTGTGACCAGGAAGGTACCAACGGGCACCTACACATCACAGGGGTGACCTACCTCACACTTGGGTGGGTCTGCTTGTGTGGACACCGTGGTTATAGGTGCCCCAGGCACCCTCAGTACTTTAAGGGAACCACTCAGGGGGTTGTATTATTGATGTATTGATTTGAGTGTGATATATGTGTAGCCAGGACACCTGATAGCTACTATTCTGCTATCATGTAAACCCTGGTACAATCAGGTTGCCAGTAGTTAATATGGGGTTTTCCCCTCTGAGGAACTGCACTTGAGTGACAGCGGGTGGCGGTGACATCAGGCCTGGGCATGACCTGGTGCCCTCCTCCTGGCCGTACGTAAGGGCAGTACCGCCCCCAATTTGGGAGTGTGTCCTTCCCCATTGAGGAAGGCAGGTCGCACAGTGGAAACAATAGAAAAAATATACAAGTGCGCACAAGAATATGAACTTAATAAAACAGTGTATGTTGTGATATCAATGATAAATCAAAAACACCCCACCAAGTGAAAAGGTAATTAATTATATACCAATGTAGATGAGCGTCTGCTGCTGTGCAAAAGGGTAGCCCAAGACCCTCGAATCTAGTAACAAAGAAAACAAACAAAGCGCACAACACTGCTTGACTGATCTGGAAGTGCAGTGAGGTCTGCGGGGGAACCTGTGTACAACCCACGAGCAGAGTACAACTACTCCCCAGGATCCACTAAGCGCATTGACGCCATATACAGGACATTGGGACTGTGGTAGAGTCTTCAACTACCTGGTACTTTACCTACCTGCGTGTGTGGAAAGGGGAGAGACGTCTCGGTGGTTCCTGGTTGCAGCCGTTGGTAACTGCCACTTTGTGGCTCTATGCTTGACTTGATGTACGCATAACCTTGAAACACCTTATTAATAAACACAGTTTATTACATTTTTCACGATGAGTGTTGTGCGCTTTGTTTGTTTTCTTCGCACAGTGGAAAGGCTGAGATTGGGCCTTCTCTAGTCCTCTTCCCTCCAGAGGAGAGTGAGTTTGGACCATACCTCTGCCTCTGCTAGGGAGGTGGGGAAGAGCTAGGATGGCTGCGGGTGCCCTTTGCCTGTAGTGACGGTTCAGGGACCATCATCCAGTGAATAGCTGAGAGACTGCATTGGGCATAACCTGCCTTGTTCCTGTAACTGTACAGAAGAGTAATAAAGCCGTTCCTGTTTGCATATACCTCCTGCCTGGTGCGTGACCTTACTGGGAGGAGAGGTAATACGTTTTACCGTAGGAGATCACCTTCAGTTCCTGGAGCCTACGGCAGATGGAGGTGCTGCATTGCTAAAGAGATATGTGGGGTATGAACCCCAGAAGTCTAGTCCTGTGTACCCACTACCATTGGCGGACGACTCAGCCCTCCTGTTACCAGCAGGTATCATGCACCACATGACCAGTAATGGTAGAATCTCCCAGTGGGTGGTGGAAACACTGTTACATATGTTATATACTGTTACAGTAAAGATGAGTTATATAAATATCTGGTGTGATATTGATATTACTGATTATATTGGTTCCTATGAGGACACATCCCGCCCACGCTGGGATCCCTCATAAGTGGAGGTGCTGCACTAAAAGAGAGAGAGCTCACCCCAAGCTCCCAGAAGCGGAGGCTCAGGCCTCCTGTGGACAGGGAAGAAAGAAGATCCGGCGCCACTGCAAGTGACAAGCATCAGGCTACTGTACTTCCGGGTTGGTTGAAAGAAAACAAAAAAACAGTGAACAGGTAACAGCAGCATGCGTAATCGTCCCCGGGTTTCCCTTAGGCATAGGGGAAAGGGGGTTACATTAATATCCTATGCTTCATCAGCCACAACATGTAAAATAATGCTGATTTAACTTTAACATATTTCCTCTTATGACTAGTTACAATCTGTGACTGAACCTTTCCCAGTTCTCTGAAACATTGTCAGATTTCTCCCTCCAGCAGAAAAGAGAGGTACATGAGAATTGTGCCAGGTAGTGTTAGGACCTGCAGATTGGGCATGCCGTGACGTGGCTGCAGATTGGGCATGCCGTGACGTGGCTGCAGATTGGGCATGCCGTGACCTGGCTGCAGATTGGGCATGCCGTGACGTGGCTGCAGATTGGGCATGCCGTGACGTGGCTGCAGATTGGGCATGCCGTGACGTGGCTGCAGATTGGGCATGCCGTGACGTGGCTGCAGATTGGGCATGCCGTGACGTGGCTGCAGATTGGGCATGCCGTGATGTGGCTGCAGATTGGGCATGCCGTGACGTGGCTGCAGATTGGGCAGGCCATGACCTGGCTGCAGATTGGGCATGCCGTGACGTGACTGCAGATTGGGCATGCCGTGACGTGGCTGCAGATTGGGCATGCCGTGACCTGGCTGCAGATTGGGCAAGCCGTGACATGGCTGCAGATTGGGCATGCCGTGACGTGGCTGCAGATTGGGCATGCTGTGACCTGGCTGCAGATTGGGCATGCCGTGACATGGCTGCAGATTGCGTATGCCGTGACCTGGCTGCAGATTGGGCATGCCGTGACCTGGCTGCAGATTGGGCATGCCGTGACGTGGCTGCAGATTGGGCATGCCGTGACGTGGCTGCAGAGTGGTCATGCCATGACGTGGCTGCAGATTGGGCATGCCATGACGTGGCTGCAGATTGGGCATGCCGTGACGTGGCTGCAGATTGGGCATGCCGTGACGTGGCTGCAGATTGGGCATGCCGTGACGTGGCTGCAGATTAGGCATGCCGTGACGTGGCTGCAGATTGGGCATGCCGTGACGTGGCTCCAGATTGGGCATGCCGTGACGTGGCTGCAGATTGGGCATGCCGTGACGTGGCTGCAGACTGGGCATGCCGTGACGTGGCTGCAGATTGGTCATGCCGTGACATGGCTGCAGATTGGGCATGCCGTGAAGTGGCTGCAGGCTTATAACCTTTTGGCCAAAGGGTTTAACTAAATGACCCTTTTTCATGAGCAGATAAGCACTGAGGTATTGCACTATATGTTGTGTCATTTTGTATGTTGCGCTGGGCCTTTCTGTTTCTGATTGTCAGATATAGGATACAGGTACAGGACACAGATACAGGACACAGATATAGGATACAGGTACAGGACATGGAAACAGGTACAGGTTCAGGATACAGGATACAGGTTCAGGATACAGGATACAGGTTCAGGATACAGGTACAGGACACAGGTTCAGGATACAGGTTCAGGATACAGGACACAAACAGGTACAGGATACAGATACAGGATACAGGTACAGGATAAAGGACACAGATACAGATACAGGATACAGATATAGGATACGGGATACAGATACAGGACACAGATACAGGATACAGATATAGGATATAAGATAAAGATACAGGATACAGACACAGGATACAGGATACAGATACAGGACTGTTACGATTGTGCTCGCCACAAACCGGGACCGGACCGCGGGGCTGAGGTGGGGTTATATAATCACTGACCATAGTCCGCGCAGACTGATCCGGAGTGCGCAGTTCGTAGTTGGAAGTAGCAGGGTCAGGATTGGAGAAGGCAGCATCGTCGTTATTTAAGCAGGAGTTCGGCAACAGGTAGTCAGGAGTTCCCCGCTTCAGCTTAGGAGCGTGAGCAGGAGTGGCCTCTGTGTGTGGAGCGGGCTCGGCCCATGACGCCGGTCTCAGCAGGGGGAGACAGCAGGCTGGCCGAAATACACCGCGGGGCAGCGTCGGGGAAACCAACGCTTCAGCACAGAAGTCCAAAGCAGGCCTCTGCATGGAGAATAGCAGCAGGCCTCAGGAAACGAAGGGTAACCTCTACTAGGGGAGAATGCAGCAGGTACCAGTGCTGGCTAAACAACGCTTCAGCACAGGAGTCAGGAACAGGCCTCTGCGTGGAACTAGCAGCAGGCCTCCGGATACTCAGGGACTAGAGATGAGAACTAGAGAGGTTAGTACACAAGGAGACAAGCCAGGGCGGCTTGTGGCAGAGACAGTAACGTCCAGAGAAGGATTTACAGGGGTTAAGGCAGATAGTACCTGAGAACCAGAAGGGAGATTTGTCTCCGAAATTGAGGACGTAAGGGGTTTATCCTCTGAAGCTAAGGAGGTGTCCTTAACTGGAGGACTACAGGGATTTACCAAGGGGGGGGGGATCATAGGGCTGACCCGCAGGGGTTAATACAGAAAAAACCTCAAGGGTTAAGTCAGGCTGTGCCTGAGAATCAGAAAAAGAGAAGCTAGCCTCCGAAAGTGGGGTCATAGGGGGTTCAGCCTCTTGTCCTAGGGACCTAACATTAGTCTGCGGAATACAAGGGTTAACAATGGGGACCTCACAGAGCAGACTAGCAGGGGTTAAAACAGAGATAACCTCAGGGACAGAGCTTAGAAATTCTGGGTTAGAAAGAGAAGGCAAACAGGGTTCATTCTCTGGTGCAAGGGATGAAACACTGACCTGGGGGATGCAGGGGTTAAGACAGGAATAACCTTGGAGACAGAACCCAGGGAGATTAACTCAGGAATTAGAGATGAGAACTAGAGAGGTTAGTACACAAGGAGACAAGCCAGGACGGCTTGTGGCAGAGACAGTAACGTCCAGAGAAGGATTATGCTCGGCTCTGATTCAGAGCCAAAGCCCAACATATAAAGGTCGGAGATCCAATCACAGGGAGAGGGTGTGTGAGCATTCCTCCAATGATGGAGCACAGGGCAGAAACTTCAATGAGCGGCAGCACATGTGCCATTAATTGCCAGAGGAAGCTTTTGCAACTGCAGAGGTCTGCAAGGCTATAATCAAAGCCAGGAGCGGATTCCTTACAGTACCCCCCCCTTCAGATGAGACCTCCGGACGAACAGGGTCATTCACAGATCTGGGGGACATGGAGTTGTTCCTAAACTTCCTTAAGCGAGAGGTGGCGTTGAAAATCCACGGTTTGTTGGGATTCCTTTCAGTACCTACACCACTGGGTGTGAAGCCTGGGTGGACAGGACCATTCATAGGTCTGGGAGACATTGAGTTGTTCCTGAAGTGTCTCAGGTGAGAATTAGGTCCAAAATCCAGGTGTACATTGGCGAGTGCCACAAAGGACAGTGGTGGCACTGCAGTTCTTGGTACATGGGCAATGGGACCAGGGGGACTCCGGTATAGGGACATCAGAAGGCAGCAGCCAGGTGTCCGGTGCATAGTAATAGTCCAAGAGTACGGGACACAGGACACTGATTGTCGGACATAAATGGCAGAGGGACCTTCAGGGAAGGCAATGGCTTTAGTGGAATCAGCACGAAGAAAGTTGCGAGAGTCTTTCGCTTCCAAGGAATTTCGGGTGGTGATTAGCTAGGGAATGGGGCGGGAGGGTTCACTGCAAACTATTGACGCGGTACTTTTGATACAAAGCAGGTTTGCTATCCCAAGCAATTCGAGAGAGTCTGTAGCAGTGTATACGCAATTCTTGGTCGTGGTACTGGCAGTTGAAGAAGGGTACGCCTCCTTTGGTCTGTGATCTTTAGAGAGAATCAAATCCGAAGTTATGGCCTTGGCGAAGGGCATAGTAAGCATCAAGTAGACAGTAGGGGACAGCATGTCCATACCCATAGTGGACCCATAGGGAACAGGGACGGACGCTTCAGGTAAAGCAACGAGGTCCAGTAAGGGTGTCTTTGTTTTAGAGAAAGGCCAAATGCCACCCAGAAAGGGCACTTTAGGCACCGCACAGAGACCTGCGAGTAAGGAGTCTGTTTGAAAGGTGAGAAAACAGATCTTATCCAAAAAAACAGGAAGCTGGGTAAGCGGTGCATCAGCCTTAGGAATAGAAGTCTTGGGGTTAAAGCTGGGTACCTCCAACACAGAGAAAGAAAACAGAGAACTAGAGCTTGGCTTAGGAGTGGAGGTCCCAGGTACTCAGGTCTCGCATGATACTGTGGGAGAAGCAATGCGAAGTATTACTGTTTTAAACATAGGGTTCTTAACATCGGTAGCTCCAGGCACCTTCCTGAGAGGTAACCCTACTGCACCGACACACTTTATTCGAGCAAATACCCGGTATGTACCTGGCAGATACCTGGAATGCGCCGCTCCTCACCTCTGACAAGCCCCGTTGCATTTGCCTTCCCAGCCTGGGTTCATGCCTGGCTGATGGGCGGCTGATCTGTTAAATGATAATGATTAGGATTTAATAGGCTGCAATGCTTCGCGTGTCTACCAGATGGCATAAATTCATGAATTGTAATGCAGTATATATATATATACTGTGCAGTATTGCAGCCAGCGGGAATAAAATGCTTCAATCCCTGCCGGAAAATAACTCAATGCACTCGGGCAGAAAACAGTCACAAACCTCAATACACCCGGGTATACCCGAATTCGTCGGACTAGCCGAGCTCGAATAAAGTGTGTCGCCAGTGTAGTTTTACGACAGGACAGTCAATAGTAAGTACCCCAAGTATTGTGGAAAATACAGTGAAATATAAGTCCATCTTGTACACAGGAGTTTTCGAAAAAAGGGACGCAGCGGGTATGGTTGAAAGTTCCAAGTGCGATACCCCTGAGTTCGTGGTAGCAGACATGCAGTCAGTAGCGGATACCCCGAATACTGTGGGCAAGTCAGCGTGAAAAAGTATTATTAGCGGAATGGACATCCCAGACTTTAGGGCTAAGCGTGGAATTATAGGGGGCTTAGAACAAAAAAGGCTATTCTCAGCCGTGAGGAGCTTTAAGTCATCTTTAATCATCCCAGAGGCTGTGGCATGATCTGTGAAAGAAACTGGGGTAGACTTTCCAATAGAAACAAGGGACATCTTGCTTGTCACTGAAGTGGGTGATTGAGAACCAGCAGGAACTGAACTAGCTACTGTAATAAGATCAGAGAACATTGTGCTTGTTTCTTGTTACGCCGGTGCTGCCCGCAGACCAGACCCGTCCCCTGAGCTGAAGGGGGAAGTGGTAATACACGCAACCGCAGCAAAGGGAGCGTGTCCGGAGTGTGGTATAAAGCGTTGCCAGGCCAGGTGTAGTAAGGTAGACAATACTTGCCGGTACCGGTTGTAGAGATAGAGTGAAGAATGCCTTGCCGAAGTCAGGGAGTGGAGAGTGGAGATTGGTCGTAGTCCAAGCCGTGTTCAAGGGGTTACCAGAGAGGGCGTTGTCCAAGGAGTGTCGAGATCGAGAGCCAGAGGGGGTAGTCGTACAAGCCGCATCAGAACCTGTGAAAACACTGAGAGAATCTAGAAGTACTTCCATACAGAGACTATGTCGAGCAAAGACTGAGAGCAGAGAGGAGCTAGATAAAGCAGGAAGGTCCAATTAGGAACGGAGGCGGGACAGGAAGAGCTACAGGAGACACTGCAGATTGGTGCAGGCATAACAGGCCAGGTGAGTCTTGTTAGTAACCTGAGTATGCCCGTGCAGTGTGCGGGGGCGGAGCCTGAGGTCCGGGGGACGGGAATAAGAGTGTACAGACTGAGCGTGCTCCGTAACTCGTGTACGTGTGTGAAGCGAGCCAGTGGATGGTGCAGGTGTGCGTGCAGGAGGGCGTGGGCGCGCCCGTCGCCGAGCAGAGGAATCACCGAGGGGAGTGATCCCGCGACGGCGGCAGGGGCAAGGAGCCGTGGAGGCCGGTAAGGCAGGATTGTTTTGTGTGTCCAGGGGCTCACTGCGGGGAGGGAGTGCTCTGTGTGGGGAGCGAGGAGAACGCCGATTCCTGACAGTATCCCCCTCTTCAGGAATGGACTCAGGACGGTCCAAGAACGGTTTCACTGGAAACTTTTTCCTGAAGGACTTAAGAAGGGCCGGGGCATGAATGTCCTTTGAAAGTACCCAGGATCTCTCTTCAGGGCCAAAGCCCTTCCACTGCACCAAGAACTGGAGCTGACCCCTGGATAGGCGAGAATCCAAAAGAGAGTGAACTTCGTATTCCTCGTTATTTTGTACAGTAATGGGATCCGGTTTACGAGTCTGATCCGGAAAGAAGTGACTGGAGATAAATGGTTTTAAGAGGGACACATGAAAGACATTGGGAATCTTCATACTGGGTGGTAGTTGGAGCCAGAATGCCACGGGATTGATTTGTTCACAAATAGGGAAGGGACCCAGGAACTTAGGTGCCAGTTTAGGAGATGGTACCTTGAGGTGGATATTCTTAGAGGAGAGCCATACCAAATCCCCTGGTTTGTAACTGGGTGCCGAACGACGACGACGACGACGATCGGCCTGTAGTTTCGATCTGCGGGAGGAGTTGAGAAGGGTAGACTGAATCCTGGACCATGCGGTTTGGAGGGAAGAAATGCGTTCATCTACGGCTGGTACTCCAGAAGGAAGGTTGGGGATGGGAAGACAGGGAGTGTGGAACCCATAATTTATAAAGAAGGGCGACTCCCGGGTGGACTCGTTTTTGGCAGAATTGACGGCATACTCTGCCCAAGAGAGGAGTTGAGCCCAATCATCCTGGAAATCGGATATAAAACATCTCAGGTACTTCTCCAGGGATTGATTGATTCTCTCCGTTTGTCCATTGGACTGAGGATGATAGGCAGAAGAGAAAGAAGAAGAGATGCCCAATCTCTTCGTGAAAGCTCTCCAAAATTTGGATACGAACTGAGAACCTCTGTCAGAAACAATGGACGAAGGGATCCCATGAATCTGGAAAATCTGCTCCGTAAAGATATCAGCAAGGGCGGGGGAGGTGGGTAATCCTTTAAGTGGAATGAAATGGGACATCTTCGAGAACCTGTCCACGACCACCAAGATAGTGTTCATTCCTCTGGACCTGGGCAACTCCACGATGAAGTCCATAGAAATGTGGGACCAGGGGCGGTCGGGAACTGGAAGGGGTAACAGAAAACCCTGAGGCTTTTGACGGAGAGTCTTGCTTTGAGCGCACGTTGGGCAGGCGCGGGTAAACTCCAGAATATCTTGAGACATCCTTGGCCACCAGAAATTCCAACGAATGAGATCAGTAGTCTTCTTAAAACCTGGATGACCTGCAGATTTAGAGGAGTGACCCCAAGACAGGACCTCTGGAACAAATTTGGAAGGTACGAAGAGTTTGTTGTCGGGAACCACCAAGTCCTTGGGAATGCGTCTCTGGGAGTGCAAAATCTTGTCAAGATTCTTGAAAGAAGACGTGGCGAGAATCCTCTCTTGTGGAAGGATAGTCTCCAAAGATTCCTCTGGCCTCTCTTCAGAAGAATGTATTCGGGAGAGTGCGTCTGCCTTTACGTTCTTGGTCCCGGGGATATAGGAAAAGTGAAAATCGAATCGAGGAAAAAAAAGAGCCCAACGAGCCTGTCGTGGACCAAGGCGTCGAGCGTTCTCTATGTAAAGAATGTTCTTGTGGTCCGTGAGAATAGTAAACGGCTCTTTCGACCCCTCCAGCAGGTGTCTCCACTCTTGAAGAGCCATCTTCACGGCCAGAAGTTCCCTGTTACCCACGTCATAGTTCCTCTCGGCAGATGAGAATTTCTTGGAAAATTATGCACAGGGATGTAACTTATCTTGGGGCGTGTGTCTCTGAGAAAGAACGGCACCAGCGCCGCAATCAGAAGCGTCGACCTCCAGGACGAAGGGAAGTTTAATGTTGGGATAACAGAGAATAGGTGCGGATATAAAGGCTTCCTTGAGTGTCTCGAAGGCGGAGATGGCCTCGGATGACCAAGCAGAAGGATCAGCTCCTTTTTTGGTGAGCGCAGTAAGGGGTGCCACAATGGTGGAAAAACTCCGTATAAACTTACGATAATAATTAGCGAACCCTAAAAAACGTTGTATGGCCTTAAGAGAATTGGGTCTTGGCCATTCAGTGACTGCTTGAAGTTTACCGGAGTCCATCATAAACCCCTCATCGGAAATGATGTACCCAAGGAACGGAGTAGAGGTCTGATGAAAGGTGCACTTCTCCAGTTTGGTGTATAAATGGTGTTCACGGAGACGGGAAAGGACGTAGGAGGTGTGGCGTATATGGTCCGGGAGATCTTTGGAAAAAATCAGGATATCATCCAAGTATACAATAACAAAAATATTGCGTACCTTACGAAAGACGTCGTTAATGAAATCCTGGAAGACAGCGGGAGCATTACGTGAGCCAAAAGGCATTACCAGATATTCGTAGTGTCCACTACGCGTGTTGAAGGCCGTCTTCCATTCATCCCCCTTCCTGATGCGCACCAGGTTATAGGCACTACGTAGATCCAACTTGGAAAAAATCTTGGCCCCCTGTAATTTATCGAACAGTTCGGTAATAAGGGGAAGGGGGTAACGATTTTTAATAGTTATGTGGTTCAAACCCCTGTAGTCGATGCAAGGCCTCAACGACCCGTCCTTTTTCTTGACGAAGAAAAACCCAGCCCCTGCTGGGGAATTGGAGTGACGAATAAAGCCTTTCTTGAGATTCTCCTTTATATATTCATCCATAGCGTGAGATTCTGGTAACGACAAGGGGTAGGTCTTGGACTTGGGTAGGGAGTAACCTGGAACTAGATCGATCGGACAATCGTAAGTCCTGTGTGGCGGCAAGAGGTCTGACTGTACCTTATTGAAAACGTCCCGGAATTGATGGTAAACGGAAGGTAGAATAACTTCGGGAACAGAGATATTGGCCAGCAGTTGATGAGTCTCGCCTGACCTCGGCCTCCAGGAAATAGGAGCAGAGGAAGTCCAGTCAATGAGAGGATTGTTAAGCTGTAGCCAAGGAAGACCAAAGGTGATGGGTATCCCAGGAGCGTGAATGGCATCGAGAACTAAGACCTCCTTGTGCAGATGTGAGGACAGAAGCAAGGGAGCCGTCTCTAAGGAGATGTGGACCGGGGTAACGGGACGTCCATCGATACCGATGAGTGCGAGGGGAACCTTCTTCCTCACGAGTGGTATGCGGTTTACCCTGGCGAATTCAAGATCCACGAAGTTTCCTCCAGCTCCTGAGTCAATGAAAGCGGCGGTAGAAGTCTTGAACATATCGCCTGAAAGGGAGACTGGAAATGTAAGTTTCTTAGGGAGTTCACCTTTAGAAAGGGGACGTGGAGACATTACACCCAGAGAGAGCCCCTCTGTACTCACTGGGTGTTCCCGTTTCCCGGACGCAGTGGACACTCCCGAACCAGATGTTCCATGGATCCGCAGTAGAAACACAATCCCCCGGTGTGGCGGAACTGCCGTATCGGTGTGCAGATGCGTTGTACCCCCAATTGCATTGGCTCAGGCAACTCCAGTGCAGGACGAAGAGATGTGGTAGCACTTGGGGGAGCAGGAGTGTTGCTGGGAATACTGGAGAACGGAACTTGAAAGTTAGGGAAGTGAGTGCGCTGGCGCTCTGAGCGGCGTACCTGGATAAGTTGATCTAGTCAGACAGCCAAATCAATGAGGACCTCCAATTGATCCGGCATGGATTGGCGAGAGAGTTCATCCTTGATGGGATCCGCCAGGCCCTGCCAGAATACGGAGACGAGAGCCTCTTGTCCCCAGTTAGTCTCGGCTGCTAGAGTCCACAGCATACTGTGTCAACATTCGTCGTCCCTGAGTGATCTGGAGGAGAGAAACAGATGCCATCTCCCGACGAGCGGGAGAATCGAATACACGTTAAAACTCGGCTTTAAATGCCGGGTAATCTTGGGTAAGATCAGAACGTCGCTCCCAAACCGGGGAAGCCCAAGCCAGGGCGCTGCCAGTGAGGAGGTTATAAATGTAGGCTACCTTCTTGCGATCAGTATTGTAGAGATGGGGAGCCATTTCAAACTGCACCTCACACTGGTTTAGGAAACCCCTACAATCTTGCGGTTCACCTGCATAAGGCTTGGGGGGAGGAATCCTTACATCTGAGCTGCTAACTGCGCTTGCGGAGTGGGGGCTTACATATGGCGAGGTCGCGGTCGGTACACGGTCTGTGAGTACTGCGACCTGGCGTGCAAGTGCCACAATTTCATCCGCCATGGCCTGGTTTTGCTGAAGCAGATTAGAGAGAAACTGTTGAAGTTCGGTCTGGTCTGCGTCTTGTGGGCTCGACATAATGTTACGCCGGTGCTGCCCCCAGACCAGACCCGTCCCCTGAGCTGAAGGGGGAAGTAGTAATACACGCACCCGCAGCAAAGGGAGCATGTCCGGAGTGTGGTATAAAGCGTTGCCAGGCCAGGTGTAGTAAGGTAGACAATACTTGCCGGTACCGGTTGTAGAGATAGAGTGAAGAATGCCTTGCCGAAGTCAGGGAGTGGAGAGTGGAGATTGGTCGTAGTCGAAGCCGTGTTCAAGGGGTTACCAGAGTGGGCATTGTCCAAGGAGTGCCGAGATCGAGAGCCAGAGGGGGTAGTCGTACAAGCCGCGTCAGAACCTGTGAAAACACTGAGAGAATCTAGAAGTACTTCCATACAGAGACTATGTCGAGCAAAGACTGAGAGCAGAGAGGAGCTAGATAAAGCAGGAAGGTCCAATTAGGAACGGAAGTGGGACAGGAAGAGCTACAGGGAGACACTGCAGATTGGTGCAGGCATAACAGGCCAGGTGAGTCTTGTTAGTAACCTGAGTATGCCCGTGCAGTGTGCGGGGGCGGAGCCTGAGGTCCGGGGGACAGGAATAAGAGTGTGCAGACTGAGCGTGCTCCGTAACTCGTGTACGTGTGTGAAGCGAGCCAGTGGATGGTGCAGGTGTGTGTGCAGGAGGGCGTGGGCGCGCCCGGCGCCGAGCAGAAAAATCGCCGAGGGGAGTGATCCCGCGATGGCGGCAGGGGCGAGGAGCCATGGAGGCCGGTAAGGCAGGATTGTTTTGTGCGTCCAGGGGCTCACTGCGGAGAGGGAGTGCTCTGTGTGGGGAGCGAGGAGAACGCCGATTCCTGACATTTCTGAATTGGGTCCCTGAGAATCCCAAGTGAGGGCATCAGACTCCATGGGAGACTCAGTGACAGGGGTCTTGGGATCAATTGGAGGAATTGCAGGTATCACAGACTTAATAGGAGAAATACTTTGCAAAACAGGAATTTTAGCAAAGGTGATAGGCATCTCACAGGCTACAGTGAGAGGGGACTGCATGTTTACAAAATCAGGGGTAGAGGGAGTTTTAGATTTGAAAACCTGATCCTCCAAAAAGGAGGGGTCTGACTGTAATTGTACTAAGGGAGCAACAACAGATACGCAGGTCTCAGAAGGGGTCACTTGGGAAGGGGCATAATGTGCACTGTTCGCCTTTAACCCTAGGATTTGAGAAAAGGAGAACACAGACAGTACAAGGGGGGCAACCACAACTGTGCTGGTCACTAGGGAAGGGGCATAATGTGCACTGTTTGCTTGTAACCCTAGGATTTGAGAAGAGAACACAGACAGTACAAGGGGGGCAACCACAACTGTACTGGTCTCTGAAGTGGGTATTTGGGAAGGATAGTCTGGGACATCAGAAACGACTATAGATTCCAAGAAAAGGGGTCTATGCTCAGAAGCAGGGATTTCAGCTCTCTGAGTGACAGACTGGGTCAGCGAAATACCTAGGAGTGGGGATTCTGCGAACAGGTTTAGGGAAACAAACGTTCCAGAATACTTTTAACTGGAGCCAGTATTATTGCCAAAAGTTCAGGGGGGGCAGCCCCGAGAATTTTAGCTGAGCCAGGGGACTTATAGTAAGGAGTATCCAAAGGCTCAGCAACTTGAACATTAGGGAAGTCATTCAGTGCAACCCCTGCTGTGAGACGTGGGGGATGCAGGGATTTACAGTGGGGGACTCATAGGCCTGACTAGCAGGGGTTAAGACAGGAATAACCTTGGGGACAGAACCCAGGGAGGTTAACTCAGGAATTAGAGATGAGAACTAGAGAGGTTAGTACACAAGGAGACAAGCCAGGGCGGCTTGTGGCAGAGACAGTAACGCCCAGAGAAGGATTATGCTCGGCTCTGATTCAGAGCCAAAGCCCAACATATAAAGGGCGGAGATCCAATCACAGGGAGAGAGTGTGTGAGCATTCCTCCAATGATGGAGCACAGGGCAGAAGCTGCAATGAGAGGCAGCACATGTGCCATTGATTGCCAGAGGAAGCTTTTGCAACTGCAGAGGTCTGCAAGGCTATAATCAAAGCCAGGAGCGGATTCCTTACAAGGACACAGATACAGGATACAGATACATGATACAGATAATGGACACAGATACAGGACACAGATACAGGATACAGGTACAGTATACAGATACAGGTACAGGATACAGATACAGGTAGAGGATACAGGATACAGGATACAGGTAGAGGATACAGATACAGGATACAGGATACAGGACACAGATACAGGATATAGATACAGGAAACAGGATACAGGACACAGATACAGATACAGGTACATGATATAGATACACACACACAGTCACACGCAAAATCACAGTCACGTGCACACACAGTCACAGAATCACACGCAGTCACAGAATCACATGCAGTCACAGAATCACACACAGTCACAGAATCACATACAGTCACAGAAACGCACACAGTCACAGAAATGCACACAGTCACAGAATCACACGCAGTCACAGAATCACATACAGTCACAGAAACGCACACAGTCACAGAATCACAAACAAACAGAATTACACACACACACACGCACGCACACAGTCGCACTCACACAGACACACACACAGTCGCACACACTTACACACACTCACACACACAGTTAGTTTAAATATAGAAGTGCAAATAGCTAAAACAGGGTGTGTGTGCAGAGCATGCGTGTTCTAAGTGAAACTTCTCTGTGTTTTGTCACTGAAATTGTGTTTTGATTTTTAATAAAAAACAGCACCATCACAAATACAATTTCTGTGACAAAAGACAAAGAAGTTTCACTTAAAATGAGCGTGCTCGGGACACACACAATTTTTGTCTGACCGGTTGGTAACGTCTTTATACCCCATCACTGAGGAACATCGAGAATTCAGAATATGGAAGTCCTGGCCTAGATTAGAAGGCTGTCCAATATGGGTTCCATGTGATAAGGTAAGGAACGTAAATTGACTCAGTGGCTCTTGTTTATCAGAAGCAAGACCTAATTGTTTCCCAGAATGAGCCTGTGGTCTCAGACAATTCTTTTTTTTTTTTTCTTATCTCAATAAACTACTAAGGAAAAAGTATTGGGATGCACAATATTACAATCGGGATTAATTGGCTGTTGCCTATTGTCTGGAGCCATGTGGTCCACCTGTGGGTAAGTAGGTCAGGTTGGTATTTAAACAGTTTTGAGTAGAATCCCACATCTGCAGTATATTTAGGTGAATATAACGATTTCATGCTGCAGGTGTCACTGTTGCACTTTTACGAGAAACTCACGTATTTTCAATGTCTGCAGTGTAAGAGCATCCATTAAAAATGAAGACTCTTTGCCTTCTGCTTCAACTTTACCAACCTTCTTTGCTCGCTTTACTGCATCTGACAAAAATTCACAGTGGCATTGATTTGTACGTCCACAAACTAGCAAAAAAAAAAATCAGGGTATAGTAGGACATCACATTTAGTGATTGAAATTGTAATGGTTACAGCCACAAATAAGAGGGTTGTTGTGATGCTTAGACATCTACATTTTCATATGGATAATGTGCAGGGCAGGTTTGAAGGACCAACAGAGAGAAGTAAAGGAGTTTTTTTTTTATAAAGGACACAGTTTGTAATGGGAGAATTAAAGCAACTAAACCATGGGTTACTTTGTTACAATTTGATATCTCTGCTCGTTCTTTCCAATTTTCTGATGTTTACTTGTTAAGTTTTTGTACATTATGTCACAAGCAAATCTGCTATATTGTAACAAAACATAGACCTGCAAAGGGGAATATTCCCCTAAAAGTTGTGTATCTACATTGTCTATCTACAATTAATGAATCTTCTTCTGCAGTTCTTTCCTATGGATGTGTGCTGGTTTAGCATTGCTTATGTTATACGCTACAAGGCAGGAATGTGAGTCTCAGTCTCGATGTTTCCAGCACCATCCACTCATTGGGCATATCGGTGAAAGAGTGCAGCAGTCTCCTCTGATTGTAGGAACATAACCACTTGCTATCTTATCCAATTTCTTTTTTATTTTGTTTGCTTATTTTTATGACAGCTAAAAAAAAATGACTCCTATGTCCCTTTCCTTTCTAGTATTTGACATTTGAAAGCCATTAATCCTGTATTCTGTCTTTGGATTTTTGTGACCCAGGTGCTTTATTTTGCACTTTTTGGCATTAACTTGTAGTTGCCACACTCTACACCGTTCCACCTAAATCATTATGCACTTTGTTTAGCCTCCAAAGTATCAACCCTGTTGCAGATCTGTGTGGGTAGAATGGCCTGGTGCAGATCTGTGTGTGTAGAAAGGCCTGGGGCAGATCTGTGTGTGTAGAAAGGCCTGGTGCAGATCTGTGTGTGTAGAAAGGCCTGGTGCAGATCTGTGTGTGTTGAAAGGCCTGGTGCAGATCTTTGTGTCACATGCAAAAAGGCCTACTTTCCCATCCAGACCATTTGTACTGCCACTAATACAAATATTAAAGAGCTCCGGTCCCAGTGCAGATCCCTGAGGTACTCTACTGGTCACCTTCCCGAACTCTTAATATTCTTCATTTACCACAACTCTCTGTCGCCTATCCTTAAACCAGTGTTTTATCTATTTCTTACTCCTAGAATCCAGCCCCAAGCATGGCAACTTGTTTATCATTTGTCCCTGTGGGACAGTGTCAAAGGCCTTTCCAAAATCTAGTTAGGACACATCAACGGCTCCATCCTGATCTATTACCTTAATAACCCAGTCCAAAAAAATCAGTTAGGGTATATTTGACAAAACCTCCCCCAGTAATATTGCTGGATATTAAATAATTCTTTCTTTCAGTAATGTTTCTATTGATTCCCCCATTACTGATGTCAGGCTCCCTGTATTTACGTTCTCCTTCCTACTTTTATCTGAGACTACACCTGTTAATAGTGGCTGGTTAAATCGTTCTGTTAATGGGGTTGCCAGCACATGCCTTTTTCCATATCCTTATGTGTATCCCGTTGGGACCCATTGACTTGTCCACTTTCAGTTTTGACAATTCCAATAGCGCGGTCTCCTCTATAAATGGACGTGTGTCCACCTAATTTCCATTTAGTGCCCTGTAACCCAACTGCGGCCCTTCCCTTTTATCTTCAGCTGTAACGACTGAGCAAAAATAATTATTAAGGTGGTCTACTACTGTATACCATTGTCTCCCTCAACATGACCGTCCAAATGTCTCCCTTTGTTTTTCTCTGTTCCCTTACAGTATATACATAAAAAAGTTGTGGCCCCTTCTTTACTGACTGTGCTGTTTTCTCTTTTGCTTGGGCAAACATCTGATTATTTGCCTTTTGTACTTCTGCCTAGCTTGATATAGTTATCTATCCTATTTCCTCTGTGTATGTTTCCTTATAACTGTCTTTTTAGCCTTAACAATACCTGCCACTTCCTTTGAGAACCATATCAGCTTTCCTTGGCTTGTGCTTTAACCAACTTGCCTGACACAATGATTTGTTGCTTTTGCTATTGCATCTTTCCGTTTTCCCAGTGCCCCTGCACTCCATTCAAATGCCTCTACCCGGCTAAACAACCTAATGCCGTAGATTTTATGTTTTTACTAATACCTTAGTTTTTACTAAACCACACTGACTGATGATCACTGAAACCTAAGTTCTCACCCACCCTGGAATTGGAATTGTAAGTATTAAGTCCACGATTGCTTCCTTGCAATTGGGCACCCTCACCCATTGCTTAAAAGATACCCCTTGCAAGGAATCCAGGCGGTCTCCTTTTTCTGTCTCAATCTGAAACAGACATGCCAGTGCACATCTGGCACATTGAATTATTTCAGCATGACTATCTATCTTTTAATTCCCATCTTATTGATGTCCTCTCTGAGTAACCTGATACCTGCTCCCATATCTATGCCTGTACAATGGAATCCCCCAAAAGGAGCTGCCTCTGTTTCTGGGATCCCATTCTCCTGCCTTTGTGCTTCCTGTTAATCCCAGAACCCATCACCTCCTCTTCCACTGCAGCACGAGGTGCGTCAGGGCTGCCATTCTGAACGGCAAGTGCAGCATAGGAGTTGTGCAGTGGAACAGATTGCAGGCCGTGCATGCACACTACAACTGTAATCCTCCCTGAGTTCACAGTAATCCAGCATCTCAGAGGCTTCCGAGGAAGCAGAGACCTCTCAGGGGTCGACTGTGTGGGGCAAAATAATAACAAACCCTAGCTATTTGGTGGTTGCTATACAACAATTTAAATGGCAAGAAATATTTAGATGGATAATGGTAGATGTTACATCATTGTACACTATTTTTAATCATAATCAAGGGTTAATGGCTGTTGGACATTTCTTACAAGCATCGTCACTCCCTATGTCACTTTGTACCTTTCTTGTGGATTCTATAACATTTTTGTTAACTCACAATTATTTTTAGTTTGACTCAGTTATTTGCAAATGAGGGGCACAGCTATGGAGACCTCGTGTGCACCTTTCTATGCAAATGTATTTATGGGTCTGTGGGAATCCACATTTATTTTTGGTGATTCTAATCAATAACGAGATCCTATAATTTTTTTTTATAAACGTTACATTGATGATTTGATATTCACTTGGGATGGGGATTATTCAACAGCTGTCACTTTTATTGATACACTTAAAATTAATAACTTTAATCCTAAATTCACCTTTGATCAATACATTTACCACATCAATTACCTTGATATAGTACTCAACATTGTTTTGAAGGGAGAGATACAAACAGATATCTTCAGAAAACCGAATGCAAGGAACGCGTTTTTGAAGGCGGATAGCAATCACCCCAAATCTCTCATTGAAGGTATACCAAAAGGACGATTTCTTCGATTGAGAAGACTCTGTTCTAGTAATGAGTCCTTTGAGACACAATCTGTTGATCTGGGTTTGAGATTTGCATCCAGGGACTATAGAAACATAGATATTGATAATGTATATATGAATGCTAAACTATTGTACCCGCAGGATCTATTATGTTCCTCGACAAAATAAAAACTGAGATCCAAGGGACATTGACAACATTATTCAAGCAACAATATGTCAAAACCATTATTCATAACTCAACATAGCAGACAGGCTAATCAGATTCATTCTATTCTTCACAAACAACGGGAAGTATTAAAACTAGATGGAGACATTAAACATACAATTGGATTAGGGCCTAATTATCCCGCTACACTTATGGTTTACCCCCGCTGCAGCTTATGTGTAAAGTTTGGGAAATGGTGCTACAAGGGGCATATAGCTTAGTACATGGTGGACAGATAGAACCTCTATAGAAAGCACTCTGATCCAGTGTGATATGGTGAAATTCTTAAAATGACTTTATTAAATGACACTATCGTTA
The DNA here is from genome assembly GCF_040206685.1 of Ascaphus truei. NCBI lineage: Eukaryota > Metazoa > Chordata > Amphibia > Anura > Ascaphidae > Ascaphus > Ascaphus truei. Next base: position 33,032,887 of record NC_134491.1, read on the forward strand.
AAATATTGGGGTTTAAAACAATGATTAAATAGTACCAAGTGATTCTTACTCTCTGGATAAGTATATCCAGATGAGTGTACAGTGGTATATTAATGTCCAGTGTTAGGATATTTCACCGGCCCTAGTAGTCCTCTATGGAGTGGGTCTGCTAGGGTTATGATATGGAGGTAACGGCAATTTTAGCCACAAATGTGTGCAAAGCATGCCAAAATATCACAACCAGCAAAACATTCCAAAATTGGAATAATTCTCAAACTTATCAGATAAGGAAATTCATCACCTGCCAAAGTTTTGGCGTCATCTATCAAGGCCTCTGCAAGTGTGGGAAGATCTATATAGGCAAAACAAAACGCCAATTTAAACAACGAGTTCTAGAACACATTGGTACGATACGTAACAATGTTGATACCCCACTCGCGAGGCATGTTAACTCTTGTCAAGAAGGAAACATCAAATCTATACTTTTTATAGGAATAGACCAATTCTCCTTGGGTCAGAGGAAAGGTGACATAGACACTGTACTCCTACAGAAGGAAGCACGATGGATCTATAACCTTAAAGCTCTTACACCAAGAGGCCTCAATGAAGGATTTGTCTATAGTCCCTTTATCTAAGCCCTCAAGAACATCTGAACATTAGAGACTGTAATGAATGCAAAACTAAACCATCTACAGAATATCATATTGCATTCCTCTGCAATATATATGCGGACATACAGTACTATACGTCTCATATTTTGCCAGTCTGCACACACACTCAACATACAAGACAACATTAATCACATAAGGTATGAAACAGACAAACATAAGTATATCCAATAACAAATTATTTATTATTCAAACAATTGGTGTCATAATTGTGACAGTCAAATAGCAGGCAACTTTAAATGGCATACAGTTAATACAAACTTCAGCAAACGGCCATATATAACATCACAGCAGCATGTCACAGTTTTAAAAGAGTCACAGACATTAAAGATACAGACCGCTGGTTTAAATTCCTATCAGCTACCAGCCTCACAGTGCACATGCGCAAAGAACTAATGGGGTCACTACAGGTTAACCCAAGCGCTATAAATACCTTGCTAAGACATAGGAAACCTTCTGATTACCCAAGCCTTGACAAAGCACTCGCGAAACGCGCGCGTCGGCAAACACGTGACCACGTGCACGTGCGGCACCGGAGTTCATATACACTGACTCAGAGAGATTCAGAGAGTCAGTGTGTCCCAGCCCGTGCACAGTAATGGACTGTCATAAGATCCAATGATCTTATAAGTCACCCAACAGTAACGGCACACAGCATTTCTGGCAGTATATTATTACACTAACATAGGAAGCCTGAATGCTAATCCCCTACCACAGCATTTAGCTTAAGGGGGAAATATACAAAGCAAAACGGCAACCAAACCAGGAATTAACCCCTGGAGTGCCAGACTACCACCACATGTGAGGAGCACTGATCCAATTAGGGGAAGGTCTTTCAAGTTGACCGGTATATGGACCCTACAAGGATCAGTACTCAGCTGATAACTCAGTATAAGCTTATACAGTAGTTACAGCAGTGCCACCATATTCACCTGCAATATATCCCACAGTACTAATGTTCTTTCGAGTATCATCCTACTATACTTGGAATTTATATGTGTTAAGCACTACGTTACTATACTTATAAACTCCAACATAGGAGTTAGTGCTAGGAACACAACATTAGGTGCACCTAGACCTAGATCTGTTACATCGTATCTATAATGTACTAATAGCTGTAGCAACTTAACAGCATAGTACAGGTCCCATTTATTAGTGCACCTATTAGTACTAAATTACAGGGGCACTACATTTGTGGCTAAAATTGCCGTTACCTCCATATCATAACCCTAGCAGACCCACTGCATAGAGGACTACTAGGGCCGGTGAAATATCCTAACACTGGACATTAATATACCACTGTACACTCATCTGGATATACTTATCCAGAGAGTAAGAATCACTTGGTACTATTTAATCATTGTTTTAAACCCCAATATTTTAACGATAGTGTCATTTAATAAAGTCATTTTAAGAATTTCACCATATCACACTGGATCAGAGTGCTTTCTATAGGGGTTCTATCTGTCCACCATGTACTGGCCTAATTATCCCTTCAGAAAAGCTAAATCATTAGCTAATTATCTATCTCCCATCTTATTCAATTCAAGATCGTGTGATGCACGGATGAAAAGTATTCCATGTGGGTTTTTAAAATGTGGATACTGCATTATGTGTCGTTATGCTGCTTCTATTAAAGTGGTGAACATTAGAGGTAACAAAGTACGGTTCACCACTATATCATAAGGTTTCAACATTCATCAATTGTAATTCCAGTTACAGTATGTTGTTTATTATCTTACATGTGGCTGTGGCAGAGGTTATGTTGGACTGAACATCAGACCCCTCAAGGTAAGGATGATGGACCACGTTTATTCCATCAAGAATAGGGATTTAATGCATTCTGTTTCCAGGCATTTTACAAACTACCCTTAAGGTCATATATCTAATTTCAAATTCTCAGGGATTGAACATATACCTATTCCAGTACGAGGAGGAGGCAGACTCAGACTTCTCAACAGACGTGAGATGTTCTGGATGCATACAGTAGACACACTATCTCCCTCCGGTATTAATATTGAATGGTATTTGCCAGTGCTGTGTACTGTGTTCATTTACATGTTCTTACATATATGTTGCCACATACTGTGGTTAATATTGTTCATAGTGTTTGTACTGTTTGGTTCACTAACAATGGCTCCAGTTAGGTTTGTCTATGTTTGTATAGGCTGTCATATCTATTGTCATCCAATTGTGGCTATTAATGTTAAGTAAATGATTTATAATATTTTTTTTTTTTTTTTTTTTTTATGATCTGCCCTTTATTAGAGGGTATTGGATCTCTATTTAGGTTATGCGTGTTATAGTTAAACTCGTTACTACGCTAGGTGTTTCCATCTTGTAGCTAATGATTGCCAGTATGTTGAGCTACTCAGCACTTCTACTCTCCTCTAGTGGCTACATTTCTTGGCTTTGTTAGAGGGAATTGTTTGTCAGTCAGTAATTGTCCCTCCCCAATGCTTGTATAACAATTGTTACGTATTCTGGGTCAACGTTATTGTTATGTTTAGTCCAAGTGGCTATATTTGTTTGACTCTTTAGATGGAATGCGTTGTATTTATTGCCAGTTGCTGGTTTATCTCGGGTTCCCTAAATGCTTTGTGATTAGACATGTCCCCGTATGAGTCTTTGGTTCTGCAGACAGTTCATCTACGATTTTTATCACCCCTTAGATTAGGGATGTTGACGTATTCTGTCTTTAAATATCCACCATGTACTGTATAAACAAAAATCATATTGATGCTGTGGCAGTTCAGAGGGGACGTCCATCGCCACAGTATCTATACTCCTTTTTAGAGTTGATCATATATGCCCATTAATTATCATGATATTATTATATGTTATTATGTGTTATCGAGATATAAGATATTAAACATGTAGTCTGGTTGGTATCATTATGTATTTACTTTAGAATCTTTGTTCTCAGTTAGCCTCCATTTTTGTATTAGTTTGTATGATGTTTTAATGCTTAATATAGGAACCTCCGGCGGGTGAGCCGCCATCTTTTTTGCAATCCAGTCCTCCATTTTGTTCCGTTAATCTGGCGGTTATATTACCGGTGAGGACGGTATTTGCGGCCCTTCCGGTAGAGGTACCGTACTCCTATATAAGAACCCTAGGGAATCACTCTTTGATAAGGCGCCAGCTACGTTGGAGAAACACGTCAGAGATTCCTTTTTTACCTCTTGTCGGTTTGATGCCACATTAAATTAGTTTTTTACTTTTGGATCTATTTGCCCCCAGTTCCCTCATTCATCGCAGTGCTCCTTCTATTTCTTCATTCTTTACCTTCCTTGCTCTGAGGGATGCACACCATGATGAATAGACGGTTACTCCCGGAATAACGGGTCCGTGAGTACTACACTTTACGAATTGAATTTCTTACTGCTGCCAATTCCGGACAATCCCTGCTTTAACCTATGTAGGTTGGGAATGGACATGTATTAGAAAATATTTACCAATCCAGCTGTTGGGTTTTAGTCAGGATCAGAGCTCACCCTTGGCACTATCTGGTGTGGGGCCATAGGTTTTTATCCCGTCTGGTCTCTGGCTTCCAGCAGATTACATGCTTATTCCACTCGCAGTGATTATTTTCCATGGAGTCTTATCATCTACTTTTCTAAAGGGTTTATCTAGTCTCTCTTCGTGCACCGACATCACCTGTCCAGGGTTTTTGTTAGCACCATCGATAGGAGATTTGTTCTCTAAATGTCACCCTAGCTATTTCAGCCTGCATGCTAGCATTCTCCTCCTTCAAGTGCTTACATATAGGACAGTATCTGAACTTCCAGAATGTACACTGTGACAAACGGCTTACTCCGGGGCTCCGTCGTTTGTCCGGGACTGTTTAGAACACGGTCTTTTAGGGTAGGTTAAATGATGAGGCGTCACGTACTGTTCCTTTAAACAGGCTATGCCTGGTTTATTCAGTCCCAGGCACTGAGACTGCCACAGTGCATACAACAAAAAACAGATCAAAACAAAAGCTGCTCACCTGAGCGATAACTTAACTTAGATATCCCTGACTCAGGGTTGGAAGTGGCTTTTTCACTTCCAACATCAAAACACGGTACTTTTGCAGTCTTACACAAATGAACAGAAAGATTGAACCTGTTTGGGGAAGAGGCTTCTCCCCTCTGTAGTTCAGCAGCCTTCCAGCCTCCTGGCTCTTGTGGGGAGACCAGAGCAAACAGGAAATCAGTCTTTCATACCTGATTCTTAATTAGCATGACAGGTGACAGAAATCAGGCAGCAGACAAACTCTGGTCTGGATCTCTCATCCCTCAGTTCCAGCGCTTGCCAAACTGTGGGATGGAGTGTATGTATTATAAGGCTGCACTCCCAGGCCAAACAGGATAGAAACTGTCTAGTATCCTGGGAGCCCTATATACGGAATTTATTACCATCCCCTGGTTTCTGTCACATATCCTCCCCCCCAGCTCAGACCTCGAGGGATGAGTGACCATGGATATTAGGGAGTGCATCCTTGACAACCCGTCGGCATTGCCATGTTTGTGCCCTGACCTGTGTTCCACAGAAAATTTAAAGGGTTGTAGGCTTAGGAACCACCTGGTCACTCTAGCATTCTTTTCCCTGTTTTGACACATCCAGGTAAGGGGTGCATGATCTGTGACCAACCGGAATTTTCTCCCCAACAGGTAGTATTTGAGCGTCTCTACAGCCCACTTTATTGCGAGACACTCTTTCTCTACTATGGAGTAATTTTTCTCCTGGGGATTTAGTTTCCTACTTAAATAAAGGATGGGGTGCTCCTCACCTTGAGACTCCTGGGAGAGTACCGCCCCCAGCCCTACCTCAGATGCGTCGGTTTGGACTACGAACTCTTTGGAGAAGTCAGGTGTGACCAACACTGGTTGGGCACAGAGAGCTTCTTTCAGGCTTCTAAAGGCCTGTTCGGTTTCGGGGGACCACTTTACCATTAGCGGTCCTCTTGCTTTTGTGAGGTCAGTTAGTGGGGTTGCCTTAGTTGTAAAATTGGGAATAAACCTTCTATAGTACCCAATTAACCCCAAAAAGGTCCTTACTTGTTTTTTTGTAACTGGCCTTGGCCAATTTTGTATCGCCTCCACTTTGAGTGTTTGGGGTTTGAGTAAACCTCTGCCAATAGAATATCCCAGATACTTGGCCTCCTCCAGACCAATAGTGCATTTAGCGGGGTTAGCAGTTAGTCCAGCAGACCGGACTGCGTCAAGCACAGCTTGGACCTTTGGAAGGTGGGATTGCCAATCTTCACTATGGATTACCACATCATCCAGGTAGGCGGCAGCATACCGAGCATGTGGTTTTAAAATTTTATCCATCATTCTTTGGAATGTGGCGGGAGCTCCATGTAAGCCAAAAGGCAACACCTTATACTGAAAGAGGCCGTCTGGGGTTGAGAAGGCTGTCTTTTCTTTTGCCCTTTCTGTGAGGGGAACCTGCCAGTACCCTTTTGTTAGGTCTAGGGTTGTGAGATATCGGGCTTTGCCCAGTCTCTCTACAAGTTCATCTACCCTGGGCATAGGATAAGTATCAAATTTTGACACCGCGTTTAGTTTCCGGTAGTCATTACAAAACCTTGTTGTACCATCTGGCTTTGGGACTAAGACTATAGGGCTGTTCCACCCACTTTGGGATTCCTCAATTACACCTAGTTTTAGCATTTTTTTAACCTCTAAACTTATAGCCTTTCTTTTGGCCTCTGGGATTCGGTACGGTTTAAGGTTAACTCGGACCCCCGGTTCAGAGACTAGGTCATGTTCAATTACGCTAGTTCTACCTGGCCGTATAGAGAAGATTTCTTTGTTTCTTCTCACTAAATTCTGAACCTCTCGTTTCTGATGAACAGACAGGGTTTCAGCTATGCTAACCTCTGGGTCAGTTTCTTGATTCTCTGACGGACCTGGGGGTACTAGGGTTAACAAGACTTCTCTATCTTTCCAGGGCTTGAGTAGGTTTATATGGTAAATTTGCTCAGGTTTCCTCCTACCTGGCTGTCTTACCTTATAATTTACTTCTCCCACTCTTTCCAAGACCTCATACATTGGCGACACACTTTATTCGAGCTCGGCTAGTCCCACGAATTCGGGTATACCCGGATGTATTGAGGTTTGTGACTGTTTTCTGCCCGAGTGCATTGAGTTATTTTCCGGCAGGGATTGAAGCATTTTATTCCCGTTGGCTGCAATACTGCACAGTACATATATATATACTGCATTACAATTCATGAATTTATGCCATCTGGTAGACACGCGAAGCATTGCAGCCTATTAAATCCTAATCATTATCATTTAACAGATCAGCCGCCCATCAGCCAGGCATGAACCCAGGCTGGGAAGGCAAATGCAACGGGGCTTGTCAGAGGTGAGGAGCGGCGCATTCCAGGTATCTGCCAGGTACATACCGGGTATTTGCTCGAATAAAGTGTGTCGGTGCAGTATGGCCCATGCCATTTAGCAAGGAATTTACTCTCCACGGTGGGAACCAGAACTAGTACCCTATCACCTGGAAAAAAAATTCTGACCCTAGCACCCTTATTATACGTATTCCTCTGTGCTTCTTGAGCTTTCTCCATGTGTTCCCTCACTATGGGTAGGACTGCAGCAATGCGGTCCTGCATCTGGGCAACATGCTCTATTACACTTCTGTAAGGGGTAACCTCGTGTTCCCAAGTCTCTTTGGCTATATCCAGTAAGCCCCTTGGGTGTCGGCCATACAATAGTTCAAACGGGGAGAAGCCTGTGGATGATTGGGGAACTTCCCTAATGGCAAATAACAGGTACGGTAACAAACAATCCCAGTTTTTCCCATCTTTATCAACCGCCCGCCGTAACATGCTCTTTAAGGTTTTATTGAACCTTTCCACTAAACCATCTGTTTGTGGATGATAGACTGAGGTTCTGAGATGCTTGATTTTTAGGAGTTTACATAGCTCTTTTGTTACTTGGGACATAAATGGTGTTCCCTGGTCAGATAGAATCTCTTTAGGAATCCCGACCCGGGAAAACAGAACTACTAACTCTTTTGCTATGTTTTTAGCTGAGGTGCTACGTAGGGGAACTGCCTCCGGATATCGGGTGGCATAATCTAATATTACCAATATATGCTGATGTCCCCTAGCAGACTTTATTAGGGGTCCTACTAGATCCATAGCAATCCGGTCAAATGGTACCTCTATTATGGGAAGGGGTACCAATGGGCTGCGGTACGCCTTGAACGGGGCGGTGATCTGACATTCTGGGCATGAGGAACAATAATTCGTAATTTCTGCCAGAACCCCAGGCCAATAGAAGCTTCGGAGAACCTTTTCTTTTGTCTTTTCCACCCCTAGGTGTCCCCCCAATGGATGACTATGTGCGAGGTGTAATACTACATTCCGGAATGTCCGTGGTACCAACAATTGTTTAGTTGTAACTGATTTCCTTTTATCAACCCGATATACTAGGTCGTTCTCTACCTCGAAGTAGGGGTAAGCAAGAGACATATCTGGTTGGCCAGGAGTACTATTCTGGTCCCGTATATTTCCCCTTGCTACCGCTAATGTGGGGTCCTCCCACTGGGCTTTCTTAAAACTCCCAGGACTGACCTCTAGGTCAGCGAGGGTCTTATCCGGTTCTGGGGTGGTAAGTGTCTGCTCAACATCTTGATTTGGGGTATTCCCTACCAAAGTAGTGATGGGGAAGGGAATTTTACAGCACTCCTCCTTTTCCCCCTTCTTATTTGGGCCCTCGTCAACCTCCATTTCTGAAAAAGGGAAAGGATTTGTTTCTTCTAATACTTCGTTATGGTCCGCTATTGAACTCTGGGCGCTATTCTGAGCGGGGGACCACATTTTTAGAAAATGGGGAAAGTCGGTCCCTATTAACACATCATGTGCCAGTTTGGGTACAATACCCACCTTGAACTCTAAAGAACCAAACTCTGTTTAAAAAAAAACATCAACAGTGGAATATTCATGATTATCCCCATGTATACAACAAATTGCCACTCTTTGTGAACTGTTTCCCTGTTTCTTCTTAATGGGCAAGAGGTATTCGGACACTAGTGTGACCATGCTCCCAGAGTCAAGAAGTGCCCGAACCCTCTTACCATTAACCTTTACAAATGCCCACAGATGGTTATTCAAGGGGTCCTCTGGGCTAGGGCCCATACATTGGGACAACAGCGAATAAGGTTCCACGCTGTTGCATTGCATGGGCTCATCATTTAGTGGGCAGATTTTTGCTGTGTGGCCCCTCTCATGACAATTTACACATTTAGGTACATAGTCTGTGTCCCACTTAGAGCCTTTTCCCGGCTCCCCATGTTGGCTATTGCCCTTAGTGTGCGAACCACTGTTGCTGGTGCTGCGTGAAGGTGGTCGCCGCTCTTCAGCGCCCCTTAACCCCGGTACCCTTTTACCGTCTCTGGAAGAGTCCTGGAACCTCGGGTAGTGGGGTTGCTCCACGACTGTGGGTTGCGGGTGCTCTTCTGCTGCATTGTACCTTTCTACGAGGGCCACAAGCTCATCCGCATTGTGGGGGTCACTCCGACTGACCCAACGGCGTAAGGCAGAGGGAAGTTTCCTCAAGAACTGGTCCATGACCAACCGTTCCACGATGTGGCTGGCTGAGTTGATCTCGGGTTGTAGCCACTTCCGGGCGAGGTGGATGAGGTCATACATCTGGCTTCGGGTGGCTTTATCCATCGTGAAGGACCATGCGTGAAACCTTTGGGCGCGAACAGCCGTGGTTACGCCGAGGCGGGCGAGGATCTCGAACTTCAATTTTGCATAGACGTTAGCTTCGGCTGGCTCTAGATCAAAGTAAGCCTTCTGGGGTTCGCCGCTTAGGAAGGGTGCGATTAGACCAGCCCACTCAGCTTCTGGCCATCCCTCTCTCTGTGCCGTGCGTTCAAACGTGAGAAGATAGGCTTCCACATCATCCGAGGGTCCCATCTTCTGAAGGTAGTGGCTTGCCCTGGTCATTTTCGGAACTGGGGCTGCCGCTGCCAGTGGAAGGTTACGGATAGTCCCCCTCAGGATCTCGAGTTCCTGCTGTAAGCCCTGAGCGAACCGCTGTTGCTCCTCTCTCAGCAAGCGGTTTGTCTCTTGCTGGTTTGCATTCGCGTTTTGCAGGGCTTCATTCGTCTGTTGCTGGTTTGCATTCGCCTGTTGCTGGTTTGCATTCGCCTGTTGCTGGTTTGCATTAATCTCTTGCTGGGCTATTAGCAGCTGTTGCTGGGCTGCATTCGTCTGCTGCTGGTTTGCATTAGTTTCTTGCTGGGCTATTAACAGCTGTTGCTGGGTTTCATTCGCGTCTCTCTGGGCAGCAACATTGCGTACCAGCGCACCCACCACGTCTTCCATCTTGTTTGCAGAGGATGAAAAAAAAACTTTTTTTTTTTTTTTTTTCAAAGTTCTTTAACCCGCAGACCCCCTAGTGCTCTGCCCGCATTCTCCACCATATGTGACAAACGGCTTACTCCGGGGCTCCGTCGTTTGTCCGGGACTGTTTAGAACACGGTCTTTTAGGGTAGGTTAAATGATGAGGCGTCACGTACTGTTCCTTTAAACAGGCTATGCCTGGTTTATTCAGTCCCAGGCACTGAGACTGCCACAGTGCATACAACAGAAAACAGATCAAAACAAAAGCTGCTCACCTGAGCGATAACTTAACTTAGATATCCCTGACTCAGGGTTGGAAGTGGCTTTTCCACTTCCAACATCAAAACACGGTACTTTTGCAGTCTTACACAAATGAACAGAAAGATTGAACCTGTTTGGGGAAGAGGCTTCTCCCCTCTGTAGTTCAGCAGCCTTCCAGCCTCCTGGCTCTTGTGGGGAGACCAGAGCAAACAGGAAATCAGTCTTTCATACCTGATTCTTAATTAGCATGACAGGTGACAGAAATCAGGCAGCAGACAAACTCTGGTCTGGATCTCTCATCCCTCAGTTCCAGCGCTTGCCAAACTGTGGGATGGAGTGTATGTATTATAAGGCTGCACTCCCAGGCCAAACAGGATAGAAACTGTCTAGTATCCTTGGAGCCCTATATACGGAATTTATTACCATCCCCTGGTTTCTGTCACAACACCCATTGAACTATACAACACCAAACATTGTAGCACATGTAAATGTCATGTTCAAACTCCAGCTTGTTGAGCAGCAGGGCATGGAGGTTGGAGCAGCAATGCTACAGCCCATGCTTAGGCCTCGGCCAGGTAGGGAATGGGCGCGCTGGCGCTCGTGCGCTGCGCCCTGCTCGTCTGGGGTCGCGCCCACGACTTCACGGAGCTGGTTCGCCCTCATTGGGCGAACCACTCACGTGACGCGCTTGCGAGCAGCAAATTCAAATTTGCTTGCTCGGCAAGCAGCTAAGCGCCGAGCAGGCGCGCCCGTCCCGCTCACGCTGGCCACACACATTGTCGCAATGTGTCTCATTGTGGCGAGCTCAGTGCCACCCTGGACGAGGCCTTAGGGGCAGTGTCTGGAGGCATCCTCTCATGGATGTAGAGGCAACGCTAGTACTGAAAGCTGGACCACAGGGTGTGGTGGTGTTCCCTTTGGGAATGTTGGTTATGGAATCTGGATTGGCCCACTGATAGGGTACTGGGGGTGTACAAATGTGTCTGTATATACATGGTACTTGCAAGGTCCTCCTAATTTATGTGTAAAATTGTGAATATAATCCTGTAGCCATTCTGACCCACAATTGTATGTAGGAGTGAAATATCTGGAGGTTTGTATAAGTGTATAGCAAGGAAATTGAGGAACCCCCTAGTGATGTGAGTTCCCCCTCCCAACCCCCCCCCCCATGTATTAATCTGTCAACAAAAGTGTAGGAAGTGTGTGGACTTATTTATTTGTACGTATATTTTTCCACTAGTGCTCTTCACTTCTGAAAACCCATTTTTGGTGCAGTCTCACAAGCCCCAAAATGTAGCTTTCGTCTGCATTTCATTTTCCATCAGCCTCACGCGTTCTCAGATCTTTAACATTTAGTAAGCCCTTTGCTGTTTTCAGGTAGGCTTGTGGGCATAATCTTAGAAGGCTTTTATATATATCTTGAATTAAGAAACAAAGGGAGAGGTTATACCATGGTTGACGGTTTCACTTTATTGCTTTGATAGTGGTCTGTGTTCCACTCAGAAGCATTCAGCTCACCTGGGATTAAGTTAGCCCTGGCAATTGAATCTGGTAGGCGGCATAACTGGACCGGAGGGAACTCGCACAATCAGATAGCTAGTTTAATTTCCAACCAGGGCAACCTTCAAATGTCTGGATCTGAGGTAATTATTGGTGACAAGTAGCGGTTTCCTGTCACATTGACCAGTATTATGTCTAGACTCTAGATGTTTTTCCTGATACGAATGACTGAAGGAAAAAAAACCCTACTTAACCCTTTTCACTACTTAAGGGGCCAAAAAAGCATTGTTTCCCACTGCAAAAGGGTTATTGTATTAATTCAACGAAGTTCAACATTTTATTGTTTAAGTCACTTGAATTTTGTGTAGCACAGCCCCCCCCAAGCCATAACAGAGGAGACTTTGGTTCAGGAATTCACCCTCCGATGTCCCCAGCCTTTTCTAAGTGATACAGTAACTATGCCTGACAACAATGTCGGCCAATCAATAAAGGGAATGTTGCACGTTTTCACTGGCTTGTCAGCGTTCAATTGTATTTCCTGAAGCTGTTAGGCGATCCAAATAATATTGCATGATATTTCTTAACACTTTACTTTGTATTGATTTAAAACCTTCAATTGATTTTCAACTAAATACAATCCTGGGTCAATCCATACGGTGAGGTTATTGACCATTCTTAACTGTATTTATTTTATACTGGCATAACCTATTTTTTTTATTGTATTTTGTAATATTGAGGTCACATTCTGTTGGCTTATGGTAAATATAACATTTATAGGGGTATTAAAGTTCTCTAACTGCAGCTCCTGGTTTCCCTGCCACCTTAAAGCAGCAGTCACAGTTTTTAAAACAATTGCCTCAATTTGGGGGTCACTTGGAGCTGATAGGCAGTTCCCTAAGTTCTGGCGACCCCTTTGTTCCCAAGACATTTGTAATGTTCTTGTGCTGGTGTTCCCCACAAAAAAACCTATAAATAAATATTTATGTATTTATAAAATGATTTACCAGGACGTAATACAATGAGAGTTACCTCTCGTTTTCAAGTATGTCCTGGGCATAGTTATAATGACAAATGGTTACAATTACATAGTTACATTAGTGAGCAGGGTATACATTATATACAAGACATTGCATGCACAGTTAGAGATAATATATATTATAGGCGTACTGTATGTAACAGTTACAGACCAGGTTAAAGTGTGAGACAGCTTTGGTTTTGAAAGAACTTAGACTGGTGGTGGATGTGAGTCTCCGTTAGGTTGTTCCAGTTTTGGGGTGCACGGTAAGAGGAGGAGGAGCGGCCGGATACTTTGTTGAACCTTGGGACCATGAACAGTCTTTTGGAGTCTGATCTCAGATGATAAGTGCTGCGTGTGGTAGGGGTGAGGAGCTTGTTCAGATAGACGGGTAGCTTGCCCAGAAAGTATTTCAAGGCAAGACAGGAAAGATGAACTTAGCGCCTAGACTCAAGTGATGCCCAATCTAGTTCTTTGAGCATTTCGCAGTGATGTGTGTTGTAGTTGCATTGGAGAATAAAATACCTAACCCCCAAAAATGAGCAGAGTGAACTTCTGCTTAAACAAAGATCAATATTTCCCAATCTAGGATTTTCTCAGTGCTTAAACCAAGTCGGTACTGCTCCAGGAAATTTCAGCTAATAAGCGAAAAGAAAATGGGCTTTCCAGCTTTAAGATGAGTACTTCAGTATTAGATGATATCTTTTTTATTTGGAATAACTATTGATATTATAAGACAATCTTTTGAGAGATCTCTCTCTTCCCCAGGGAGGCAATACTGATTTACAAATATTCCATGAGTTTAACACAGAAGTAAAAAAAAACAAGATAACAATCTAAGACAGAAGATGAGGAGAATGTGTTGCAGAGGAGAAGGCAAATAAACAGACAGGGCAATAAATGGATGAAAGGAATAGTGAGAAATGAAGAGAGCATGTAGGACCAAATATACCTTCAGCAGTGTGAGGGTGTGTGCAGCGGGGGGGGGGGGGGAGGAGGTTGTGTGCAGTGGGGGAGAGGAGGGTGTGTGCAGCGGGGGGGGGGGGAGGAGGGGGTGTGCTTCGGGGGGGGGGGAGGAGGGGGTGTGCAGCAGGGCGGGGAGGAGGGTGTGTGCTTCGGGGGGAGGAGGGGTGTGCATCGGGGGGAGGAGTGTGTGTGCAGCGGGGGGGGGGGGGAGGCGGAAGTGTGCAGAAGAGGGGGGGGGGGGGGAAGAGGGAGTGTGCATCATTTATGGAATAGCCTGACTGAGAGAAGTGGTGTCCCACTGGAGCGCAGTATCTTCCTTCTGTATTGTGTGTTTTTGTGGGTCTGAGTAGGTTCATTCTGCCTTGAAGGTTTGGACTGGTTTTACCAATGTAGCAGCCGTAGTCACGTTTGCTGCATTTAATCACATACACCATATTCCTGTATGGCCAGTTTTATGATCCTTTAACATTGAGTGTTCGATGTTTGTGACTCGCTGTGGGATATTGGTATATTTGTTTACACAGTTTGCAGCGTGTGTTGTTGCATGGTCTGTGCCATTCTCAGCGACCTTGCGTTTAATAGGACATATTCTGTTGACTAACTTCTGTCTGAGGTTTGGCTGGAATGCAAGGATGGGAGGTTTGGCAAATATTTATTTTAATGTTCCATCCTCTGTTAATATAGATTGCTTGTGTTGATTATTTTTCACATTCCCCCTAGGGCAGGGTTGTATGTAGCCACTAGTGGTATGCGCATGCGTGTGGTTTGTTCTTTTCTTCTTGTAATGGAGCAGGTGTTCTCGTGGGGCTTTAAGTGCGGTTTTGACTGTTGTGGCGATAGTCTTTGGCTTGTATCCCTTCTGTCTGATTGATTCAGTCAGGGTTGTGAGGTGTCTGTTCCTGTCTTTAGACTCAGAGCATATGCGGTGATATCTTATAGCCTGACTGTGTATGTGTTACGCTGTGCTCACCATGGCCAAGGAGGGACCCCGAAACTGAGGTGAGATGGGTAACAAACTGCATCCAAAGCTACGGGGACACGCCTGGAAAGTGGATAATAGGCGTCTGGAACCGTCTGGGAGTATAAGATAAAGTAAGATACTCGCCAGATGAGAAGGGAGATTCCAGAAGATAGGTGGTACCGAAAGCCTGGGGTCCAGAGCCGGGAGGTAGGTCGGAATCCGCAAACCGAGGTAAAGGGGTCAGGGTGTCCAGAAGGTCAGGATACAGACCAGGGGTGTCCAGGAGGTCAGGATAAAGACCAGAGCGGATCCACAGCCAGGCCGGCTCGGTACGCAATGAATCACTAAGGAGATAAAAAGAGACAGGAACTGAGGCAGGCACGACCGTGGTTAACACAGGTCATACAAAGCTATGCTCAGCCAAAGAATGAATGGCTGAGCAAGGTATAAGTAGGAGGAAGGACCAATAGGGAGAGGGGGAGTAACGAGGGAGCGGCCCCAGGGGAGATGGTGATTGGAAGGGAGAAACTTACCACAGCTGCGCTGGATATGCAGCTAGTGAGCGGTGCACGCGCATCAGGCTTGTGCGCCGCGCGGGAGAGGTGCGCGCGGCCTCAGCTGGGGGCGGGAACTCCCCCTGAGGGAGGATGTAAAAGTCCTCAGCCGTGCGCGCGCATGCACGAGTTCAGTAGCCGCCGCGGGGAGTGGAGGGGAAGGAAGATCCCGCCCGCGGCTGCGAAGGGGGAGAGCCGGAGCGCAGGTAAGTGAGGTCGCGGGAGGAACCCCCTTATGGAGAGGTGTTCCCCCAGACCTTACAGTACCCCCCCCCTTGAGGAGCGGCCTCAGGACAACTCCAATATGGCTTTTGGGGAAACTTAGAGTGAAAGAGTCTCAGGAGTCTGGGAGCATGTATTTGATGGTAGGGTACCCAAGATCTTTCTTCTGGGCCAAAGCCCTTCCAATGCACCAGGTACTGCACCGAGCCCCTCGTCCTCCTGGAATCCAGAATAGACTGAATCTCAAACTCTTCCTGCCCTTGAACTATGACTGGTTTAGGGTCAATCGGTGTCCTATGGAACCGCGGACTCTGGGACACAGGTTTCAGCAGTGACACATGGAACACAGAGGGTATCCTCATGGATGGAGGAAGTTCCAGACGATATGCCACAGGATTGATCCATTCTATTACTGGGAATGGACCCAAGAACCTGGGAGCCAGCTTGTGGCTTGGAGTCTTCAGTCTAATGTTCTTGGAGGAGAGCCAGACCTTATCCCCTGGTTTGAAGACTGGTGCCTGACGACAGTGACGATCTGCCTGTGTCTTTTGTCTTTGGGTTGCTTTTCTCAAAGCCTCTTGGATCCTTCTCCAGGATTCCTGAAGATCCTTGATTCGGTCATCGGTCGCTGGAACCCCGGAAGGAACTGAGGTGATGGGCAGCTGACCCGGGTGAAAACCATAACTAATGAAAAAAGGGGATTTCAACGTGGAGCTATTCTTTAAAGAGTTATGGGAGAACTCTGCCCACGGAAGTAAATCTACCCAATTGTCTTTGCTGTCTGCGATGAAGCATCGGAGGTATTGCTCCAGAGTCTGGTTCATTCTTTAGGTTTGCCCATTAGTTTGGGGATGATACCCGGATGAAAAATGGAGGGTGATATCATCCTGCGAGCGAAGGCGCGCCAACATTTTGAGACAAATTGTGTACCTCGATCAGATACGATGGAAAGAGGAATTCCGTGAATGCGGAATATCTCTTTAACAAAAATGTCTGCCAGGGTAGGGGAATTGGGTAGGCCTTTGAGAGGAATGAAATGGGCCTGCTTGGAAAAACGATCCACGACAACCAAAATAGTGTTCATCCCTTTAGAGGTTTGAAGTTCCACCACAAAGTCCATGGACAGATGACTCCATGGGCATTCTGGTATAGGGAGGGGTTGTAGAAGGCCGTACGGCTTTTTACGAGTGGTCTTAACCTGGGCGAAGATTGGACAAGTTTTTACGTATTCTGAAATGTCCTGCAACATGGTTGGCCACCAAAAGGTACGACCAATGAGTTCAGAAGTCCTGCTAATGCCTGGATGACTGGCTGACCTAGAAGAATGACCCCACTCAAGAATCTTCTTAAGGAAGCGTGGAGCTGCATACAGACAGCCAACTGGCACCTTAAGGCCCCTCGGGAGATTAGACTGTGCTGCCATAACCTGATCCAGGATATCAAAAGAATTGGCCGAAACAATATATTTAGAGGGTAAGATTGTTTCGGAGATAACCTCGGAATTGTCCTCAAACAGGAATTGACGTGAAAGTGCGTCTGCCTTTTGATTCTTTGATCCAGGAATGTAAGATATGAGATAATTAAATCTCGAAAAAAAAATAGACCATCGAGCCTGACGCGCCCCAAGGCGACGTGCACTCTCAATGTAAAGTAAGTTTTTATGATCAGTAAAGATCGAAATGGGGGTCTCCGTTCCCTCCAGAAGATGTCTCCATTCCTGAAGGGCGAGTTTAATAGCCAAGAGCTCTCTGTTTCCGACGTCATAGTTCCGTTCTGCCGAAGAATTTTTTTTTTGAAAAGAAGCCACAGGGATGAAGTTTGGCCTGTAGGGACTGTCTCTGAGAGAGAATGGCGCCAGCACCGACGTCGGATGCGTCTACCTCTAGGGTAAAAGGAAGCCCGGGATCAGGGTGATGCAAAAAAGAGCAGAAGCAAAAGATTTTTTGAGGGAGTCGAAAGCTTGGAGAGCTACAGGAGACCAGACTGCTGTGTTAGCTCCCTTTTTGGTGAGGGCAGTAATGGGGGCCACGGTAGAAGAAAAATTCTTGATGAATTTACGATAGTTATTCGCAAATCCCAAGAATCGCTGTATGGCTTTCAGGGAAGTGGGTTGTGGCCATTCTAAGACAGCCTTGAGTTTGACTGGCTCCATAGAGAAGCCAGTGCTAGAAATAATATATCCAAGAAAGGGAATGGAAGAAAGATGAAAAGAACATTTCTCTAGTTTAGCATAGAGGTTGTTCTCCCGAAGGCGGGACAGGACTAATTTGGTGTGTTGAATGTGGTCAAAGAGGGATTTGGAAAAAATAAGGATATCGTCAAGGTATACGATAACGAAGCTGTCGAGGAGATCACGGAAGATCTCGTTGACAAACTCCTGGAAGACCGCCGGGGCATTACACAGGCCGAAAGGCATGACTAGATATTCATAATGCCCATCCTGGGTGTTAAAGGTGGTCTTCCATTCGTCGCCCTGACGGATGCGAACAAGGTTATAGGCTCCGCGGAGATCAAGTTTGGAAAAAAAATTTTGCCCCATGTTAACGATCGAAGAGTTCGGAAATAAGTGGCAGGGGGTAACGGTTCTTGATCGTAATTTTGTTAAGAACTCTGTAGTCAATACAGAGGCGCAAGGAACCATCCTTTTTCTTAACAAAAAAAAATCCAACTCCAGCTGGAGATGAAGAATTGCGGATAAAACCTTTCCTCAAGTTATCCTGAATATACTCGGTCATGGCCTTGGTCTCGGGTATGGATAGGGGGTAAGAATGGCTCTTGGGTTAGGTAGCACCGGGAAGGAGCTCAATGGGACAGTCAAAGTCTCTATGGGGAGGTAACACTTCAGAACGTACCTTATCAAAAACGTCCGCCAGGTCCCAGTAGACCGTTGGAAGGGAAGTTTTATACTCTGCGGGTAATTCCACTCCGGCTAACATCCGTTTGGGGGGGAAGACAGGTCTTAAGGCACTCGGGGCTCCATCGTATGGGCTCCTTACCAACCCAATCTAATTGTGGGTTATGAAGTTGCAACCAGGGGAGTCCCAGAATTACATCTACTGATGGAGTGTGGATCACGTCCAAGATAATCTTCTCTTGGTGACCGTCCTCCGTGGAGAGGGATGAGAACAAGTCTCCAGAGAAATAAAGGCTGGTTGGAGTGGACGCCCATCTATGGCCTCCAGACCAACTGGAACAGCCTTAGATCGAAAGGGAATCCCATTCCTATAGGCAAAACTCTGATCAATAAAGTTCCCCTGAGACCCAGAATCTATAAATGCAGAGGCGGGGGGATCAGGGAGTTATTCCAGGCCAGAGAAATAGGCAGCATTATACGATTGGGAAGTACTTTAGACGAAGAAAGAGGAGAAGAGATTATGCCCAATGAGACCCTCTCATACCTTATTGGGTCCTGGCGTTTTCCCGGTCGCAGAGGACAGCTTACCAGCAGATTACCGGGATGACCGCAGTAATGGCACAGTCCACCATCTCGTCGGCGCTGTCTCTCAGACGCGGATAGACGATGACCTCCGAGCTGCATCGGTTCGGGTTCATCCATGGGTTGTGGGACGTGATGGACGAGACTGCGGCTCGAAGATCGGGAGGAGTTGGTACGAGGAAGAGCGCGTTCAAGTCTCCTCTCTCGTAGCCGCTGGTACACGCGGATGCAGACCGCAATGAGAACCTCCAATCTGGTGGGTCTCTCCATAGGGGCCAGCTGGTCCTTGATGTCATCCAACAGACCCTGCCAAAAGGCTGCTGACAGTGAGCCGTCATTCCAGGAGGTCTCCGCCGCGATGGTCCGGAAGTCCAAAGCATACTTGGCGACAGGACGAGTACCCTGGGAAATATGGAAGAGAGAAGAATCTGCCGTAATTTGATGACCAGGCGTATCGAATACTTGCCTGAATTCTCGAAGAAAGCGAGAATAGTCATGTGTCATGGCAAGATCCCGCTCCCAGATGGGGGATGCCCAGGCTAGGGCCTTTCCGTTCAAGAGAGACATAATATAGGCCACCTTTGAACGAGCAGTTGGGAAGCGCAAGGGAGATAGTTCAAATTGCATCTCGCACTGATTTAGAAACCCTCTGCACTCGTGGGGATCCCCTGCATAGCAGTTGGGAGCCGGGAGACGAGGATCCACAGCCACAGGAAGGCCCGGGGAGGGAAACGCCGCAGCTGCCTTGGCAGAGGAGCCTGGGGAAGGCTGCAACGAGGAGAGTCTAGAGAGGTCCTGCGTCATGGACGCAAGCTGCGCCTCTAGCTGGAGAAGTCGCTGCATAGGGCTTGGTTGCTCAACCTCTTCTGGGTCCATGTCTGTGGGGCTGAGCATAATGTTACGCTGTGCTCACCACGGAGAGCCTGGGGTCCAGAGCCGGGAGGTAGGTCGGAATCCGCAAACCGAGGTAAAGGGGTCGGGGTGTACAGAAGGTCAGGATACAGACCAGGGGTGTCCAGGAAGTCAGGATACAGACCAGGGGTAGAAGACCAGAGCGGATCCACAGCCAGGCCGGTTCGGTACGCAAGGAATCACTAAGGAGACAAAAAGAGACAGGAACTGAGGCAGGCACGACCGTGGTTAACACAGGTCGTACAAAGCTATGCTCAGCCAAAGAATGAATGGCTGAGCAAGGTATAAGTAGGAGGAAGGACCAATAGGGAGAGGGGGAGTAACAAGGGAGCGGCCCCAGGGGAGATGGTGATTGGAAGGGAGAAACTTACCACAGCTGCGCTGGATATGCAGCTTGTGAGCGGTGCACGCGCATCTGGCGTGTGCGCCGCGCGGGAGAGGCGCGCGCGGCCTCAGCTGGGGGCGGGAACTCCCCCTGAGGGAGGACGTATAAGTCCTCGGCCGTGCGCGTTTCTGTCTTGAGGATTATCCCAATGAGGAGGGGAAGGGTATAGTTTATGTATCACTCGCCACCTTCAGGAAATATTTGTTCTTCCCCAAAGAGAATTTTATTAGATCTACCACTGACTTTTATCTCAGATCTCATTATACCGTGGATTTATATGCCCCTTATGTCTATGTCTCCTGATCATCACACAACGGGTATCGGCATACAGTATTTGGGACCTTGAGCACCTGGACCACTGACGCATATACCCTATGCTTGGGATGGAAGCTGGAGTTACTATCGCAACTGGACCAACACTGCTGTTTCTACTTAATTCAGCTCTAAGATAAATGTTTTTTTGCATTGGCGATGATAACCTGATCAATTCTCCATTTACTACATACAGCTGTAGCAGGCGTTATTGCACCCACTGACAATAACACATTCGCTCGCCCCCTTTCCGAGCACGGCTAATCCATTTAAAATAGCAGCTGCTCCCACGGGGCGTATTGTGGGTGTCCTGCTGCTGACACACACTAGCCGGAGCAATAACGACTGCTACATCTGTACATTTGATCAGTATTTGCCCTTTTGAAACTGAATTAGATGCTGCACTCATCTTATTCTGACGTGCTAAGGCTGCAACAATAATAAATAGGATATGTAGTTTGTTTTGGTGCATTGTTTTAATCACAGTGAAAAACAGGACAAAATCATACTACCTGAATATATCCCAAAATGGTTTATTTGTACTTGCTTTAAACAGAAAACTATTTTGAATCAAGTCATAGCTGGTGATGTTATTGGTCATTCTTCACTGTAAGTATTTATTTTGCCAGCATACTCCACGTTCCATTATATAACGTTGTGGTCACATTCTCTTGGATTAAATACAACACCTAAGAATAGAGGAATTGATATTCTGTAACTGCAGGTATTGTTTTTCCCTGCAACCTTATGATGGATTGTACCGCTGAATCCTCTGAATTATTCCCCAGATGGTAACAGAGAATTTTTATTCTGTCAACATTTTTGCTTCAACCAGAACACTTTGCTTTTGAGAGATAAACCTATTGGAGTATGCAGTGATGAGCTCTTGCAATGAAGAACTGGTGGCAGATAATATGCACTGGTTCAATTCAAAGCAGGCAATTATTTCCTAGAGTACATTGGAAAAGCTGACAAAACAAATTACATTCTATGGGCTTCTGTCTTTGGTAACAAAACACAAAAAGCATATTGGCTTTTCACTACAACTAAGTAGGGAGTGGATTCATTGCAGTTTTGGGGAAGACTGTCAGTACATCATATGAGCAAGCCTGTTAAAGAATTAGTAACATAATATTAGAAGCATATATACATATTTATTTACAATGTTCTCTCTGAAAGATCAGTTCCTGCTTCTGCGTCTCAGGTAACAAATATTGTGTTGTAAGTGACGTGCTTGCACTATTAATGTGTACAGAGCTGTTTAAGGAAGTGGAAATAACAGTAATAATATTTCTTTTTGGTATTCATATATTAGATATATAATTATCATGTTGATAATGTGAGTTGGTATGCAATTTGCTCGGAATATTGCATTTAAGATAATGAATGGGTTGTGATGGCAAAACATACAATCTCTTTCTCTGTGGAATAATTTTGCCCAGCCATCAGAGATAATGTTGTTTTAAACTGGTATGCTCCCCCTGTATTGCCCATGCCTGTACGATATACCCCCTACATGTAACATATTTCCCTATATGTTTTGCTTTTACTAATGTTTAACTTATGTGTGCAATGCTTTGATATGAATGGAAAATCCCACAGCCGCTTTTCCAGAGAAAAGTGATGTTTTCCAGCTGGTTATACAAATGTGCTGAGACGGGAGAGAAACACACTTTGTTAAAAGTACTTTTATTTCGCCCCTGTTGTTTCCACAGACTTGCCCTTCACCCACCACTCCTTGAGGCCTCCAGTGCACCAAGCCAAAATTAGGTTCCGAACCTCATAAAATGTGTAAATGATGGTACATGATTTTCCCTGATTGGAATGTATTCCCGTGTGTGTACCTGCGTGTAATTATTATGAATATCATATATTCCTTTGTGGCCATCAGTACCCCTGTATAACCTGAGATCCAATGCCCGCCCAGTGCCGTCTTAACGCATTGGCACGCTGGGCAGTTGCCTGGGGGCCCCACGAGCATAGGGGCCCCATGCTAATCTATGCACAGACAAGAATTTAACACTAATTTTCCGATCACCCGCCTCAACATTGAAATCTCCCGCTAACTCGGTAGAAGGAGGAAAATTACGACTTGTAGCGGAGAGTTGGCAGGGCCCAGTGCACTGCTTTGACTGGGGGCCTATAATGCTGTTAAGACGGCCTTGTGCCCGCCCTGTCGCCTCTTTGGCTAGCAGTGGCCGGGTTTGATATGCTAAGGAGTTGAGATTGTGTGCAGGTCCCGTCTCACAGTTGGGAAGCTGGGCGAGTGGGAGATCCTTTCTTAGCTGCCAGGCTGAGAGTCGTGCTGCTACTTGGTAAAGGGAATAACTCTCCGTCGGCCAAAGGACACTTTGTCTCTTTTTGTCCCTGAGTCTGAGTGTATGCGAATCGGGTTACCTGCGTCCAGACAGCCAGTGTCTATGCTGTGTGTAGAAGACCCTCGGTGGCAAGACTATGAGTCCTGTTCAGGAACGCTTAAATCCTAGAAAATAATCTTTTTTTGCTGGACCCCTGAAACAATCCTGGGAGGTAAGCCAGAGACGGCTTTACCCTACACCTATCTGGAACAGGTGCCCAAGTGGTAATGTGAGTCGGACATGTATCTTTCCACGAAAAAGACTGTTTCTATCTTTTGTGTTGCTCATGTTAAAAGAATCACTTTTTGTTCCAACCTTAAGAAGATCCTGGCAGGTAAGCCAGAGATGCCATTATCCTCTACCTATACGGAATATGTGTTCCCAGTTTTCCCGTGTACTTGGACTGCATCGTTTGACTTTTCTGAAACTGTGTGCCCCCGCCAAAAGAATAATTTCTTGTTCTCCCACTAAAAGGACTCCCAGAGGTACCATGGCTACAGCAGTACCGGGCATGTAGGTGTTACATGCTGTCCCAGAATCCCTATGTCTTAACATTTGTACTCTATGTAATGTGTGATTTGCTGTTGGCTTCGGCTAAATGACCTCCGGATTGTTAAACTTCTCTGTTCTGTATGGCGATTCAAAGATCCTTGATAGTCCACCCTGATTGTGACATGGGTTATTACAAATGATGACTTGTTTTCTATCTGCTCGATTAAATCCTACCAGTGCTGGCTGGCAGGAAAAGGAATCAGGGGAGCGTCAGTGCCTAAGGAAAAAATGTGATACTCGCATAGTGCAATATGTTAACAATACACATACACAGGCAGAGCTCTCATAAGAGCACAGTGAGGCTAGATATTAATGATCACTAAGTATCAGAAATATTAGCTGTGTATGGGCATCTCTAATGACCCATACACACAGGAACATAAATAGGAGGTAGGAATCCAAAAGAGAGACACCAATCCAATACTTAAAAAATGTAGATATTTATCCAGCATTGATAAAAATTGGAGGCTTACAGGATTCCGGAAAGGTAACAGCAAGTTTGTACACATGAAGGTTCACTCGAGTCGCGTTCTCGGGATCTCTGCACGATGCTGCTTCCTCATCCGGTCTCCGACCTGCGCTGCTTCAGGGGGCCGATACGTCACTTCCGGGTTCTTCAACTCGTATTGCGGACGCCACCGGAACTCCACAGCAGGCTCTCTCCCTCTGGATCTCACACGAGGGGTTACGCTCTACTAGTTTCGCCGTACGTAGTGACGGCTTCGTCAGGAGTGATGTTACCCCATAAAGAGATGCTATTTGTACCCTTTACTTAATGCTGACCTTTCCTCCTATTGGACAGCAAGTAAATTGGTGATTGACTACATATGTCCTCCCAATCTTCACAACACTGTTATACAATTAACCTTTAAAATACACAACAATGTTTATACACTTCAAAGTAAAATACATCTTTATTAATAAAAAACCCATTCTAAAAATTCACGAAGTGGCCTAATATACAACTGTGCTATTTTTGGAATTGTATATAAAATATATAAAAGACATAAAATCTAATAAAATCGCTCAAAATCTAACTTCTAATATATGTTGAAACGGCGATTGTTGTATCTCAAAATAAAATAGGGAAAAAAACAATTAGTTCACAATAAGTGCATTTTCAACCTCATTTTGCAGTCTAAAGCAATTTATTGTCTAAAACGATTTATTTTTACAGTTTTTTAAAGGAAAGCACTTAGCTCAAAATCCACATTAAGACCTAGTGGTACAAGTGTTTGCAAAGTGAAGATCCAGAAGCTTTCTCTTTTTTTAAGAGCAGCTTGTCTGTCTCCACCTCTCCAATGTGTCAACACTTGTTCTATAACTGTAAAAGTGAGCCCAGATGTGTCCCCATTATGTTTTTGTAAAAAATGGTTGGACAGGTGATGTGTAGTAACACCTCTCCTCACATTACCGATATGCTCAAGTATACGTATATTTATAGTTCTTGTTGTTTGGCCCACATATTGTAATCCGCATGGACAGGTGATAAGATATACCACATAATTAGATTTGCATGATAAAAGTTGTTTTATGTTGTATCTTTGCCCTGTGATATTTGACACAAAACTAAATTTATCCTCTGGTCTATATTTACATGCAGTGCATGTGGTACAACCATAAAAACCTTTGGATTTTGTTAGCCATCTGTTCCCCTCACTGATTATTTTAGGTAGGGCACTGGGGGCTAATTTATCTTTCAATGATTTGGCTTTTCTGAAGATCACATTTGGGTTTTCAGGGACAATCTCTCCAAGCACAGGGTCATTTTTTACAATGTGCCAGTGCTTTTTAATTATTTTGGTAATCTTATCTGATTGTCTATTGTAATCTGTCATAAATGAGTACTCAAAAGTTTTATTTGATTTAACCTTCTTGTTCTTACTCAATAAATCATTTCTATCCAAATCATTGACTTTTTTAATGGCATCCTGTATGATCACATCATTGTAATCTTTTTCTAAAAACCTTTCTTGAAGAAAGACAGATTGTTTTTGAAAGGTACTTAAGTTACTACAATTCCTTTTAATGCGTCTTATCTGTCCATATGGGACATTTTGCAGCCATTTCGGATGATGACAACTTGTGGTGGATATATAATTGTTTATATCTACACCTTTGAAGAAGGTCTCTGTTTTTATTGTCCCTTCCTCAATGAAAATAGTCAGGTCCAAGAAATTAACTTTTTCCTGACTATATTCACAATTAAATTTTAAATTGAGCAAGTTGTCATTAATATAGATAATAAACTGTTTAAGGCTTTCTTCATTACCTTTCCAGATAAACATAATATCATCTATATATCTACGCCATAGGCACAAATTCGCACCCAGCTCTGCAATAGACCAAATATGGTCTTCTTCCCATGCTCCCATAAGAAGATTTGCATAGCTGGGTGCAAATTTCGTGCCCATGGCGGTGCCACATTTTTGCAGGTAATATAAGATATTATGTTTATCTGGAAAGGTAATGAAGAAAGCCTTAAACAGTTTATTATCTATATTAATGACAACTTGCTCAATTTAAAATTTAATTGTGAATATAGTCAGGAAAAAGTTAATTTCTTGGACCTGACTATTTTCATTGAGGAAGGGACAATAAAAACAGAGACCTTCTTCAAAGGTGTAGATATAAACAATTATATATCCACCACAAGTTGTCATCATCCGAAATGGCTGCAAAATGTCCCATATGGACAGATAAGACGCATTAAAAGGAATTGTAGTAACTTAAGTACCTTTCAAAAACAATCTGTCTTTCTTCAAGAAAGGTTTTTAGAAAAAGATTACAATGATGTGATCATACAGGATGCCATTAAAAAAGTCAATGATTTGGATAGAAATGATTTATTGAGTAAGAACAAGAAGGTTAAATCAAATAAAACTTTTGAGTACTCATTTATGACAGATTACAATAGACAATCAGATAAGATTACCAAAATAATTAAAAAGCACTGGCACATTGTAAAAAATGACCCTGTGCTTGGAGAGATTGTCCCTGAAAACCCAAATGTGATCTTCAGAAAAGCCAAATCATTGAAAGATAAATTAGCCCCCAGTGCCCTACCTAAAATAATCAGTGAGGGGAACAGATGGCTAACAAAATCCAAAGGTTTTTATGGTTGTACCACATGCACTGCATGTAAATATAGACCAGAGGATAAATTTAGTTTTGTGTCAAATATCACAGGGCAAAGATACAACATAAAACAACTTTTATCATGCAAATCTAATTATGTGGTATATCTTATCACCTGTCCATGCGGATTACAATATGTGGGCCAAACAACAAGAACTATAAATATACGTATACTTGAGCATATCGGTAATGTGAGGAGAGGTGTTACTACACATCACCTGTCCAACCATTTTTTACAAAAACATAATGGGGACACATCTGGGCTCACTTTTACAGTTATAGAACAAGTGTTGACACATTGGAGAGGTGGAGACAGACAAGCTGCTCTTAAAAAAAGAGAAAGCTTCTGGATCTTCACTTTGCAAACACTTGTACCACTAGGTTTTAATGTGGATTTTGAGCTAAGTGCTTTCCTTTAAAAAACTGTAAAAATAAATCGTTTTAGACAATAAATTGCTTTAGACTGCAAAATGAGGTTGAAAATGCACTTATTGTGAACTAATTGTTTTTTTCCCTATTTTATTTTGAGATACAACAATCGCCGTTTCAACATATATTAGAAGTTAGATTTTGAGCGATTTTATTAGATTTTATGTCTTTTATATATTTTATATACAATTCCAAAAATAGCACAGTTGTATATTAGGCCACTTCGTGAATTTTTAGAATGGGTTTTTTATTAATAAAGATGTATTTTACTTTGAAGTGTATAAACATTGTTGTGTATTTTAAAGGTTAATTGTATAACAGTGTTGTGAAGATTGGGAGGACATATGTAGTCAATCACCAATTTACTTGCTGTCCAATAGGAGGAAAGGTCAGCATTAAGTAAAGGGTACAAATAGCATCTCTTTATGGGGTAACATCACTCCTGACGAAGCCGTCACTACGTACGGCGAAACTAGTAGAGCGTAACCCCTCGTGTGAGATCCAGAGGGAGAGAGCCTGCTGTGGAGTTCCGGTGGCGTCCGCAATACGAGTTGAAGAACCCGGAAGTGACGTATCGGCCCCCTGAAGCAGCGCAGGTCGGAGACCGGATGAGGAAGCAGCATCGTGCAGAGATCCCGAGAACGCGACTCGAGTGAACCTTCATGTGTACAAACTTGCTGTTACCTTTCCGGAATCCTGTAAGCCTCCAATTTTTATCAATGCTGGATAAATATCTACATTTTTTAAGTATTGGATTGGTGTCTCTCTTTTGGATTCCTACCTCCTATTTATGTTCCTGTGTGTATGGGTCATTAGAGATGCCCATACACAGCTAATATTTCTGATACTTAGTGATCATTAATATCTAGCCTCACTGTGCTCTTATGAGAGCTCTGCCTGTGTATGTGTATTGTTAACATATTGCACTATGCGAGTATCACATTTTTTCCTTAGGCACTGACGCTCCCCTGATTCCTTTTCCTGTTACTTTGCGGACCGTGAAACAGTCCTTAAGGGTTTGAGTGTCTATTTATCACTTCATGCACTTTATTTTTGATTTATTTTTGATATCACTAGTCACTATATATCACTGCATGGTTTAAGTTGTGTGTTTTTTAGAGTGTATGAGCGCCATCTAGTGTTTTTTTTGTACAGTGCTGGCTGGCAGGCAGGGCCACCGACAGGGGGGACAGCTGGGAATATTGTCCCGGGCCCGCCTAGCCAAGGGGCCCGGCCTCCCTGCCGGCAACCCTACAGCTCTCTCACTATGTGCTGTCTGGCAGGAGGTTCCTGTTAAACTTGCGTCCCTCAGAAATCCAGTTTTTACCTCAGAACCTCACAGCAAAGCAGAGTGTTGTAGAGTTCTGTGATAACAAAGGGACTAGAGTGGGCGTTTGAGAGATAGATCATGTTGGACAAATCTTGGTAATGGGAATCTTTTCTCAATGTATTTGCAGGGGACTATAACCCAACTAAGTTGCTCCAACACCATTTTGTGAATCTGCGCTTATGATTTCAGAAATGTGTCATTGTTACTATTTTCGCTCCACAAGGCATTGAGGGTTCCTCTGGCAACAAAAGTGCTGGAGGCTCAGTTTCACTTACTTGGTTCCTGTATCTTTTTTTTTGTATACAATCTTATATTTACTATACACACCCTGTTCACATCATGGCTACCATTGCTGTACATGGTGTTGAGTTTGCTGTTCATGGCTGGGTGTTATTCCTATAATTACATACAGTTGTAACCCTAAAAACAATTAAGATAAGCGCATGCTCCCATAGGGTGATCACATTTATTTTATGCGGTTAAAAGGATCAGTGTGCATAGTTTGCTCTTACCTGTACATATGCCACAATTCTGCGCAAAAACCCTCTCTTATCTCTACGTGGATACATAGGGGCGTATTCTGTAAGGTGTGATAAGCGCAGGTGACTCAGGTTCACACCCTCCAGAAGTAGGTTGTGACCCAACTGTTGGAAGTGGTGAGTGGCAAGGGCTATTGAAGGGTTGACATACACGACTTGGGACCCTATTTCATATGATGTGAAGCCACTTCCCAGAGTTGGAAAAGATATCAGCTCCATTCAAATGAATGGGACTAAACTGTTCCCCAGCACTAATTAGCGGCTTCACAGGGCGATGAATATACACGTCCATATTTTCACTGTAGAACCTATACCCCAAGAAGTTTTCATATCTAAAAATAAGCTTAAACTCCAAACATATGTGCATGTGCATTACCCAGAGTCCCTGGCTGCAATGGAAGCACAGCATGTTGTGAATGTATTGGGTCAGGCATTTATCATGTTACTGATATTTCTGAGTGTAAAAGAGTACTGTGCCTACGAGTCATTGCTGTCTCATTATCACTTCTACCTCATTCTTTCATCACAAGTGTTGGGTTTCTAAGCTTTACATGTTGAGATGATGTAGATAGCTTCTTATCAGGGTCAAGATACTCAACTGTGATTCAGAAATAGTTTTTTTGCAATGGTAGATTTTTCTAATGAACTTCTTACATCAAGCAAAATAAAATGAGTGAATATTAAAACAATAACGTACACATTAAGATCAATTGAATGGTACTGTACAGTAAGGATGTAAATGACACCTAACCATATGGTATAATATAATATTTGGGTTGCTGAGATACTCATCCAATATTTATAGTTATATGTACATGTAGTATATTGATCAAATGGAAGGCCCTCCCCCCAAAAAACCCACTGAAATATTTGCCAATTATGTCTCATAACCCTTTCATGTCCTTAAAAGTTAAACATTTCAGGCAGGTTAAAACCAATCTTGCTGATTATTTATAATTCAAGGCATTAATTGTCAAGAAATGGACCATAGATTAAACACATAAAAGATATTTAGCCTATAACTAATTACCTGATCAGAAGATCCATTAAAGTCAGTTATTGCCCCAGCTAAGGCCTTTAATCCATCAGGTGCATTAATCACCGATACAGTAATTTTGTGTTTTCGATGGATTATTTAATGCCAACTGGTCTTAGTGACAGTGACTTTGCTCTGTCGTTGCTAGCCTGGTGACCTTGTAGAACTGCAACTGTTCACTTTTAAAACTTATCAAAGCGTATAAACATGAACAACATGGGAAGAAAAGAAGCATTTGAATCTTTGGATCGTTTTAAAGGTTGGCACAGCTTTCAAATGTTATTATGTCACCAGAGTTCTTCTCTGGGAAAGTGTTTGCGCTTCTCAGTGGCGCTTGTCATATAAATGTAATAAAAGAGGCAGTTCAAATAAACAGCATCAGAAAAGAACAGATTGGCTCAGTAGAGATAAAGTGGGAGGAAAAGGGCATTGGATGCAGGATGGTTCATATGGATGTCAGGTGCTCAAAATCATTACCACCTAACATTTCTTTCAGACAGTCACATAATTTATGGTTCTCATGCCATAAAACGGGGTACTTCAATGTAACCATATAAACACATCACTATTGGAGAGTGGAATAAGCTTCTGGTTAAACTGTATATAACGTGTAATAAAGATCGTGGCTATAGATTCCAGCATTTCATATTTGCTAGAAGTGAAAGAAATGTTTGAACCGGGTGCTCCTATAAGTGACAACAATAAAGGTGTAAATTATAGTTATTACCTAGTGATTATAAACTATTCATATGACACATATACTGGTAATGTGATTAACAATAATTATGACCAAGTGCTTAAAATAATAATGAAATTGCCGCTCTAGTCACCCAAATTAACCTGCCTCTGGCTCTTAAAAATGTGAATTAAAATGAAACAGTGAGGCACGCTGTTATTACACGTGCAGGGGATGAATATCATATACATTAGTGAACATTCTAATAAATAACTTGTATAGTAATGCAGGGGGGTGGCGTCCCACAGGGAATAATAGATCATTAAACCATATACGTAGAAACTGCTTATCTTAATGGTGAAGCTTGTTTTACGTGAGTCCGTCAGCAGTGGGAAGGAGCAGAAAGCACGGTGGTGACGTAATCGGGGGAGGAGTCCAATCGGAGTCGCGGCCGCGAGGAGTAGTGAGGTGTGTGGATCTGACCCCAGCGGCCAACGCCGAGCTCAAAATACCCAAGCTGCGGATGGCACTTTGTAATTACTCGACAAGCCCAGTAACCATGTGAGTGCAATTCGTGTGGTCTTGCATTTTTTAATAAATGTTCTTTTTGGTACCGTACTATGCCTATTTTATGCATTTTATGGGCACTGTGATTCGGAGAGTTTGTGGAAATCGGTGATCTGGAGGGCTCGTAGGAACCAGTAATTAACTCTTCATCTTAAAGCTAAAGACACTTCCAATGCCTGTTGATCACTTGTTGATCACTTGTAAGTAGCCATCTGTAGAATGAAAGAATCCATCTTATAGAGGTTACTGTGCAATGGTTTGTTTTTTCTTCTATGTCCACAGAACTATCCAGCTCTGAGGAGTCCAAGTGGACCAGCGATTCCAAGTGAAAGATTGACATTATTTTTGTGGTCAAGGACTGGTATCATTGTTCCCTATTGCGCCAAATTGGAATGCTAGCTGGACCCGTTGTTCTTCAAGACAGCATCTCAGAGATGAGGGAATGAAAAGGGGAAGAGCCCATGGGTGAAGATAGTTTTCATTTATCGTAATAAAACTTGAAAACAGTGTCAACTACACTCACATTTGTCAAGTTCTTTAATGCTTTTAAAACACGGGGTAAAACAGGATCATCTGGGAAGGTCTCATCTCCACTCACTGCTGCTCAACCCATCAGGTTCGCACCGTCTTATTCCAAACGGTGTTAGTCTCGGGTCTTGCGGTCTTTCCAAGTGAGATCTCACCATCTCGCAGGATGACCTGCTGGTATTGTGGTCTCTCCAAGTGAGATCTCACTGTCTCTCAGGATGAGCTGTTGGTCTCGTGGTCTCTCCGGGGGAGAGTACAATACATATTGAACTGCCCATGTGCGCTCCTATATATCGCTATAATGTCTAGACCAGTATATGTACATATATTGGAACAATTAGGTAACATAAAAAGACAACTTATGAGCCACAGTGTTTCCAAACATTTTTATTACGCTGCACTAGGGGGACCCCCAGGTTCTTATATATATGGTGTAAGAGCATGGAGAGAGGGTGAGAGATTATAGAGACACTCACATAAAGAAACATTATTGGATTTTTAAGCTTAAAACATTACACACAGACGGTCTCAATATTGGTATTCATATTAAAGAACTTGAGAAATGGGAGTGTAATTGACACTGTTTTCAAGTTTTATTACGATAAAAGAAAACTATCTGCACCCTTGGGCTCTTCCCCTTTTCTTTTCCTCATCCCTGAGATGTTGTCTTGAAGAACAACGGGACCAGCTATCATTCCAATTTGCTAATAATATAATTTACTTGAAATGGCGTAGCACCATTTAGTAAAAACAGGCTTAAGGGCCATGCTTCCTAAATGGTCCTATTCCTTATGACGCCTTGTACTTCCAGAAGGCAACTTCTTGCCCATTCACATGCATTGGGACATCATTGAAAAAGAGACTTAACTCTCAATGTATTATATCCTGGTAAAACATTTTCTAAATAAATAAAATTGACTGTAAGGTGTCTTGTAGAATAGCATGTTTAGTAAATATGGCTTTAAAAGTCTTCCCGAGAAAGTGGGTATTTAAGAATCCAAACGCTCACACATGTTTAGAAACGTCTGTCCTAATATAGTTTCATTTGACTAGTCTTTCTGTTTAATGGTGTTCAACAAAGCTTTGAACTTGGCTATGATTTTATGATCTCTTTGTATTAGCCTGCAGTGTTAGAATTGAAGAGACACGAGTTATGTTTAGCTGAGATACTGTAAGCAGGCCTTGTTTTTTTTCTCTCTCTCTACATATTGCACAGTAGCTTTACAAGTCATTTTCTTGTTTTGTAAAATAGTAATTTCTTGGAAATATTGAAATGGTTTTTGCTTTCATTGCATACTGTACATACACCACAAGACTGCCAAGCTGACACACACAGTATTTCTGATGGGGGGTGATTTTGACATTAGGATAACAGTTAAGTAGGCAAAACTGCATGGTAAGAAGCTGTTCTAGTTTATGCATAAGAATTGTTCTATGACCATTAACTAATTTGCATTCTACTATCAAATGTCAAAAGAAAAAGAATATGAGACTTATTTTTTTAATTCTGAACAATACACATGCACTGTTGAAACACAAGATAGGAATGCAAATAGAATTAGAATAATACATGGTATTCAGAGTGGAGCTGTATTATGTGCCATCTTTCAAGTGTCAATTTGATATTTAAACTATATAATTATACTAAACGGATGTTGGTGCTTTACTAGCTGTGCTTGTAATGGAAACTGGCATTTTAGTTATGCTAAGATAAGTCACTCAAATGAATATAGTAACTGCTAGTTTCTGATGTATATCTGCATTCTGCTAAAGCTCCTTACTGTTCAAAGATGTATAGTTTTATTTAAAGCTGCAGTTCAACAATATCCTACGTGTGTGTGTTTTTTTTTAAAATAAATCAGTTCATACTGTGAGAAAATACATGTAGCATTAAAAAAAATTATTCTAATGTAACAAGCATTTTGGTTTCTATAGCAACCATTTACAAAGTCACACCCCCTTCCTCTTCTGAGACAGGCTCTGGCACACCCCTTTTCCCTTTCTCTAGCACTTCAGCAATTTTATCTAGAGCCTGCCTGGTCACATGATCTCCCACACAGAACTTTGCATCCTGGGTACTCTTCTTCAGCCCTAACAGTGATTTAAAGAACCCCTAAGCCGAATCTTCAGCGATTGATTACAGGAGAACGGATCGATCGGCAACTTAGCTAATCACTTGTCAGTGTGCAGATTGTGTTGATGCACATATTGAAAAATGGCAGCTTGAACTGCAGCTTTAAGAACATTAGGTCTACTTGACATTTTATAAACTGAAATCTCAGTGAAATCACAGAAATATTTGGCTTCTGTAAACAGAAGCTAAAAGTGACGTGTCCACTGCGTACTCATTTGCATGTCGCTACCCAGAATCCTTGTCTGTAACCTAACCATGTGACAATGGGGTAAAAGAAGCAGGTTTGGCGACCTGTGGAAGACATGCAAACACACTCATGGCTGTTCTATTGCTGTACCTGAAGACGTTAAATACAGTTCGATGACCAGTTTGCAAACATAAGGAAACCACAAGTGCAGTACACAGCAGAGCGGGAAGGAATCAAAGAGATCAATTTGTAACCAGAATAGTTAAGCCTCATGTCGAGAAAAACTGTTAACTCTGGGCCCTTTTGACGTTTTGAGTTCACTTATTCAGTAGGGACCTGTGTTCCCAGACATGATTCTACGGAAATTGCTCTCCTAACATTGCCCTGGTTCATGACCTCATCGTCGTCTAATGGAAATTGTAACCATTTATGTACAGTGAAGCTATTTAACTTCTATCTGTTTAAATCCTTTGTGGTTTTATTTTGATACGCCCTGAGCTGTTGATGTACCTTTGCCATTATAACCACATCTTTTTTCCGATAAAGGGTGTGAGTCTTTACTATTCTGGTTACAATTCACCTCGCCTCTTCTGTTCTGCTCTCCGGTGCTCGCTTTCCACATTTTTTACTTTTCACGCCCGGTATTAACCATGACTACGCTGTTTGGCACCAGTGGCCTGCGGCATCTGTTTACACTATATATACACCTGAGTGCAACGTCTGACTTGGTAAAGGTGCATGTAAGAGCCGAACAGCAGCATTTATTTTCAATAAAATGCATTGATGTTTTTGGGGGCTTTTAAAAAAAGAAAATGTATTTACTACACTGATGTGCGGTATTTATAAATGTATTTATTACACTGTGTAGAACTGCTGTTTTGAGATACGTCATATTTTAACATAATTTAGTCAATAAAGACAACTTCTTTGCTGCATGAACAGTAATGTGTGAGCATCGCAGCCACGTGAAAATACGAAATGAGTGCGATAATTAACAATTCAGAGTAATAAAACTTGGCGCTTAATATTTGACATTATTATTAGGTACTGCGGTAGAGAAATAAACCTTAGAAAGAACAGGCTGAGTAGGAAATAATATAGTCCAGGGAGCACACAAGTGCACGCCGTTTCAAAGTTGAAGAACAAAGCTCTGATTTCATGTGACAGCCAATTGTGTGCACTGAGAGAATGTACTTCTAGCTATCTGCACAGGAGCTGAAAAGCCTTTGAAATCTTGTCAATTATCTTTCAGCTTAAGTTTTATAGAACTGATTCCAAACCACCTTCCATTGAGATTTCATGGCAACACTCAAAACATGTGTAACTTGTAATTTAAGGGGACTCAAGTAACACAGAGGGAGTAGTCAAGTGGTAAAAGACATTGGCTTTGGAGTGGACCAACCCGATTTAAATGTCCCTACCAGCTACTTGTGACAATGTGTCAGTTTGTCTCCTTGTACGTCATAGTGACAATGTAAGAAAATATGTTCATTATTATTATTAATGCTGGAAATCTATCAAGACCTTCTACATTAACCCAGTGCTTTTCCTTAAATAATGTATGGTTATTTTGTTTCAAGCCATTGGTGCTAATGATATGCAAAAGAGGCGATCCCCCGAACATCGCTTATGCTCTAAAAGTCAGTTAGGTTAACACAGGGATTTAACCTCCGTCCAGACACTGAAATATGAGTTTTGAGAGAGACAATTACTTTATTTGGTAGTGTCCCAAGCATTATATACAGTGTATCCCCTCAAATCTTCCTCCAAATAACACATGGAGAAAAACCTGTGCTCAAAATGGAGGATACCTTAAATACATGGAAGATATGCTAATGGGTTATACGAAGTTTATTTAAACAACTATAAGGTTGTGGGTTCTGATCCTATTGGGCCAGACACTAGTACTCCCTTCATCACAGGGGGACTTAGGCTTGTCAGTATAGGTCTTATGGAAATCTTTTATGAGGTGTGGGGTGTGAGTAATTTAAATTTGCATATGTCATTATCATATCTCCCAGGGTTCTAAGGTATGCTCCATTCTGAGCACAGGTTTTTTTCCCATATGTTATTCGGAGGGAGGTTTGAGGGGATAGAAATAGTGCTTGGGACCACAATACGTCTCTCCCAGCCATCGGTAAAACAGGTTTAACTTGAGTCATGTTAAGCTAACGCAAGGTTAATAGGCGTCAAGCCTATTCTAATGAGATAACAGAAGTTCTTTTTGCATATAATTAGCTTAGTGGGACCCGTTAAACTCAGGGAAATAACGTCCCTCACCTATTTAGGTAACGTCCCATTATTTGCCCTGGTATAACTGAGCTTCGTGCATCTGCGCCATGGCGCTTACAATGCTAAATAAGAAAACAATGGGTTACAAGCTCTGGAGCTTTGATGGGGGATAAGAGTCAAGATGTGCAAAATATTCACAAATATTTGCAGGTTGCAGGTTCACAAAAAGTTGCAAATGTATAAAAAATCAACAACAGTGAATATCTAACAAAGATCCACAAAGGTCTATTAAATTACTTTAAGTGATGTTAACCTAACTGTAGGGTGGAATGGAGATTTGTTGTGCTTCTGATGGCCTAGGTGTGTAATGGGTTAATTTTTTTCTCTTAGTAAAAATGTCTAAGGTTGCTGAAATCATGTCTGCTGCTGCTACTGAAATAACTACTGTTGCTGAAATAATGGATACTGCTGCTGAGATAATGTCTGGAACAATAAGTTAGGTTCCATAAAATGACTTGTTGTGCGTTTTGAAAGCACAGGTGGCCCCTCCCAATTCCTGAACCTTATTTCCTGGTCTGTTTCCTGAATTTAGACAATATACACTTGCCCTGTGCACAAAATTAGCAGAACCTCACATGTGGACAGAGCTAACGGAGATCATAGAAACCCAACTACCAGGAATATTGAGATGAAGGAGGTCCCCTGGTCAACCATGTGTGGTATCCTGATTACTGTAAGCCGTATATGCAACACAAAACTAAGTGGCCAATAAACTGTATTTGACTCATAACTGTTGGTGTGTTCATGTGTATGTCGTTGGTGAGTCTGACAATCTGAACAAGTATTTTGCTGTCAGTGAAAAAACATTTCCTGTCAGAACAGTAATCTAACATCACTTTACACTAACGGTGTATCTTCAAAGGACAATAACATAACTTTAACCCTTTGTAGTGGAGGGGTCATGGTACCAGAGTGCCACGGCCACTACAGTATCTCGGCAGCTATGTTTCAGGAAACCGAAGCGTTCTCTTCTACCATTTCGTGACAGGGCAGATCGAGCACTGCACTCCATTGAAATGTAGGACGCGATTGAACCTGGAAAAACACTGCGAGGACGGTCAATACGTCATGGGGCCACTGTAGGGCTAGACCCCGTGACGTAGTGACTACATCTTGGGGCACTCAAAGGGTTAAGTGATGATTTCTCCCATAAGGAGGAGGCCACTGACAGGGGGATGGGGGAGCGGGGAAAAGTGCCCTGGGCCCAGTGGCAGAGGTGGGCCCGTTTCGCTGATCCCAGAAGTTGGTCCTGTCCAACTGGAAGTCATGCCCAACTTCTGTGATTGGCCTGTCGGGCCCCTTACGTTGCCTAGCCCTTCAATCTGGCACCACACAGTCCTCTGCTTGACAGCTTATCCA
The DNA here is from genome assembly GCF_040206685.1 of Ascaphus truei. Lineage (NCBI taxonomy): Eukaryota > Metazoa > Chordata > Amphibia > Anura > Ascaphidae > Ascaphus > Ascaphus truei. The sequence continues at coordinate 33,070,546 of NC_134491.1, forward strand.
CCAAGACCCTCCCACACTCCACAACGCCCCCACTCAACAACCATTTTTATTTCTCCATCATAAATGTTATTTGTTTTATTAGAACGCCTTCACAGAGCAATGTACAGTATTACAATTCCCCACAGTAACATAGTTTCATGCTTAACTCTAAAGAGTTAACCAATATTTATTTATGTACTACAGAAAATGTAATCTGTACTGTTTCGACAAAACTGCAAAAGTCATGCTAGTGTAGCCCTCCTTGCCTGTATCCAAGGGAGTCTACTTCAAATGGCTATTTACATGCTTGCTCAGTCTTTGTTACCTAGTCAGGGTGCTGCATTTGTGTAGGTTGGGTGTTGGAAATGCAATGACGGGCAGACAGAACTTATTCATACGAACAGGAGCTTTATAAATTGCCGTTCTTAAATACTCAGTCACAACATAAACTTCACAATAGGTAAAGTCTGATCTCTCCACTGTTTGTACTTTCTTTTTTCTTCCCCAGCTGCCTCTGATCTGAGCCCACTAGGAAGGTGTTGAGCCTTTACCCATCATGTGTTACCTAACTGGTCCCTTTCCTGTAAAGTGTCTGTCATACTCCTTCTGGGCCTTGTGTTCTCAGTATCCCCATCTCGGGTTCTGAATGCCACCCGCTGTGGCCTTCTGGGTTAGAGTTAGCTAGGGACTTTCTGGTTGGGCGGATTCCGCTATGTCTTGGGGTTACAGCTCAGGGAACCCCTTTGGACACAGGCTTACTCCATGTGAGCAGGAAAGCAGTGATGAGCCATTGCTATGGACACTAGTTGGTAATGGCACTGTCCTTAACAGTTAAGGTTATATTTCACAGAACATTTCTAGGCATTTAGCATAGGGACCTGCTATTGAGACTTACCTTGACGTTGGTTAGCAGGCTTGGTATGTATATTTATTTCCCCATTTATTGCTATCCCAATGGGAGAAGCGCAGGGATTCACTTTCTGATTTTTCACTGTCCCTATCTACAAAGCAAGAAAGGGAAAACCTCCATTATTATTGAATCATCTATATGTAGCCAGGTCATCTTTTTCCCCCTGCGACCCCCCCGGGCGCCTCCGTGGCCACGGACGCTGTCGGGTACTGCCAGCGGCAAGAGGCAGACCCGACGGCCATTCCGGAGGGTGGGGGCCAAGCAGGGAGCAGCGCGGCTTCTCCTGCCTGCGGCCGGTTGCCGGGGACGCGATCGGGCCGTTGCTAAGGCCGCGATCGCGTCTCTAAGGTCCCGGCGGCCGCAGAGCAGGGCGCCGCCATTGAGCCTCAAGTCGCGCATGCGCAGTGATCGCGCGAGGGCAGGAGAGCCCCAGATAGGTCGCGCATGCGCAGATAGGGGTAGGGAGCTAAGGCAGCTATTAGGAGGTCGCGCGAGAGTAGGGAAGCATAGGGAGAGCTTGCGGCGGCCATTAGGAGTTAGTGTAGGCAGAAGGGAGGAACGCACGCGGCCCCAATGTTATTGTAGGGGCCTCGGGACTACAATTCCCATGAGGCATAGCGAGGCAGGCACCAGGTGCCTGATAGGAGCCAATAGGGCTGCAGGACTGCCCTGGAGGGAGATAGATACATTTGGCGGGCTGGAGCTGCGTGTCAGTCAGGAAGAAGCAGGGCAAGGAGACAGACAGAGGAAGGAGGTAGGGTGCAGGAGCTGGAGACTCCCTGCACTAAGGCCCTAGTTAACCCTGTATTACCCCAGGTTAGGGAGTGTTGCCAGGGATAGTCCTAGAGAGGTTCCCTGTCACTCATGGTAGTCAGAGCTGGGGGATAGCAAGGGATAAGGGGTTTGAGGTTAGTCTGCAGAGCGTTGCGGCAGGCGTTTAGGTGAGTTAGTGGCACGAGACAGCTGGGGGGTTCATAGCGGTAACCAGTCCGGGGAGCCATAGCCCAGGGTCCGTGTTGTGAGTGGCGAGGCCACTGGGGGGGGTTTCATAGCGGTAACCAGTCCGGGGATCCATGGCCCAGGGCCCGTATTATGAGTAGGGTGGGTACAAGACCTACCTATATAGGATAGGCAACCCCGAAGGCCCTAGGATATTGACCCTTAAGCCACCATAGGTTGCTGTATTTATAGGGACGGCCTATAGTGCAGAACGTGTCCCTTATGTAGGTAGGGACACAGAGAAATATCTTTGTTCCCGGGAAGCGGTGGGACCCTCGTTGGGGTCCCCGGCGGAAGTACCTGAATAAGGATCAGACGGACGTCTGACCCTTTGAGAAGTGTGTTGCGGGCCCGAGCATCGGAGTGCTCGGAAGGTATTTCTACACATGTGCACCAACAGGCCTAATAGATAACTTAGTGACTGCGCAGTCACCCACGACCTCCGTAGGAGTACGGGACATGTGGGTGGGGGATTACAGGACACTGGGTGGGAACGTCAGACATTGGGCCTGAGATGCATAAGGTTATGTAATGTGTTATATGTTCATAGTAAAGCCCTTAGTATATATATAATCACTGTGTGTGTATTTTCTTATTGGGTTCCTATGTAGGGTCATTCTACACTTTCATAGAATCCTACATAGGTGGTGGCGCTGAACCAAGAAGATCCGTTCCAGAGGATTCACCCCAGGCTCTCATTAGCGGAGGCTCAGACCTCCTGTGAGCCTGCAGGTATACGCACCACACCGGTAACACTACATGTTCTACTCACCCACACTATATATGAGATTGGGTGGGGTGGAATACCCGTTACATATACACTAATTTATATAAACTATACAAAATGAGGCCCCTCGACAGAGACTCCTCAAGGGACCTGAGTTGCAGCACCTTCCCCCTCACTATATATATCCCTGTGTGACATCACTGTCACCACCTAGAAGTGGGCTGGACTTACTCTATATGAACCCATTCGATTAACCTTTTAAGTCCCTTGTAATCCCAAAGGGGAGTTACACTAGTATTTAACTTTTAGATGCAACATAATATAACCTGTCTAAACCCATAAACTTTTAGTGGTTCTCGTCTTTCTAATTTATATAGTAACATGCTGAATATATCGTTATACACGTTTCCCAGGTTTTTTTGGCAGTGTAAAAATTGACCCCTGTTTCCTTTCATGGGAAATAAAATAATATTTTGTAATGATTGAAAAGGGTTTTTGTATTTCAAAGGTGAAATAAGAAATTATTTTATGAGTGCTTTACATTACAAAATGTATGTCAAAACTTTATTGACTTTTCTTCACATGATTATATTATGTGTTGACAGTTTCCATGGGATGATAAGCATTCTTCAAATTCAGATCACTCCTGTAGGGTATTTAAGGTCAGCAAAAAGACATAAAATCCATCAGTGGTGGAAACCTCCGAGTCTGTAAGATTCTAAATGTAGTACGAAATAAAATTGCGGTTTGGTTATACTTTATGCAATGAAAAAACTTACCAGAAGCAGCACAGTAATAAGTTATATTCGAGGCTCTTACTAGTACGTACTGTATAAAATGAGAGTGCGGCGTGGGTAAGATGGTAAGCCCAAATTCCCTAAACTGTGTTATTCCATCATAGAACACCTTACAGCCCATTCACTTCTGTCCATAAGGCTGAGTCCCCGCTGGCGCTGAGCACGCTCATGCTTAGAGCATGAGCGCCGGGTGTCCTGCAACATGCGCACGCGTGGGGGGGATGGAGGGGGCGGGGCACAATTGCGGGCTATCTGAGCAAGCGGGAAAGTATAAAAATGTTATTTACAAAAGCGCCGAGCGTGTGTGCCCGCGCATGCTCGCGAGCCGGAACTTGCATATATATATATATATATAATATATATATATATATATATATATATATATATATATAGACAAACAAAAGAAAAAAAGGCAGCGCCTCTGGAAGTGTGTGGTTAATTGAACTAAAGATTATGTGCTAGTGATTATTTAATATAAATGAATTGTGAATAAATGATAAGTGAATATCAAATGAATAAATCTATACTATGGTGGCACATGAATAAACTAGATGCCTGTGCAAAATGACTGGGGATAACTATGAACAAACAAACATATGACAGTATATTAAATGCATGTAAATACACATATAAAAAAAACTTATAAGAACAAAAGAAGAGGGTAAAAACCAGTCCTCAAATTGATAGTCCAATGTGGAAATGGAAGCTGGTGCAAGGGGTCTCCGGCTGCTCTCAGAATGGACAAACCACGTCCATAGGGAATCTACAAGGAAAAAAGAGGAAAGAGCGCACGCCCCATAGTGTGAAACTGTATATTTAATGAGGGGAAGGGGAGGAGGGGGGGTAAAAAATGCACTCACAAAAGTACAGATAAAATAGGCATTGTGTGATAATAATCACCACCATCCGGTTGCTGCTTTCTGTCCTGGGGAATACCCGATCTCGAACAGGATGGGCCAACGTCCCAGCAGATGTCCAGGGCCAGTGGATGTATGAAATTGTCCAAGGATGAACTGTTGCGACTGTTGTGGCTGGCGGTTTTACTACCCACCACCAGTACACACTCAAGTGTACCGTTCCTGCTTATTTCCGATCGTTTCTATGCTATCAAAAACGGACAGGCATCCTAAGGACACCTATTGAAGGCCCCGGTTCCTGCACATGTGTGCTACACTCTGCACCACGCTACCACACGTGGAGGACAGGAGAGTGAACAGAGACAGCCCCAGCGCGCGGGTCTGATCTCTCAGAACTGAGATTACCCTTCATACTTCCTATGTGATGCCCTACTCCTGTGATAGACACCAGAATCGGGGATTATTAAAGAAATTTTATATGTAAGTTACTAATTTTATTATTTGTTGCTAATACAATATCTATCTCTCATCTTGGTGCGCTTTTGTGTTTTTTCTTGTTTTGCTGAAATTGTCCAAGGGTCATAAAAAAGTGGCTCCTTGTTTGCAGGCCTCTATCAGGAGATCGGGTATTCCCCAGGACGGAAAGCAGCAACCGGATGGTGGTGATTATTATCACACAATGCCTATTTTATCTGTACTTTTGTGAGTGCATTTCTTACCCCCCCTCCTCCCCTTTCCCTCATTAAATCTACAGTTTCACACTATGGGGCGTGCGCTCTTTCCTCTTTTTTCCATATATATATATATATATATATATATATATATATATATATATATACAAGTAACCGCGCCAAGCATCACCCACTCAGCGAGCTCAGCGCCAGCAGGGACTCAGCCTAATATGTTTTCCACTGCAAGAAGAAGTCTGCTGTATATGGTAGCTCAGTTTAGCAATCTGGGCCTGCATGTTTAGATTGAATTTCTTAAAAATAAGCTGCCTGTGAGTAATGACTGCAGCTTCGGTTGCTGAAATGTAAATGAAGCACATTAGCGGTTTGAAATATTTCCATGTAATCAATAGATTGTATTTCATACAGTAGGCATTAGGTAACTACTACATGAACCGAGGAAACAGACATCAAAGGGGTTGCAATGCTGCATTCCTCTGACTAAGTGACAGCTGTCATCACAATAACATCTATTGAAGAGAACAGAGTGAGAGCTGTAGGGGGAATTCAAAATCTAATTTAATATTGCAAAGTGGATGACAGGTTGGTGAGGCCACAGCGATTCATGGGTTAATTTATATGAGTTGAAATGAAACGGATGTAACATTTGATCACTTTCCTTCTGTAAGGGAATTGGCATTTAAAAAAAACACGAAAAAGTGTAGCACCCCCAGGTAAAGTTCAGCCAGAAAATGGTTGGTTTATTCCTTGCATTATTTTGGTCTCATACTGCACATTTGTCAAGGTTGTATAATGCAGTGTCAGGTCCGATACGGAAGTGTAACCCCCCGTAGTGCGACAGCAGCAGAGGCCGTCTGTCTTGGAACAGGATTACACATTTGCTGTGTCTCTTTGTAGCTCACAGATTTCTGTCTCCCTAGTTCAGCTTCTTGTTAGTTCCCCTGTTCCAGCAGCTAGCTGCATGTGTAAAGGCAACATTATTGTTACATACGTCCCTTACACAGCCCTAGTTGGTTGCCCTGGCAACCTTCCAATCTTCATAGCCAGAAGATTGGTTCAGTCCTGTTTTACACCCCTGTCTTTCTGGCAGTTACTTTGGTCTTAAGACCCTTCCTGCTTATCACAGGAACATGTGCTTTAGCTAGCTGGCTTAGTGAGTACATGCTTCCTCCATTTCACCCCTGCAAAGGCCATCCTTTTTTACCGCCCCCCCATACCAGAGCACCTTCACATAGAGAAGCACTCTCTCACCACACATTACCATCTGCAAGTACCCTTTATATTTGTTTTTGACTCCTCCGTTAAAGTTGAAGAAAATAAAAGGACTCTGTGTGCTCTCAAAAGGGAGTGAGTTAAACCACTGGACTCACTCACATCCCACATGTGATCCTGGTTCCAGAAGACCGTTCCTGGCGCTGCGACAAAGACAGTAAGTCTTCCTACATCTGAATGTATCACACTGCGATCCTATAGAATGATGCAATCTATCAGCAGGAATTTCACAGCTTTAAAGCTGATTTAACATGAGCAAGCTACCCAGCTACCTGAACAAGCTCCTCACCCCTACCACATGTAGCACTTATCACCTGAGATCAGACTCCAAAGACTGTTCATGGTCCCAAGGCTCAACAAAGTATCCGGCCGCTCCTCCTTCTCTTACCGTGCACCCCACAACTGGAACAACCTACCAGAGACTCTCACATCCACTACCAGTTTAAGTTCTTTCAAATCTAAGGCTGTCACACATTTTAATCTGGTCTGTAACTGTTTCATTCGCCCATAATATAAATTATCTTTAACTGTGCATGTAATGTCTTGTATATAATGTATACCCTGCTCATTATGTAACTGTATTTGTAACCATGTATTATTTGTCTTAACTCTGTGCCCAGGACATACTTGAAAACGAGAGGTAACTCTCAATGTATTACTTCCTGGTAAAATATTTTATAAATAAATAAATATGGGCTCCATGTAACAATGTTTTTTCAGACAAATGGTGACACATTGTGTGCTCATTTGCATGCCATTTCCCAGAATCCCTTGCTGCAGTGGAAGCACTGTATGCTGGGGATAATGGTGAAAGGCAGGGTTGCAGACCTGTCTAAGACATGCGAATGTGCTCAAAAGTGATCTTTTATTTGCTATATGCAATACGGTGGAAGTTTCTTGTTGCCTTTTTTTCACCCACCATAACTTAAAATGTGTGTATATATATATATACACACACACACAAAACATAACGTTATATATATATATGTCTTACAGAAAAATGTATTGATTAAAAAGTATCTTATTTTAAAGAGTGGGAATATGTAGTAATGTTTATTATAAAAAAAAACAACCTAAATCTACCTCTATGTTAAGACCCATCGGTGTTATAGTACACAACCTATGTATCCAAAACGTTTCTCTTCTTTATAATATTTGTATTCTATCTCTTCCTTCCCAGTATGGTAGAATTCCATCTATGCCACAAAACTTCAAGTCCCAAGGCTTGCAGATCTTTTTAGAGGGATATTTTGCATCCAATAATAATCATATAACTAAATTGATCCCTGTTGATACCTGTATATATGTTCTAGTGAATTCCATCCGGTGAATTTTGTCATATTATGAAGTTGTAATACATTTTGTAAGATTTACTAAAGAATCACATGTATTGAAAACATTGAGGTCAGTATTTATTAAGCGAGCTATGCTATTAGACCCCTACAGCTGATTCAAGTGAATGGCGTAAAGGAGTACTCTGACACCAGGATGTTTTATGGAATAGCACTACAGTACTTAATAAATATGAGTATATCCAATTTTTCACATTTCAGCCAAAAATCATAAAATCAGTGTTTTAAAAAAACATCACTAATTTTGTGAAAACTTATTGCTTAGTGTAGGATCATATTTCCCAAAATATAGTTAAAAGAAACATGAAATAATTTCTGAAGTTAAATGTCAGCAATGTATTGATATTATAATTATTGATATTGGTTAAATAGTAAACCAGTCCACAAGTGATTTTGTGAATTGTAGCTTTCTCCTTGGAGAGTTAGTGGCTTCACTTAAAATCAACTTGATATGAGAGATTGTCTTTCTACTCATGCAGAAAAATATTTTAAATAGACATTTGTTTTAATGTAAAATCCTTTTAGAGCCAGCAGGGATGAACAAAATGATTTTCCAAGCAACCTTTCTATTATGTTGATAATTAAGAAATGTCTCTAATTAAGCAAAGATAGATCATGAAGAGCTGCAGTAATATTTCGCTTTAAAGGAGATTCACTAACTTCCATTGATGATTGGCAGTTAACGCAGGATCAAAGTGTGTTAACCTATATCAGAGGCTCATGATCTTCCCCTTATATGTAACACTAGTATCAAGTGCAGAAGTGACCAAGTATAACGTAGCTCGCAGAATAGACATGTTTATATTACTACTGCACCGACACACTTTATTCGAGCAAATACCCAGTATGTACCTGGCAGATACCTGGAATGCGCCGCTCCTCACCTCTGACAAGCCCCGTTGCGTTTGCCTTCCCAGCCTGGGTTCATGCCTGGCTGACGGGCGGCTGATCTGTTAAATTATAATGATTAGGATTTAATAGGCTGCAATGCTTCGCGTGTCTACCAGATGGCATAAATTCATGAATTGTAATGCAGTATATATATATATATATACTGTGCAGTATTGCAGCCAACGGGAATAAAATGCTTCAATCCCTGCCTGGAAAATACCTCAATGCACTCGGGCAGAAAACAGTCACAAACCTCAATACACCCGGGTATACCCGAATTCGTGGGACTAGCCGAGCTCGAATAAAGTGTGTCGCCAGTGTAGTTCCTTCCACAACTAATTGCATTCTGATAATCCCTAATCTAAATTGAAGACATTGGTAATGATTTGTTAAAATGTATTTCCCAAAACATATTTTGCACCAAGGCAAATATTTAAAGTTTCTTACATCTGATGCTGATATTTTATGAAAGAGGTTAATACCGCATTATAGTTGGGAGATTTAAATGAATGCAATGAGAAAGGGAAAGTTGATTATCTACAAACACAGAGTTTGGTACATCCTTTATAATATTGCACTTCTCCCATAACTGCTTTAACACCACTCCCCGAAATGGCGTACTGATGAAAATAGAGCACCATCAATACAAATCACCTCAATACCTTTACAATGATGGGGAAACCTTCCTTCAAACTCATTTACATGTGCTATGCATCTGTAACTACACCATAATGGGGCCATGTAACAAACCCTCTCCGGTAACACATTGGGTAATAGGGTACTGAAGAAAACCACCAGATTTAATCAAGATAAAAATGATTTTTTTTTGTATGGGGAATTTGTTGAGCAATCTGAGCCTAGTTTTTGCACTAGTTTAGTTACAGTTTTGCACTCAGTAGACTTTAATACATAAAACGGAAAACCCACAGGTGGGGTAGAGCAAAAGAATCCCTTATTCAATGCACAACCTCTGAGGAATCACAATGGTTGCTATAGATGGGTCTAATTACCCATTAGAATAGAAACAATGGTACAGTAGGTGGTAGCTGTAATAGATTCATGGGGCAATTACTAAGTTGAGGGAAAGCAGTGATACTGCATTGTCTACTGTGAATTAAAACAAAGCTTTAGTAGGTAGAGTATGCTCTTAGACTAAACACTGAATCTATACAGTGATTGTAACAGTACAATAATAAGTGCTATAATGTATACAGTGAATAATAACGTGGTGAAACAATAAAAACCAATAACATAGGGACAGCAGCTTCACTTGCAATGTGTATGCAGAGTGGGCTTGCTTAATCTATGCTGTTCAGCAAAAATGCCTATGCAGAAAAGTCTCTTCTCCGTAGAGCTGGGAAAAATATCCGGTCTCAAAAATCTGATTGTTTCGAGAGTACAGTATAGTGTCCACTGAAGTAAATCAACGGTGGGCACTTATGGATCATATATATTTGACTATGACCTATAAGGTGACTATTCATTCAATGTGAAATAGTAAAGAATACATTCTCAAAATCCCGCCCCTCTACTAGTCCCCTCAAACAACAAGAGTCAAACCAGCTGCTGGGAAGTGGGAGAGGTGTTCCCTGAGACCTATGATACCTGTGTTATCAGTCAGGAAGTACTTAGAAGTAGCCTGCAGGTAAGTTAAAAGGTGGAATACCTTATAGATCCTTATAGGTCTAAGATACCCTGAGTGATCAGAGTTATAAATTGCTGTTTAGCGACCAATGAGATAAAGTCCCTATTCAATCAGGGGAAAGGGGGAAAGAGAACTGTATGCTAGAGGCGACCTGTATGAATGAGATAGCTGCCGGATCCTCCAACAGTGTTGCGAGACGAGCCTGCCAAATGCTGAGTTTAATTTCAGATATCTAATCTGCGAATTCAAATGAGGTGGATATTCAGCACTCTGGAGAGCAGCCAAGGGGGGCCTTGCCAAGATTGGGATAGCTGCCTGATTCCTTTCGGCAATGAACTCAGACCATGGGTCAGACATTTGAGATCTTTCCCAGGAGATCAACTGTACAACAGATGAATTGTCAACTATAAGAAAAGATGACACGTGTAATACTACCAGCTATATGATTGTGTGAAAAGCTGTTAAACATACCGACAAAGCGAGCCAAAAAACGAAGCAAGTCTACTCGCCAAGTTGTCAAAAAAGGTGACTTATTTAGGGGAATGTTTGCTTCTTAAAATTAACACCATATGTTCCTTTTATAAATAAGTATGGTGTCACACAATACAATCATTCTTATAAATATACAAGTTACACCGAAAATAATCTGGAGCAGTCAAGGTTATTAAGTACACTTCATTGATTGTGGAAATTAAAATTCGTATCTAATGCTGCCAGTGGAGGATTTCCCATTAGGCCCAATAGGCTTGGGCGGCAACATTTTGGGGCGTCATAGATTAGCGCTTGCCATCCACTCATGCGCATGCATGGCTGTCTAGCACCAATTGCGCATGCGTGGTTGGCAATGTGACATCACGTTGCCATGGCAATGGGACGGCATGACATCAAATGATGGTGAAGGAGTAGGGCGGCACCAAGTAAGTGCCTACGGGTGGCATATTTTTAAATCCGCCGCTGAATGCTGCTGAGCACTGGAACACCAGCTATTTTGAACTGATACACTAAGTTCTAAAAGTAGAATGTGCAGCTGTTTTACAGCAGGAGTATTGGAGTGTTTGTTTGTAGGGTACTACAACATACGGCAGTGATTGACATGCAGAAGAAAAGAAGATGCAGAGACGATGCTATCATTGATGAGCTGTGACTTGCTTTGAATTTGATTCATTCCTCCATACTTTCTCCAGATGCTTTCACATTTTCTTTCGGCCATGAGGAGTTAGGAGTTAAAGCAATTCATTATACTTGGAACAGAACTTTACTCAATCTGGGAGCTAGTTTCAATTAGAGGTAGATTCAATAAGAAATGAAACCTTGTTCTCTACTAAATAGAAATCATTTTGAAAACCGCTGCATGTATTGGTTTCTCTGTTTTATGCGATCCACAGAGGGCTTCATTATACAGAGCTTTATGTAGTGAGCAGAGAATAACAACAATACCTTTTAGCTGAGGGCCCCTTTATATTTTTGGCACTGTGTTTAAGAATTGTATAATGTTTCCCCAATGAATGTACTTTTGTGCCATTTTTTTGTTTTGTTTTGTCACGTCGGAGTAAAGCGTTCTACCTTCTGTTTGTTACTGTCATAATTACAGAGCATTTGCTGTTTTCACAGGCTGCAGTGATATGCTAATGCGTAATGCATGCTCACAAATGCGTCCCCACAGAGTCAATTTATGACACTTTAAAATGGCAGCAAAATGTTTTTGGACACTTTGAGATGTGATTCAGAGTAAAGAGAAGGCTTCTAGACATTGGAACTGCTGCACATTGAGCTTTATTACTTCGCTACCTGTATTCTAAGGCAAACAGGTAAAATAATACAGGTCTTGAAAAACAGTATGAATGTCTTTAATTGGCCTGACCGCCATCATAGTCTGCGACAGTGCTCGGAATATGCTGCATGTATCGAAGGCAAAATTCCAATTGCTTTTAAGATATATTTTTACACATCTAGTTTAGTTTTTTGCCCCAGGATTGCTTCCCTATCGCATTTTATGTCCTTTTGACTGAAGAACCGATCAGGCCCCTCATATGTAATGTTTGAAAAGTTGCATGAACTAAATGTTTTCTAAACCTATGAATTATTTTTGTTGCAAAGGGGATCACAGGGGGTGCCAATTTCTCACTAAGTTGGACCCCTTACCCTTTTCTTGGACACTTCTCTGTGCTGGAGATTATAGTTCAATGTATTTGAATAGAGCTGATATTGACTCCAGCTCTGGGAAGCAGCTTCTCACTGTATTGGGTCTTGAGAACATCTGCTATAACTACTTTGGACATATAGGACCATATTTACTAAGCAGTGTTATCCCACTGTCTAGCTCTGGAAGCGTTATCTTGAATTGGCCATAAGGTGACTTCCAGCATGGGTGGTGTCTTATGGAGAAACAATTCTTCGTATAGATGGGCCAAAAGGTCATGGTTGCTGCTTCGCCACTAGCAAAGACATGTAAACCTCTTGTGTCTTCACAGTCTCATCCTCATATTTCCTCTAGAAATAACAAGTACATAGGTAAAAGCAGATGGCTATTGAATCTGCGCACCTGATGGTATTTCCAGTATTTTTTCATTGTTCACAAAGTTAGGATTAGCACTAGGACTATGCAGTTTTACTGAAAATCATTTTGGTTGATGTCAATTCTTTTAGCCAAATTCTGCACAACCATATCAGATTGGGAAATGGCAACGATCACTTGATTTATATCAGCCGTTAAGCAATCCATTCCTTTCTACCTCCTTTTACAATTATTAGTAGTGTTTATCAACTTTGTTCAGTAGAGGAGAAATCCCACCAAATATAAGCATTGATTTTATTTTACATAATTCGAACCTGGGGTCCTACAGAGCTAAGCCATTCTATTTGTAGAGCGGGGGTCTCCGGTCCCTGATATACTTGGCCGTTTGTTTGTCAGTATTACTTTCCTGGACATTTAAATGGGCGTCCAATAGGAAGCAGCAACCTCATCCCCCAGATGACATTGCTGATCCCTATTGGCTCACGAGAACCGCAAGATTTGGCAAACATTTTGATTCCCCTAAAGGAGAGGAAATCATCTGCAACCAATGCAGGCAAGTATATAGAGAGCTGGGAGCCCCCCGGAGCTAAACATAGCACAGTTCAGCACCGGGAGACACTTTGAAAAAATTTTTATGGACCGCAGCACCGGAGTGCACAGCCCTCTCTGGCACATCGCGATGCTGTGACTGCTCCTCACAGCAATCACTTGATGGCGGTGCCACTGAATCCGGAAGCGGAAGACGAGATGTCCCCCTCCTGCATGCAGAACCCGATCTGCTCTGGAAAGCAAGCAGTAGAAGGCCATGACATAGCCACTACATCATGGGGCCTTTGGAGTGGCAGACCCCATGAAATATCGGACAATTGGTCGCAGACGTTTTGCCGGTGTTTGATCACTGAGGGACTCTTCACCACAGCCGCTCTGTCGCTGGATACTCAACCATGGTAAAGGATAGGGGTTTTATTGTAAGTGGTTTGTTTTTTTGGGTAAGGGATTAGGGTAAGGGTTTTAGGGTAAGGTCTTAGGATCAGGAGTTTTAGGGTAGGGGGCAGCGTTAGTATTAGGGGTTAAGATTAGGGTTTTTTTGGATAAGGGGTAAGGTTAGGGGCTTACCATAGCAGCAAAAGAGCTGGCTGAGAGATGTCCCTGTGCCGAGGTGAGTGGCGGGTAGACACCTGCAGTGACGTGGTTGCAGCAAAACGGCCACGACCAAACCTCTTAGATGTGACATCGTGACTACGTCTTAGAGCGCCCAACGGGTTAACATGGATATATTCATCTTTTTTTTTTTTATAACAAATAGTGTTAACCCTTTCACGGCCAGAGGGTCAATTTGTTTCAGGACCCCCTTTGCAGCAAATGGGGTTAAAGTAAAATCCTGAACACGTCTTTCGAAGAATATTCTTCTTCCAATCCTATTATCTATGGAAGGGGCAGGAAAGTAGGTGATGGTTGAAACTTACAATATAAGCAGGAATTCAGCTGTTGATGTGATATGCCAGCATGGAGCCAATCCTCCTAGCACTCCGTGTTACTGGAGATACAGATTGTGGAAATACATCTGACAGGTTTAACTTTCTTCAGAAAAACATCCCGGTTTGTCATTCACCATCACCCCTTTCTCAGTGCTGAAAATATATGTTTGATATCCTTATTATTTGTTTGAAAGCACGGTCAAATATGAACCATTGTTACTTGCTCAAATAGTGACACACTGCATGCATTCAGGTCTCTAACAATTTGGATTCCAAACAAATAGCCCGTTTCCATGGCAACCATAATTCATATAAAGGGATGCTTTAAACCCATCAATGCGATGAAGCCATTTAGCTGTGTTGAATATATTTTAAGGCTTTTAAATCTTTTCGTGCTAGTTTCGGATGCAGTAATACTATGTCTTTGTCATCTGAAAAAGCACTTGAGTATTAACGGGGTTATTCATTAAAGTGCGATAGTGTCGCTCAGGGACTAAGGCACGGACACTCCCATTGATTTAAACCGCAGCTCCGGTGCGGACCTGCACTATTTCCTGCTCTGAGTAAATTATTTCAGTCACCTCCAGGGGAAATAAACTGACTTGCGGGTGCCGCTAGCCAATAAGAAGCCAGGCATGCACTGCGGCTTCCTATTGGATACCAATGTAAAACCCAGATGGAAACCAGGAAGAAATGGCCAGTTACTAGTAAGTATCGTAAAAACCTGAGGGTCCATAGGGCTGAAAATAACACAGTTCAGCTCTGGAGATCCCCTGGTGCCCCTCATGTTAAAGAAGGGGGTCAAAATGGCAGGATTCTGACTTTAAATGCTTAGAAACACTTTGCTTACAGACAAAGCTGTGTATTGTTATTAAAAAACACTCTGTTTTAAACACATTTCATAGGGTATTAAGACAGGGTAAATATTTTGTAAACACACATTTTAATTATACTCTCTGCCATCTACAGATGGTGACCAATAATACTAGGGCCTGCTGCTTGTTTACCAGTGCACAAATTCACTGACACACACTAATGCACAAACTGTACACACATTAACATACTGATACAGATAAATCTGATGAGTTTGTTTTACACGTGGTCCCCGCTCTTGGAAATGACATCACAGCTTTTTGCCAATCATCCGCCATTGTTTCAGTGTGATTGTTTACTCACTGAGACACTCCTTCAGCCTTCTTTGTTTTCTTCTTCCACATTTTATTTATTTTCACATGATTAAATGGGGTATAGAAGGAAAACAGGGAATGGTAAATGAATACAATGAAGACATTCTATGCTTAAAAGTGGATTAAAAAAGCAATGGGGTGTAGAAAAATACATCCACATAGGGAAAAGTTAACAAAAAATCAAATTAAAAAAAGACAATAGGAACTCTGCACTTTTTTTGTCGTTTTCAGTTCCATTTTCCAGAAATGTACATTAGCCTCACACCTCACACCCAACAAGCTGGATGCCTTCCCGGAATCGAAGCCTTAGGCCGCGGACATGGTAATACCAGCCGCGCTCCTCAGCGCTTGTGCTAGCCACGCCTGCTCAAGCAGGAGCTTTTTTGCAAACTGTCAGGCGAGGAAGCAAGCGCGCTTGGGAGGCTGACAGAGGCCTATATTATGTATGAATAATATATTGTTTTCAGAATAGTGTGTATCTAAACTTGGTTACAAAATATGTTCATTTATTCCCTGCAGATTGTATATCTGAGCACTGCAATTTGGTGAAGACTTTAATTTATAATATAAATTAAATCTTGCATGATAATTATATGCATTTTTAAATATATTTTTTCTGATTGCTTTTTGATTAGCTTAAGGCTAAGGCCCCGGTCACGACGCTGTAACGCGCGCCCGCACTTTTGGCGGCGTGTTCAGCCGATTCCCCGGTCTGCAGCTCACTGCAGGAGCAGAGACGGGGGGGGGGGGGCGTGGCGGAGGAGTGATGGGGGCGCGGTCATGACATCACCCGGCAGGTTCGCCCTCATTGGCTGAACCACCAGGGGGCGTGCCTAATCGCTCGACGCGAGTCCTGCTCTCAATTCTATTGAGAGCAGGAGTAGCTCTCGCGCGAGCGCTGCGGCCCCCCCTCGCAGCGGGCCCATCGCCATTGCGGGGAGGACTCTCGTGCGCTCAGCGTCCCCCACAGCGGACGCTGTAGTAGGCAGCGCTGGCAAGGCCTAAGAGATGTAGTGGTCTGCTCATTGTTTTGTCCTTTGATATGTACTTTTTGTCCCTTCATGGGTTCCGTATTATTGCTCTCACTTGCATTGCTTCAATCCTATACAGTGATTACTTTGCCCTTTGACGGTGCCGTGACGTTCTGCGCATGCGCAATGACACGCATTGCGTCATGACGTCATTGTTATCCGTCTTGGATATGCATTGTCTGCTTGTTGTACTATTTGAATCACTATGTTGTGCTATGCATTGCCCATACTATTATGTACCACACTGCCTGTATGGACAGTTTTGCCCTTGGACAGCGGCGGATTGTTCTGCGCATGCGCGATGACGCGCATTGCGTCATGACGTCATCGTGCTTCCGTTTTTGGCGCGAAACTGCTTGCAGGTAAGAGGGTATTTAATGGATGTTGCTACACTGTGTTTTATCCTTGAAAAAGAACGCTGTGACGTTCGAAACGCATTGGATGGGTCTTTTGTCACATTAAAGTGCCCTTTTAATTTATTTTTGATTCTGGGTCTTTCCTGCTCCGTTTTTGCTTGTGCGCTTTGTTTTCCATTTATTCATGATAATTATATATTGTAAATTACACTTGCAATATACAGTATGGTGCTTTGTGCTCGGTGGAATAATACATGGACATTGAAGCCTGCAGTCTTGTTATTAATAACGTAGACAGGGGCTACTGCCCTAAAATAAGAGCTATAATTACTAGCCATACCATATAATTACATGACCATGTAATGTCCGTACATCTTTGCCTTAATGATGATGGTTGGTGAGAATCATCACATGAGATTTAGTTATTTATACTGATGACAGATACTGTATCAGCTAACAAATTCTAGTGAGTATAAATAGCATGAACGTAGCATGTTCCAATAACATATACCGGACTGTGTTCATATATTGTAGGTAATGCCCTAAACGTGATGATGCACCTACCACAGGATGGACATTTTTGGATGTGAAGATAATGCATGAATTTTTTGTGTCTGGAATAAAGCATGATAAGAATATAAATCTTGGGGCCTCCCTGTGGAGGGTTGGTCTACTTATAGACTAGAGGCTATGCAGCATTTCACTCATGAAATTAATGAAGGGCTGAATTTTCACCTGCTCTGCTTAATAGAACATTATTCAGACTCTGAATAGAGCTCTGTAGGATTGTATACTTTATTTACAGTAACTGCTGTAAGGTTGTATCCCTTTTTCTTCTCTTTCAAAAAAGTGTTCTTACACAATTACTATTTACAATGGTACTGGCTGTTTCATGTGGCAGCTGTCCAAAATTTGGGAATGAATGCTAGGTTCTCAGGGGATAAAAGCTTTGATTTATAAAGCTTTTTATAATGTTAGGAACGTGGCTGTGGGGAATGAAGTGAACATTGTCGTTTTTTCAGAGCGTAGGTTACAGAGGGGTTTAGATTTTATGAACAGTGTGGGGACAAGTCAAACATTCTGAATCCTTTATTTGCCACTAAATACAGTAATAGGACATGCACTGCACAATGAAAAGAACAAATAAGGTTGGAGTTTGGGTCAATTAGACTCTCTCCCATGAGACCTTACTAGCAGAAACAAAAGCTTGGATGGTCTTAAAATGCTAAATTGTATGTAGGACTCAAATGTTAACCATGATGTGACGGGCGGAGCAGCATGGCACTCAAAAGAAAGGTTAATCCTACAATCTGCCTCTGCCCGTCAAGATGGCAACCCACTGTAAGGGTTAATCTTGCCATCCTAGGGTTGGAAAGTGTCCCATCCCTAGTTATGTATAACCTGTTGTTAGATATCTGTTTCTGTGTGTTTAACTGTTGTTGAGTTTAACTGTGCGCTCGGCGTGTGCCTGGGCCAGTGACAATGGCAGAGTACCAGGTATACAATTAGTCAGGGGTCCAGGTGCTGTATTCAGGGACAATGGGGAGCTAGGGAAGGAAGCGCCCGCCTGCTGGGAGAGTACACACTCCAAGGACTGTGCATTGTTCTCTCCCTGGCAGCAAGGCGTGTTATCCTGCGTGAGGTCTGGAATTTACCTCGCCATCCGGGTCCCAGTCCCGTTGGCTCGGTTCCCATTGGTCAGTTCTAATTTCCCAGGCCCCGTCTCAGGGCCATCCACTGTCACTGACTCAATCCTCTGTTCAGATTGGTCCACTCCGGACACCACCCTCGCTCTTCTGATTGATCACACCAATTTCTCCATGTTTCAAAATGTAGTCCGGGAAACTATAGAAGCCGACACTGATCCAAGCTCCACAGTTGTCCCAGGTTGGTCTTGGTGTCTAGAGACCAACTGTATCATGGACTGTGTAGACCAAGGGCGGTTTTCCCTTTTGACTGGGGGAATCTTCCATGGACATTTGAGGCTGCATCCAGGGTAAGCTAGCTTTGTCCCCTAGCAACCCAGGAGTCCCCCGCAAGTCCCTGTTTTGTGAGGTTATTGCTGTGTTCTTGGGTGTATTGCTCTCTGTTGGCACTAGCCAAATAAACTAATGTTTATTAACCTCTGTGTTTTGCCTGCTACTTGCAATCCCAAGTAGTCTGGATAATCCCAACTGGGACACATTATTTGGGCTGAAAATAATTTTTATATTTTCTTGCTTCTGTAATAGCAGAAGTAGCTTCAAGCACGCGTAGCTTGTCTGATCAGTAATGCCATTCTATATGCTGCCCCACTATTATTCCATAGTGTTTATGACATCAGGCCATTTGGTTGAATCCTTAGTATCAAGTTTTCAGTTTTTCTTTGGGCTGAAGAGTAGCAAAGTGGTAATGTCAGGGCCTTGGGCACCCTTTATCTCCCTGTGCCCCAGTCACTAAATCTGATTCTACGAAATGACACATACTCGTGCTCAGAAGGGCTAGGAACTATGCAAGTCCGATCAATAATATCCTTTTTCAAGAGTGATAACACACGGGAATAAATTAATTGGGCTTCACACAGAGGGATATATTTTATGACAATAAAGCATGTCCCAAACCTCCTATGTTGCAGCAACAGGTTAATCTTCTTAACCGCCACAATGGCTTGTGGATATATACCCTTAGGACCGGTATACCTAATGGGTTGAACACCAAATGGGATCTGTCACTTTTTAGATATTTGATTAAATAACTATTATAATTAACATATCATAGAAATTATTTGTACATATTGTTTTTCCTTATGTTTCTTTTATTCCTCTTGTGTGGTCATATTTTTTTTTAGAAATGATTTATTTTGGTATATTCATGTTATTCTAAATGATCTATATAAACTTGATTCATATTTTATATTTATTGTTTTCCAGTGTCACTGCCTTGAGCTGTTTTTGTAGTGTAGGAGTTTTCACAATTTTATATTGATGTTGGTTATAATAATTGCAGTCCTTGTTAATAATTACTTTTTTTTCTCGCTTTGCTGTTTATTTGAACCTGCATCATGTGAACTACAGTACAGTATATTACTCCTAGACAAAGCGCCCGCTTCCTATTGGAAAAGCACCCGCAGGAGAAAAATGCGTTGGATGGTCTGTTTCTCCTTTTATCATTGTCTCTATGTATGTATGTGTGTATATCTTTATATATAGCGCACACAGTGTATTTGGCACTTTACAAAGAGAATTATAATACAATAAGTGCAACAAAGTCAGACAATAGGAAAGGAAATCCCTGCCCCGGAGAACTTGCAATCTAAGTAGTATGTTGGGAGACTTACAGAGACAGCAGGTGAGGGAGTAAGGGCAGAACTGTAGATGGCAGTACTTGTGCTTGATGGTGGGTAGGTGCAGTACATGGCAGTGCTTGGCCGCAATGGTTGGTAGGAGTGACTGTAGGTGTGTGACAGTAGCCATGAGTCCAGACTATTGGAACGCTTAATTTATGAGGTGAGTTTTAAGGTTTATCTTCAAGGTGGGGAGAGACGGTGCTTGGTGTATGCTGAGTGTGAATTCCATAGGTAAGGGGCAGTAAGGGAAAAGTGTTTAAGGTGAGAGCAGTAGAGGTGGAAGGGGTGGTGAGGACACAGTTATGGGTAGAGCTCAGGAGATGAGCATGGGCAGAACAAGAGATCAAAGCTGATATGAAGGGAGGAGCAGGTGAGTAGAGAGGTCAGGAGGAGAATTTGGCCCAATAAAGGATTCACATTTTTCTGACATCTATTAGCACTTTTTGGGGCACTACATTTAGTTTCTTTCATCAACATTACAGTATATTGGGAGCTGTACAGGAAAGGAACTAATTGTGCCTAGAAACATTGTATGTACTGCACTGCGTACCCCGTCTCTGTTATACCTTGAAACATTGTATGTACTGCACTGCGTACCCGGTCTCTGTTATTCCTGGAAACATTGTATGTACTGCACTGCGTACCCTGTCTCTGTTATATCTGGAAACATTGTATGTACTGCACTACGTACCGGTCTCTGTTATTCCTGGAAACTTTGTATGTACTGCACTGCGTACCCGGTCTCTGTTATATCTGGAAACATTGTATGTGCTGCACTGCGTACCCGGTCTCTGTTATACCTGGAAACATTGTATGTGCTGCACTGCGTTCCCAGTCTCTGTTATACCTGGAAACATTGTATGTGCTGCACTGCGTACACAGTCTCCGTTATATCTGGAAACATTGTATGTGCTGCACTGCGTGCCCGGTCTCTGTTTTATCTGGAAACATTGTATGTGCTGCACTGCATACCCGGTCTCCATTATATATGGAAACATTGTATGTGCTGCACTGCGTACCCGGTCTGTTTTATACCTGGAAACATTGTATGTGCTGCACTGCGTACCCGGTCTGTGTTATACCTGGAAACATTGTATATACTGCACTGCGTACCCGGTCTCTGTTATACCAGGAAACATTGTATGTGCTGCACTGCGTACCCGGTCTCTGTTATACCTGGAAACATTGTATATACTGCACTGCGTACCCGGTCTCTGTTATACCAGGAAACATTGTATATACTGCACTGCGTACCCGGTCTCTGTTATACCAGGAAACATTGTATGTGCTGCCCTGCGTACCCGGTCTGTGTTATATCTGGAAACATTGTATGTTCTGCACTTCGTGCCCAGTCTGTGTTATACCTGGAAACATTGTATATACTGCACTGCGTACCCGGTCTCTGTTATACCAGGAAACATTGTATGTGCTGCACTGCGTACCCGGTCTCTGTTATATCTGGAAACATTGTATGTGCTGCACTGCGTATCCGGTCTCTGTTATACCTGGAAACATTGCATGTGCTGCACTGCGTACCCAGTCTCCGTTATATCTGGAAACATTGTATGTACTGCACTGAGTACACGGTCTCTGTTATATCTGGAAACATTGTATGTACTGCACTGCGTACACAGTCTCCGTTTTATCTGGAAACATTGTATGTACTGCACTGCGTGCCCGGTCTCTGTTATATCTGGAAACATAGTATGTGCTGCACTGCGTACCCGGTCTCTGTTATTCCTGGAAACATTGTATGTGCTGCACTGCGTACCCAGTCTCCGTTATATCTGGAAACATAGTATGTGCTGCACTGCGTACCAAGTTTCTGTTATACCTGGAAACATTGTATGTGCTGCACTGCGTACCCGGTTTCTGTTATACAGTATCTGGAAACATTGTATGTGCTGCACTGCGTACCCAGTCTCTGTTATATCTGGAAACATTGTATGTGCTGCACTGCGTACCCGGTCTGTGTTATACCTGGAAACATTGTATATACTGCACTGCGTACCCAGTCTCCATTATATCTGGAAACATTGTATGTACTGCACTGCGTACCCGGTCTCTGTTACAGTGGCGGCCGCCCTGAGTCTAAAGCGGCCGCCACCGCGGGTAATTTAAACCCCCGTTCAGACGCAGGCTTTTTTTTTCTTTCGCCGCCGCAGGCGTTTCCATTGTTCAGCGCATTAGCGCTGAATGGAGAAACGGGCCGTGCATCGCCAATTCCGTCGTGAAAATTGAAAGAGCAGGGAAAATGTGGGCAAGCTTTAGATTAAGCTTGGCCACAGCAGTATACCTGGAAACATTGTATGTGCTGCACTGAGTACACGGTCTCTGTTATATCTGGAAACATTGTATGTACTGCACTGCACTGCGTACTCAGTCTCCGTTTTATCTGGAAACATTGTATGTGCTGCACTGCGTTCCCGGTCTCCATTATATCTGGAAACATTGTATGTGCTGCACTGCGTACACAGTCTCCGTTATATCTGGAAACATTGTATGTGCTGCACTGCGTACACGGTCCCCATTATATATGGAAACATTGTATGTGCTGCACTGCGTACACGGTCTCTGTTTTATACCTGGAAACATTGTATGTGCTGCACTGCGTACCCGGTCTGTGTTATACCTGGAAACATTGTATATACTGCACTGCGTACCCGGTCTCTGTTATACCAGGAAACATTGTATGTGCTGCACTGCGTACACAGTCTCCGTTATATCTGGAAACATTGTATGTGCTGCACTGCGTTCACGGTCTCTGTTATATCTGGAAACATTGTATGTGCTGCACTGCGTTCCCGGTCTCTGTTATACCTGGAAACATTGTATGTGCTGCACTGCGTACACAGTCTCCGTTATATCTGGAAACATTGTATGTGCTGCACTGCGTGCCCGGTCTCTGTTTTATCTGGAAACATTGTATGTGCTGCACTGCATACCCGGTCTCCATTATATATGGAAACATTGTATGTGCTGCACTGCGTACCCGGTCTGTTTTATACCTGGAAACATTGTATGTGCTGCACTGCGTACCCGGTCTGTGTTATACCTGGAAACATTGTATATACTGCACTGCGTACCCGGTCTCTGTTATACCAGGAAACATTGTATGTGCTGCACTGCGTACCCGGTCTCTGTTATACCTGGAAACATTGTATATACTGCACTGCGTACCCGGTCTCTGTTATACCAGGAAACATTGTATATACTGCACTGCGTACCCGGTCTCTGTTATACCAGGAAACATTGTATGTGCTGCCCTGCGTACCCGGTCTGTGTTATATCTGGAAACATTGTATGTTCTGCACTTCGTGCCCGGTCTGTGTTATACCTGGAAACATTGTATATACTGCACTGCGTACCCGGTCTCTGTTATACCAGGAAACATTGTATGTGCTGCACTGCGTACCCGGTCTCTGTTATATCTGGAAACATTGTATGTGCTGCACTGCGTATCCGGTCTCTGTTATACCTGGAAACATTGCATGTGCTGCACTGCGTACCCAGTCTCCATTATATATGGAAACATTGTATGTACTGCACTGCGTACCCGGTCTCTGTTACAGTGGTGGCCGCCCTGAGTCTAAAGCGGCCGCCACCGCGGGTAATTTAAACCCCCGTTCAGACGCAGGCTTTTTTTTTTCTTTCGCCGCCGCAGGCGCTTCCATTGTTCAGCGCATTAGCGCTGAATGGAGAAACGGGCCGTGCATCGCCAATTCCGTCGTGAAAATTGAAAGACCAGGGAAAATGTGGGCAAGCTTTAGATTAAGCTTGGCCACAGCAGTATACCTGGAAACATTGTATGTGCTGCACTGAGTACTCAGTCTCCGTTTTATCTGGAAACATTGTATGTACTGCACTGCGTGCCCGGTCTCTGTTTTATCTGGAAACATTGTATGTGCTGCACTGCGTGCCCGGTCTCCATTATATATGGAAACATTGTATGTGCTGCACTGCGTACCCGGTCTGTTTTATACCTGGAAACATTGTATGTGCTGCACTGCGTACCCGGTCTCTGTTATATCTGGAAACATTGTATGTGCTGCACTGCGTACCCGGTCTCTGTTATACCTGGAAACATTGTATGTGCTGCTCTGCGTACACAGTCTCCGTTATATCTGGAAACATTGTATGTACTGCACTGCGTACCCGGTCTCTGTTATACCTGGAAACATTGTATGTGCTGCACTGCGTTCCCGGTCTCTGTTATACCTGGAAACATTGTATGTGCTGCACTGCGTACCCGGTCTCTGTTATACCTGGAAACATTGTATGTGCTGCACTGCGTACCCGGTCTCTGTTTTATCTGGAAACATTGTATGTGCTGCACTGCGTACCCGGTCTCTGTTATACCTGGAAACATTGTATGTGCTGCACTGCGTACCCGGTCTCTGTTTTATCTGGAAACATTGTATGTGCTGCACTGCGTACCCGGTCTCTCTTATATCTGGAAACATTGTGTGTGCTGCACTGCGTACCGAGTTTCTGTTATACCTGGAAACATTGTATGTACAATACTGCACTGCGTACCCAGTCTCTGTTTTATCTGGAAACATTGTACACTGGCGACACACTTTATTCGAGCTCGGCTAGTCCCACGAATTCGGGTATACCCGGGTGTATTGAGGTTTGTGACTGTTTTCTGCCCGAGTGCATTGGGTTATTTTCCAAGCAGGGATTGAAGCATTTTATTCCCGCTGGCTGCAATACTGCACAGTATATATATATATATATATATATATACTGCATTACAATTCATGAATTTATGCCATCTGGTAGACACGCGAAGGATTGCAGCCTATTAAATCCTAATCATTATAATTTAACAGATCAGCCGCCCGTCAGCCAGGCATGAACCCAGGCTGGGAAGGCAAACGCAACGGGGCTTGTCAGAGGTGAGGAGCGGCGCATTCCAGGTATCTGCCAGGTACATACTGGGTATTTGCTCGAATAAAGTGTGTCGGTGCAGTATGTGCTGCACTGCGTACCCAGTCTCCGTTATATCTGGAAACATAGTGTGTGCTGCACTGCGTACCGAGTTTCTGTTATACCTGGAAACATTGTATGTACAATACTGCACTGCGTACCCAGTTTCTGTTATACCTAGAAACATTGTATGTGCTGCACTGCGTACCCGGTCTCTGTTATACCTGGAAACATTGTATGTGCTGCACTGCGTACCCGGTCTCTGTTATACCTGAATACATTGTATGTGCTGCACTGCGTACCCGGTCTCTGTTATACCTGGAAACATTGTATGTGCTGCACTGCGTACCCGGTCTCTGTTATACCTGGAAACATTGTATGTGCTGCACTGCGTACCCAGTCTCTGTTATACCTGGAAACATTGTATGTGCTGCACTGCGTACCCGGTCTCTGTTATACCTGAATACATTGTATGTGCTGCACTGCGTACCCGGTCTCTGTTATACCTGAATACATTGTATGTGCTGCACTGCGTACCCAGTCTCTGTTTTATCTGGAAACATTGTATGTGCTGCACTGCGTACCCGGTCTCTGTTATATCTGGAAACATTGTATGTGCTGCACTGCGTACCCGGTCTCTGTTATACCTGGAAACATTGTATGTGCTGCACTGCATTCCCGGTCTCTTTTATATCTGGAAACATTGTATGTGCTGCACTGCGTACACAGTCTCCGTTATATCTGGAAACATTGTATGTACTGCACTGCGTACTCAGTCTCCGTTTTATCTGGAAACATTGTATGTACTGCACTGCGTTCCCGGTCTCTGTTATAGCTGGAAACATTGTATGTACTGCACTGCGTACACAGTCTCCGTTTTATCTGGAAACATTGTATGTACTGCACTGCGTACCCGGTCTCTGTTATATCTGGAAACATAGTATGTGCTGAACTGCGTGCCCGGTCTCTGTTATTCCTGGAAACATTGTATGTGCTGCACTGCGTACCCAGTCTCCATTATATCTGGAAACATAGTATGTGCTGCACTGCGTACCAAGTTTCTGTTATACCTGGAAACATTGTATGTACAATACTGCACTGCGTACCCGGTCTCTGTTATACCTAGAAACATTGTATGTGCTGCACTGTGTACCCGGTTTCTGTTATACAGTATCTGGAAACATTGTATGTGCTGCACTGCGTACCCAGTCTCTGTTATATCTGGAAACATTGTATGTGCTGCACTGCATACCCGGTCTCTGTTATACCTGGAAATAGTGTATGTGCTGCACTGCGTACCCAGTCTCTGTTATATCTGGAAACATTGTATGTGCTGCACTGCATACCCGGTCTCTGTTATACCTGGAAATAGTGTATGTGCTGCACTGCGTACCCGGTCTCTTTTATATCTGGAAACATTGTATGTGCTGCACTGCGTACCCGGTCTCTGTTATATCTGGATACATTGTATGTGCTGCACTGCGTACCCGGTCTCTGTTATATCTGGAAACATTGTGTGTGCTGCACTGCGTACCCAGTCTCCATTATATCTGGAAACATTGTACAGTATGTGCAGCACTGCGTTCCCGGTCTCTGTTATTCCTGGAAACATTGTATGTGCTGCACTGCGTACCCGGTCTCTGTTATATCTGGAAACATAGTATGTGCTGCCCTGCGTACCTGGTCCCTGTTATATCTGTAAACATAGTATGTGCTGCACTGCGTACCGAGTTTCTGTTATACATGGAAACATTGTATGTACAATGCTGCACTGCGTACCCAGTCTCTGTTATACCTGGAAATATTGTATGTGCTGCACTGCGTACCCCGTCTCTGTTATACCTGGAAACATTGTATGTGCTGCACTGCGTACCTGGTCTCTGTTATTTCTGGAAACATTGTATGTAGAGTACTGCACTGCATACCCAGTCTCTGTTACACCTGGAAACATTGTATGTGCTGCACTGTATACCCCGTCTCTGTTATACCTGGAAACATTGTATGTACTGCACTGCGTACCCGGTCTCTGTTATACCTGGAAACAATGTATGTGCTGCACTGCGTACCCGGTCTCTGTTATATCTGGAAACATAATATGTGCTGCACTGCGTTCCCAGTCTCTGTTATACCTGGAAACATTGTATGTGCTGCACTGCGTACCCGGTCTCCTTTATATCTGGAAACATTGTATGTACTGCACTGCGTACCCGGTCTCTGTTATACCTGGAAACAGTGTATTTGCTGCACTGCGTACCTGGTCTCTGTTATATCTGGAAACATTGTATGTGCTGCACTGCGTACCCGGTCTCTGTTATTCCTGGAAACATTGTATGTACTGCACTGCGTACCCGGTCTCTGTTATATCTGGAAACATAGTATGTGCTGCCCTGCGTACCTGGTCCCTGTTATATCTGGAAGCATAGTATGTGCTGCACTGCGTACCGAGTTTCTGTTATACATGGAAACATTGTATGTACAATGCTGCACTGCGTACCCAGTCTCTGTTATACCTGGAAACATTGTATGTGCTGCACTGCGTACCCCGTCTCTGTTATACCTGGAAACATTGTATGTGCTGCACTGCGTACCCCGTCTCTGTTATACCTGGAAACATTGTATGTGCTGCACTGCTTACCTGGTCTCTGTTATTTCTGGAAACATTGTATGTAGAGTACTGCACTGCATACCCCGTCTCTGTTATACCTGGAAACATTGTATGTGCTGCACTGTATACCCCGTCTCTGTTATACCTGGAAACATTGTATGTACTGCACTGCGTACCCGGTCTCTGTTATACCTGGAAACAATGTATGTGCTGCACTGTATACCCCGTCTCTGTTATACCTGGAAACATTGTATGTACTGCACTGCGTACCCGGTCTCTGTTATACCTGGAAACAATGTATGTGCTGCACTGCGTACCCGGTCTCTGTTATATCTGGAAACATAATATGTGCTGCACTGCGTTCCCAGTCTCTGTTATACCTGGAAACATTGTATGTGCTGCACTGCGTACCCGGTCTCCTTTATATCTGGAAACATTGTATGTACTGCACTGCGTACCCGGTCTCTGTTATACCTGGAAACAGTGTATTTGCTGCACTGCGTACCTGGTCTCTGTTGTATCTGGAAACATTGTATGTGCTGCACTGCGTACCCGGTCTCTGTTATTCCTGGAAACATTGTATGTACTGCACTGCGTACCCGGTCTCTGTTATATCTGGAAACATAGTATGTGCTGCCCTGCGTACCTGGTCCCTGTTATATCTGGAAACATAGTATGTGCTGCACTGCGTACCGAGTTTCTGTTATACATGGAAACATTGTATGTACAATGCTGCACTGCGTACCCAGTCTCTGTTATACCTGGAAACATTGTATGTGCTGCACTGCGTACCCCGTCTCTGTTATACCTGGAAACATTGTATGTGCTGCACTGCGTACCCCGTCTCTGTTATACCTGGAAACATTGTATGTGCTGCACTGCGTACCTGGTCTCTGTTATTTCTGGAAACATTGTATGTAGAGTACTGCACTGCATACCCCGTCTCTGTTATACCTGGAAACATTGTATGTGCTGCACTGTATACCCCGTCTCTGTTATACCTGGAAACATTGTATGTACTGCACTGCGTACCCGGTCTCTGTTATACCTGGAAACAATGTATGTGCTGCACTGCGTACCCGGTCTCTGTTATATCTGGAAACATAATATGTGCTGCACTGCGTTCCCAGTCTCTGTTATACCTTGAAACATTGTATGTGCTGCACTGTATACCCCGTCTCTGTTATACCTGGAAACATTGTATGTACTGCACTGCGTACCCGGTCTCTGTTATACCTGGAAACAATGTATGTGCTGCACTGCGTACCCGGTCTCTGTTATACCTGGAAACATTGTATGTACTGCACTGCGTACACAGTCTCCGTTTTATCTGGAAACATTGTATGTACTGCACTGCGTACCCGGTCTCTGTTATATCTGGAAACATAGTATGTGCTGAACTGCGTGCCCGGTCTCTGTTATTCCTGGAAACATTGTATGTGCTGCACTGCGTACCCAGTCTCCATTATATCTGGAAACATAGTATGTGCTGCACTGCGTACCAAGTTTCTGTTATACCTGGAAACATTGTATGTACAATACTGCACTGCGTACCCGGTCTCTGTTATACCTAGAAACATTGTATGTGCTGCACTGCGTACCCGGTTTCTGTTATACAGTATCTGGAAACATTGTATGTGCTGCACTGCGTACCCAGTCTCTGTTATATCTGGAAACATTGTATGTGCTGCACTGCATACCCGGTCTCTGTTATACCTGGAAATAGTGTATGTGCTGCACTGCGTACCCGGTCTCTTTTATATCTGGAAACATTGTATGTGCTGCACTGCGTACCCGGTCTCTGTTATATCTGGATACATTGTATGTGCTGCACTGCGTACCCGGTCTCTGTTATATCTGGAAACATTGTGTGTGCTGCACTGCGTACCCAGTCTCCATTATATCTGGAAACATTGTACAGTATGTGCTGCACTGCGTTCCCGGTCTCTGTTATTCCTGGAAACATTGTATGTGCTGCACTGCGTACCCGGTCTCTGTTATATCTGGAAACATAGTATGTGCTGCCCTGCGTACCTGGTCCCTGTTATATCTGTAAACATAGTATGTGCTGCACTGCGTACCGAGTTTCTGTTATACATGGAAACATTGTATGTACAATGCTGCACTGCGTACCCAGTCTCTGTTATACCTGGAAATATTGTATGTGCTGCACTGCGTACCCCGTCTCTGTTATACCTGGAAACATTGTATGTGCTGCACTGCGTACCTGGTCTCTGTTATTTCTGGAAACATTGTATGTAGAGTACTGCACTGCATACCCAGTCTCTGTTACACCTGGAAACATTGTATGTGCTGCACTGTATACCCCGTCTCTGTTATACCTGGAAACATTGTATGTACTGCACTGCGTACCCGGTCTCTGTTATACCTGGAAACAATGTATGTGCTGCACTGCGTACCCGGTCTCTGTTATATCTGGAAACATAATATGTGCTGCACTGCGTTCCCAGTCTCTGTTATACCTGGAAACATTGTATGTGCTGCACTGCGTACCCGGTCTCCTTTATATCTGGAAACATTGTATGTACTGCACTGCGTACCCGGTCTCTGTTATACCTGGAAACAGTGTATTTGCTGCACTGCGTACCTGGTCTCTGTTATATCTGGAAACATTGTATGTGCTGCACTGCGTACCCGGTCTCTGTTATTCCTGGAAACATTGTATGTACTGCACTGCGTACCCGGTCTCTGTTATATCTGGAAACATAGTATGTGCTGCCCTGCGTACCTGGTCCCTGTTATATCTGGAAACATAGTATGTGCTGCACTGCGTACCGAGTTTCTGTTATACATGGAAACATTGTATGTACAATGCTGCACTGCGTACCCAGTCTCCATTATATCTGGAAACATTGTATGTGCTGCACTGCGTACCCCGACTCTGTTATACCTGGAAACATTGTATGTGCTGCACTGCGTACCCCGTCTCTGTTATACCTGGAAACATTGTATGTGCTGCACTGCGTACATGGTCTCTGTTATTTCTGGAAACATTGTATGTAGAGTACTGCACTGCATACCCCGTCTCTGTTATACCTGGAAACATTGTATGTGCTGCACTGTATACCCCGTCTCTGTTATACCTGGAAACATTGTATGTACTGCACTGCGTACCCGGTCTCTGTTATACCTGGAAACAATGTATGTGCTGCACTGCGTACCCGGTCTCTGTTATATCTGGAAACATAATATGTGCTGCTCTGCGTTCCCAGTCTCTGTTATACCTTGAAACATTGTATGTGCTGCACTGTATACCCCGTCTCTGTTATACCTGGAAACATTGTATGTACTGCACTGCGTACCCGGTCTCTGTTATACCTGGAAACAATGTATGTGCTGCACTGCGTACCCGGTCTCTGTTATATCTGGAAACATAATATGTGCTGCACTGCGTTCCCAGTCTCTGTTATACCTGGAAACATTGTATGTGCTGCACTGCGTACCCGGTCTCCTTTATATCTGGAAACATTGTATGTACTGCACTGCGTACCCGGTCTCTGTTACACCTGGAAACAGTGTATTTGCTGCACTGTATACCCCGTCTCTGTTATACCTGGAAACATTGTATGTACTGCACTGCGTACCCGGTCTCTGTTATACCTGGAAACATTGTATGTGCTGCACTGTATACCCGGTCTCTGTTATATCTGGAAACATAGTATGTGCTGCCCTGCGTACCTGGTCCCTGTTATATCTGGAAACATAGTATGTGCTGCACTGCGTACCGAGTTTCTGTTATACATGGAAACATTGTATGTACAATGCTGCACTGCGTACCCAGTCTCTGTTATACCTGGAAACATTGTATGTGCTGCACTGCGTACCCTGTCTCTGTTATACCTGGAAACATTGTATGTGCTGCTCTGCGTACCTGGTCCCTGTTATATCTGGAAACATAGTATGTGCTGCACTGCGTACCGAGTTTCTGTTATACATGGAAACATTGTATGTACAATGCTGCACTGCGTACCCAGTCTCTGTTATACCTGGAAACATTGTATGTGCTGCACTGCGTACCCAGTCTCTGTTACACCTGGAAACATTGTATGTGCTGCACTGCATACCCCGTCTCTGTTATACCTGGAAACATTGTATGTACTGTACTGCGTACCCGGTCTCTGTTATACCTGGAAACATTGTATGTGCTGCACTGCGTACTCAGTCTCCGTTTTATCTGGAAACATTGTATATACTGCACTGCGTACCCGGTCTCTGTTATACCTGGATACATTGTATGTGCTGCACTGCGTACCCGGTCTCCTTTATATCTGGAAACATTGTATGTACTGCACTGTGTACCCGGTCTCTGTTATACCTGGATACATTGTATGTGCTGCACTGCGTACCCGGTCTCCTTTATATCTGGAAACAGTGTATGTGCTGCACTGCGTACCCGGTCTCTGTTATATATGGAAACATTGTATGTGCTGCACTGCGTACCCGGTCTCTGTTATACCTGGAAACATTGTATGTGCTGCACTGCGTACCCGGTCTCTGTTATACCTGGAAACATTGTATGTGCTGCACTGCGTACCCGGTCTCTGTTATATCTGGAAACATTGTATGTGCTGCACTGCGTACACAGTCTCCGTTTTATCTGGAAACATTGTATATACTGCACTGCATACCCGGTCTCTGTTATACCTGGAAACATTGTATATACTGCACTGCGTACCCGGTCTCTGTTATACCTGGAAACATTGTATGTAATGCACTGCGTACACAGTCTCCGTTATACCTGGAAACATTGTATGTGCTGCACTGCGTACACAGTCTCCGTTATACCTGGAAACATTGTATGTGCTGCACTGCGTACCCGGTCTCCATTATAGAGCTGGCCTAGCCCTCATGGGTGGCTACAGCTATTGACCGGGGGGTGCGGCCCCCCCCCCCCCCCAGTTAGGCTTTTGGTCGCGTGCGCGATCGGAGAAGGCAGTTGGGGCAGTTAGTTTTTCAAATAGAGCTAAGGAACAAGCAACTGTCACTTGTTCCTTGGCGTTTCAACTGTTTGGACACTCTCCTCTCTTCTCCTGCGTTTAGT
Source organism: Ascaphus truei (assembly GCF_040206685.1). Classification (NCBI taxonomy): domain Eukaryota; kingdom Metazoa; phylum Chordata; class Amphibia; order Anura; family Ascaphidae; genus Ascaphus; species Ascaphus truei. Next base: position 33,103,155 of record NC_134491.1, read on the forward strand.
AGGTTTTAAGTGGTTTTGATTTGGGCCCCCCCTTTTTTCGATTTTCCCATCCCTCCTCGTGGTGAGGGACCCTCCGCCTCCCTCCCCGTGTGTTTTTGCCGGTTTTGCCGGTGCCCGGGGGGGGGGGGGGGCATTGCAAGAAGGCTGTTGTTTTTGTCCTGCGTGGGACCTCCCTTCCTTCCTCGTGTTGAGGGACCCTCCGCCCCCCCCCCGTGTGTTTTTGCCGGTTGTGCCGGTGCTCGGGGGGGAAGATTGCGGGAAGGATAGGTTTTTTTTGTCCTGCCTTTTGTTTTCACGCGTTTTCTATTGGTGGCAGCGGCGGGGGGAGGAGGGAGAATGACGAGGAGAGTGACTCCTACCTGGGGCTGTTGCGCGAAGAAGGCGCACCGGCTTGGAGGAGGAGGTTTGCGAGTTCGCCGTTTGCGAGCCCTGTTCCTGTCCTCCTATTATGGCCGCTTGTGTGGCTGGGGGGGTGGAAGAGAGGCTCGCCCAGCCCACGCTTAGCCGTTACGGAGCACGGGAGGCGTTGGTGGTGCAGAAGGGTATGTCATGGCGGAGTTTTTGGAAATCACAGCCTATTTGGTTGAAGGCTGGGTGACTTTTGGGAGGAGCCTGGGTGATGGGTCCCCACATGAACAGGTGTGGGACATTGGGTCCCTGGAAAAAACAGGGGTGGGACATGGGTCTCCACAAAAACAGGTGTGGGACATGGGCCCCTGGAAAAAACAGGGGTGGGACATGGGTCTCCACAAAAACAGGTGTGGGACATGGGCCCCTGGAAAAAACAGGGGTGGGACATGGGCCCCTGGAAAAAACAGGGGTGGGACATGGGTCTCCACAAAAACAGGTGTGGGACATGGGTCCCCACAAAAACAAGTGTTGGACATGGGTCCCCACAAAAAACAGGTGTGGGACATGGGTCTCTGAAATAAAAAAAAATAAAATAAAAAAAACAAGGGTGGGACATGGGTCCCTGGAAAAACAGGGGTGGGACATGGGTCCCTGGAAAAACAGGGGTGGGACATGGGTCCCAACCTTATTAAAAAAAAAACAATACAAAAAAAAAACAAGAGCATGGATGGAGGCGAGCAGTAGTAGGTGGACAAGTGTTCCCTTTCTCCACAAAAAAAAAAAAAAGAGGGGGATTTTGGGAGGGGGCCGACATGCTCGACATAGCCGGTTACTGGTGAAAGGAGGGCTGGCAAAGGATGGTTGGTAATAAAAAATAAATTAAAAAAAAAAAAAAAAAGCGTTTATTCAAGAATAAAGGTTAGCCTAATTGGGGGTTTAATATTTGCTTCCTCATTTACAGGTAAATCTGGAACGGCCGGGACGCGGTCAACCTCGCTTCGTGGCGCTGGTACGTCGTCCACGGCTCGCAAGTGGTCCGGGCCTCGGGTTGAGCTTGCTGTCAGAGGCTTGGAGGACAAGGGTCTTGGGGCAGGTCCCGACAGGCGGGTCAAAACACCGCCGGGGACTGGGGCATCGAAGGGTAAGCGAAAAAGAGTTGCTTTTTTGTGAAATAAGGGTGTTACCTTGCCGGGCATTGTTAGCTCCCCTGGGCCACAGGTGTTGGAGTTGGGGTTAGCGGGCGATGCCGAGGCAAGAATGATTAGTGCGGTGGTTAAGGGCGTTCAGTTAGCTTTATTGCCAATGACAACGTTATTATCCAATAAGCAAGCAGTGGAGGCATGCAAGTCAAGCGAACGACAGGGGGGGTCAGATTCAGTGCTTGACGGGAGGAGCAACCGTGGAACAGTGGGTGGAGAGTTGGCTCAGGTGTCTTTGGGTGTGGAGAGTACAGCAGGTTGTACCCTTAGCACAGTGCCGAAAGTTATTCAAGATGCGTTGGCATCGGCCACAGCATTGCCGGTGCAGGTGGCGGGACAAGGAGCTGATTTAACGGCAGTTGTTAGTTTGTTAGGTGAGCATCCGGTGGTGAATTCAGGTGCTGGGCAGGGGACAGGGCTCGGAAGGCCATTGGCAGGTTCAAAAAGGCTGCCGGATGCGGCCTATGGGGACTCATGTATGACCATATCACGTTCCTTAGGCGTGCATTTGTCAAAGGAAGTAAAGGAAAAGATTTGGGTGGGTGATTACGTTGAGATTTTGTCATTGCTTCCGGGTTAAAATGAAGCGGTAGCTAAATCCGAAAAGAAGGGGGAGGCTAAAAAGGAGGATGTTGAAAAGCGTCTTTTTCCTCGCACGTTCAGTAATTGGTCGCAGGCATTTGGGATTTTGGCGGGCGTTGCGGGGGAAAAGGATCCGCAGTTATGCTCGGCGCTTTTTAAGTATCAGGATACGATTAGAAAAGCGTTTCAGAAACACGGGGGTATGGGATGGTGGGCCTATGATGTGGAGTTTAGGCAGAGTATGGAAGCTAATAAAGGTGTGGTTACATGGAATTGTAAGGATGTGGATTTGTACTTGGAGCACATTTCAGGGGGAGGGGGGTCGTCCTTTCGTGGGTCAAATAGCCTCAAAGGGGTCTGGCGGGAGCATTTTCAGGTGCGCACATCAGGGAGAGGGCGTGCAGGTGGGAAACAGTCGGGGGTATGTTGGAGTTACAACGAGTCAAGATGCAAATGTGAGAATTGTAGATTCCAACATACTTGCGCTGGGTGAGGGGGTCAGCATCCCAAATCAAAGTGCTTTAAGAAAGACAGTAAGGGTTTCAAGGGAGCAGGACAGCAGGCTGTTCAGGAAGGCGGGAACTCCAGTTTCAGCAGAGGCAATGACGCCTTGGCTGGAAAAATACCCCAATAGAAGGGCAGCTAGCTTATTACGAGAGGGGTTTAAGGAAGGATTCAGGATCCCCTTTGAGTATCAGGAGGGATCCGGTGGCGAGAGGAATTTGAAGACGGTCAGGTTGAATGGGGATGTGGCAAAAGAAAAAATTGATAAAGAGATTGAGTTGGGCAGAATGGCGGGTCCTTTCCTTTCCCCGCCCCTGAAAAATCTTAGGGCGTCACCATTGGGAGTGGTTCCGAAAAAGGAGGCGGGGGCTTTCAGGTTAATTCAACATCTGTCTTACCCGAAAGGGTCGTCAGTTAATGATGGGATAGATAGGGACTTATGCTCCGTAAGCTACGCCACTTTTGATCAAGCGGCGGCTTTGGTGGGAAGGATGGGGCAGGGGGCATTGATGGCGAAGGCAGATGTTAAGTCAGCTTTCAGACTCTTGCCGGTACATCCAGATTGTTTTCATTTATTGGGCTGTATGTTGGAAGGGCGTTATTTTGTTGACCTTTGTTTACCTATGGGTTGTGCATTGTCTTGTTTTTATTTTGAAACATTCAGCACATTTTTGGAGTGGGTGGTCCGCAAAAGGGTGCAGGCAGCAGGGATCATACATTATTTGGATGATTTCCTTTTCGTTGGTCCGCAGGGGTCTGATTTGTGCGCAACGTGGCTTTTTCATTTTTCAGCCATGGCGCGCGAATTTGGGGTTCCTTTGGCGAATGAAAAAACAGTGGCACCCACGACCACTCTCAGTTTTCTGGGCATAGTAATTGATTCAGTGAACAGGGAATATAGGTTACCTCCTGAGAAGTTAGTTGTTTTGGAGAGTATGATAAAGGATTTCATGCTTCTTAGGAAGGCCTCATTAAGACAGTTTCAGGTTTTGATGGGCCATTTGGTGTTTGCAGCTCGCATTATGCCTGTGGGAAGGGTGTTTTCCAGGCGCTTGTCAGCAGCTACAGCGGGGGTAAGGCGTCCCAACCATTTCATTCGGGTCACAACAGATATTCGGAAGGATTTGGCGGTGTGGCAAGAATTCTTACAGAGTTACAACGGAAGGACGTTGTGGAGGGGGCGTCCAGCGCGGAACGATGAGCTGCAGCTATTTACGGATGTGGCTGGGTCAGTAGGGTTTGGTGCATATTTTAATGGAGCTTGGTGTGCGGAGGAATGGCCAGAGCATTGGCGAGGGTCTCAGCTTATCAGGAATCTGACATTTTTGGAACTTTTCCCTTTACTAGTGGCTGTACATCTTTGGGGGGACAAGTTTGCTAACAGGGAGGTGACGTTTTGGTCCGACAACTTGGGTGTGGTGGAGGCTGTGAATAATTTTTGTTCACGGTCCCCACCAGTGTTGGTTCTGTAGAGGCATTTTGTGTTACGGTGTTTACAGCTTAATATAGGTTTCAAGGCTAGGCATGTTCCTGGGGTGGAGAACAACATTGCTGATGCATTATCACGTTTGCAGATGGAGCTGTTTCGGAGGTTGGCACCGGGGGCGGAGACCCAGGGCGAACGGTGCCCAGCAGTCTTGTGGGATCTGGTAACGGAGGTGTGATTGATTTAATCAAGGCGTCTCTCGCCCCGGGTACGTGGGGTGCTTATGTGGCTGCTTGGCGAGAATTTCGGGAGGCGGAAAGGTTGGCTGGAGAAAAGATCTCGGAGGTAGACATTTTGCTGGGTCACATGATGAGTTTGAGGGAAAAGGGTTTAGCTGGTGGATCCATAGGGAGAAAGATGGCGGGTATATCGTTCTTCCTTAGGCTGAATGGTAGGGTTGATGTGTCCAAGTGTTTTGTGGTAAGGAAGGTGCTAGCAGGCATGGTTAAAGGGATAACTAGCAGGGATGGCAGAAGACCAGTGACGCCGGTAATTTTGGAAGGTTTGTTGCGGGCCACAGACGTGGTATGCTCTTCCAGTTTTGAGGCAGTACTTTTTAAGGTCACATTCATCATAGCATTTTTTGCAGCTCTGCGAGCAGGTGAATTGGTTTGTGTATCCAAGAAAGGAGGGGGTGGCTTGCAGCGGGCTGACGTAAGTTTAGGAGAAGGTTTGGTGAGGTTGCTGGTACGGAGGTCTAAAACGGATCAGAAAGGAAAGGGAGCGTGGATCTTGTTGAAGGGCTTGCCTGGAAGTGTGGTGTGCCCAGTAAAAGCGTTGGAAGATTATTTGGCCATTAGGCCAGAACAAGGGGGTCCACTGTTAGTGCACCAGAACGGGGGGGCATTGTCAAGGTTTCAATATTTGCGGGTCTTTCGGATGTGTCTCAAGCAGCAAGGGTTAGAAGGGGGGCAGTATGGAACGCATTCTTTTCGCATTGGGGCAGCGACGGAAGCAGCACGCGTTGGGCTCGCGGTAGCAAAGATACGGAGGATTGGGCGCTGGAAGTCAGACAGTTACCGGACATACATCAGGCCGGATTTGGTAGGGAAGAATGTTGCGCTAGATTAAACACTTTGCCGTTGTTTTTCTTTTTTCCCACCATGTTTTTGCCTCCTCAGATTTCGTGGTAATTTGGATCGTGGGAGATTCAATGGTACACTGGGCGGGGAAGAGGGCGAATTCGTGCCACTACGGAAAGAATTTAGGGTTGAGTATGGAGCAGGTGGAGGTAACGTGGTGGGGGATGAGAGGGATGCGGTGGGGACGGCTTTTTCCGCTGTTAATTTCTGGGGCCAGGGGTAGGAGGGCACCGGACATCATCATTATTCATGTTGGGGGTAATGATGTGGCAAAATTGCGGTCGATTGATTTATTTCAGCAGATTAAGCAAGATTTGGCGCGCATGTTAACGTTTTGGCCAGGGGTGCAATTAGTTTGGTCCGAGATAATATGCAGGTTGGTTTGGAAAGGTGCGCGTATCCCGGGGAGAGTTAACAAGACGAGGAAGAGGTTAAACAGGAAGGTGGGGAATTTCGTGGTTCAATGTGGGGGTTGGGTCATTCGTCACCTGCAGTTTAGTTTTAAATTGGGTGGATGGTTTAGGGAAGATGGGGTACAGTTGTCGGATGTGGGGGTGGACATGTTTAATAATGAGTTACAGGAAGGTTTGGAAGAGGTCATAAGGGGTTTGGCGGTACGGGTCTGATTTAAGGGGGTTAAACAGGCCCGTTGGTGGCGGCAGTTGGGGGGGGGGGGTAGGTGCTTGTCCCCCAGAAGTGGCTCGGGGCTGGTTATCGGGGGGTTTTGAAGCGAGGGGGCAGGTCACCGGGACGTACCTCCGGGTGCCCCCTTTGCGTTGCACAGCTCTGAGCATTCTGGCGCGGACAGGTGGTACGCTATCCCCATTGGTGTTAATAAATAAGCCGCGGCCTTTTACCTCCATATATGTGTCCTCTTGTTATTTGTATGTCTTTATGTAGAGGGTTCATAGGAGAGGGGGGGGGGAAGCTCGCGCCTCCTTGGTCATATATGGAAACATTGTATGTACTGCACTGCGTACACAGTCTCCGTTATACCTGGAAACATTGTATGTGCTGCACTGCGTACCCGGTCTCTGTTATACCTGGAAACATTGTATGTACTGCACTGCGTACCCGGTCTCCGTTATATATGGAAACATTGTATGTGCTGCACTGCGTACCCGGTCTCCGTTATATCTGGAAACATTGTATGTACTGCACTGCGTACCCGGTCTCCGTTATATATGGAAACATTGTATGTGCTGCACTGCGTACCCGGTCTCCGTTATATATGGAAACATTGTATGTGCTGCACTGCGTACACAGTCTCCATTATATATGGAAACATTGTATGTGCGGCACTGCGTACCCGGTCTCTGTTATACCTGGAAACATTGTATGTGCTGCACTGCGTACCCGGTCTCTGTTATATATGGAAACATTGTATGTGCTGCACTGCGTACCCGGTCTCCGTTATATATGGAAACATTGTATGTGCTGCACTGCGTACCCGGTCTCTGTTACAGTGGCGGCCGCCCTGAGTCTAAAGCGGCCGCCACCGCGGATAATTTAAAACCCCTGTTCAGACGCAGGCTTTTTTTTTTCTTTCGCCGCCGCAGGCGCTTCCATAATGCGCTGAATGGAGAAATGGGCCGTGCGCGGCCACAAGATGCGGGTGGCGCGCGGCCAATTCCGGCGCGAAAATTGAAAGAGCAGGGAAAAATGCGGGCAAGCTTTAGATTAAGCTTGGCCGCAGCAGTATACCTGGAAACATTGTATGTGCTGCACTGAGTACTCAGTCTCCGTGTTATCTAGAAACAGTGTATGTGCTGCACTGCGTACCCGGTCTCTGTTATATATGGAAACATTGTATGTTCTGCACTGCGTACCCGGTCTCTGTTATATATGGAAACATTGTATGTTCTGCACTGCGTACCCGGTCTCTGTTATATATGGAAACATTGTATGTTCTGCACTGCGTACCCAGTCTCTGTTATATATGGAAACATTGTATGTGCTGCACTGCGTACCCGGTCTCTGTTATATATGGAAACATTGTATGTGCTGCACTGCGTACCCGGTCTCTGTTATATATGGAAACATTGTATGTGCTGCACTGCGTACCCGGTCGCTGTTATATCTAAAAACATACAGTATGATTATATTATTAAATTGTAGATGTATACATTGATATAAAAATTGCTGCTGTGAAATTAGCTGAACGGTGTAGAACTATAAATCAAGAACAGACTCTACAACAGTAGGAAGTTAATAGCCTATTTTGCAAGCATTATGGTTTTAACAACAAGTGCCATTGTCATATGATCAGTGGAAGGATCCACCTTGTCCATTCAATTTTATTACTTTTCTGAAAAAAAGAAAAGCAATGAAAAATACCGATTCTGAATAAGTAATTTTAGGCTTTAATAAGCTCAGCCCTCCCTCTGTTAATCTAACTCTTCTCCTACCAGGTATCATTAAATGAAATCCAATCATAAAAATATGCTTTATCTTTAAACACTAGTACCATTCCAAATAATCCTTGTACACTGTGTTGCCTTTATTACTGCTATACTGATCTGCTCATACAGTAATCAGTGGTTCCTTTTTAAATGGGGGATGATGGGGGGGGGGGGGGGCGGGGGTGGGTTTAAATGATCTATTCGTGTTCTCTTCCAGTTTTTTGAAGGTATTCAAGAATCATTGTTTTATTATATAAATGAGAATTTTTTTTGTCTGTTATACTGTATGTTTGAATAGAAATACACGGTGATAATAGATTACATATCATTTACCTTGTAGGTTTATTCTTCTGATGTGAGAGTCAAACTCAGTATAGAAGCCTTATTTTAATAAACAAAGCATGTACAGTTGTGATGAGTGATCAGTGCTGGGCTTTTCAAAGGACTACCATAAATTAGCAGAGGTTATTGGGAGCAGATGATGATATCGTTAATTAAATAAGATAAGAATATTAAATCAGAACTGCTCGGTGCATCCCCTTAAAATGAACATGCTGTACTATAAAACTGCTCGCTGTACATAACTTATACACATATTTATACAATTAGAATGAATACTTTTACTCCTAGTCTATATCCATATTGGTATGGTCCTGTGGATATGGATTAAATACCACTTTTTCTCATCTTCCTGTAGTGCTGTGTCTCCTTTCTTGGCCATTTGATTTTGGTGAAATATGTTTTTTATACTATTTATGATGCGTGCATTTGTATGTACTGTACTGTATGGTGTTCTTCTCTCTCTCTCTCTCTCTCTCTCTCTCTCTCTCTCTCTCTCTCTCTCTCTCTCTCTCATTAATTTCAGGGATCATCTCTCTCTCTCTTTAGAGATTGAGTAATCTGCTCTGACTCTGTATTGTTATTTGTTAGATTTTGTTTAGGGAAGCCAGTTAGGAACTGCTATAAAGCCAACTGAAAGCCAGGCCTGAACCTCCGCCAGTGAGAGCCTGGGGTGTATCCTCTGAAACGATCTTATAAATACAGCACCTCCACCTGTGTAGGATTCTAAAGGTAGAATGACCCCTAACACAGGACCCACATATATAAACCACATACACCAAAGGTATATATAAAACAGGTTAACAATACAGTATATGCAACAGAACAAAAACATATCACATCACAATATGACATCAACAGCAACCTTCAGTGTCACCCTGTAGCACTGCTCCTCATGGGTGATAACCCCACACAGTATTCCCCAAGTCCTTGTACCCAAAAGTCCCAAGAGTCCCACAACCCCACCCACGTGTGGAACAGCGCTGTCCACTAAGATGAGGTGTATAGGTGGTGCACTTGGTGATTTGGATAGTACCTGCCCGGTGCTCCTGCACCCGGGTACTGCAGAACTGAAGAGGACCCATCTGTGTTCAGTGCCGAAGCCTCAGCGATGGCGTCCTCCTCCTGGTTGATGGTCTCCTTCTGAGCGAGCTCACCGCTCAGACAGTCTCTGTCTCTGCTACGGCAGAGAATGATTCCCTGCACATTGACCCTTCTTGTGCACTGTGTCCCTGACTAAGCTGACTGCTAACAGGGCAAAGTCCCTAACTGAAGGGGCCTTCCCTAGAGTAGCCAAAAACTGAAGGGGAGTTGGGCCTACCTGGGGCCTAGGGGGGGTAACCTGGCTTAGTGTAAGAAGCCACTTGCTCCCTACACTACCTCCCCCTACCTTATCCCAGCACCAACTGACTCGCATGTTCTGTGCACAACAATTTATCTTTCTCCAGCAGGAGAATCTTGCAAGCCCTATTGGCTGCTGTGGCATCACATGAGCTCCAGCCCCTGGGGCTGCTGGGAGTTGTAGTTCCCCATGGGCCTCTTTAGCATTGGGACCGTGTGCGCGAACTGTAATGGCCACCGCTGCTGCTAACTGCGCATGTGCGAACTGGGGGATGTCCCTGACTATGGAGCACCTCTTCTCTCTCCCTGTTATGGCCACCGCATCGCATCTGCGCATGCGCGAGCCTAACGCCAAACGCAAGATGACCTCCATGTTGCTTCTGTGCATGCACGAGCCTCCGCGCATGAGCGGACACAATAAAGATGGCAGCGCCCTGTCACTGATGTCGCCAGGAGCCCCGGCGATGTGCTCGTCCCTGCACCATCCCCTACCTGAACGAGGGTGAGTGAGGGAGAAAGGGGAAACCGCAGAGCCAGAGGGGACCTGGCTACACTTCTATACATAGAGTTGCAGTTTAGGTGTGGTAAAGAGTGATCATGGAAATGCCACTAACTGCTAAGAACTGACCATCTTGCTTGGAAGCCCCATCTGCTTTGTGTTCAAAATTGTTACTGGGGCAAGAATAAGGATCACTCAACCCTGAAGAAATTATGAGTCACATTAACTAAGCAATTAAAAGGTATAAGATGCCCTATAGCACATGCATTTGAATGGGCCCTATGGTTTTGAGATTGGGATTTGTAACCAATTTGTCCTGTAGTAATTGCATTCTACATGATTTCTGCCAACTGTGTTTCATAGATCAGATTTGGACTTTTATTTATTTTATTTAAGGCTACTTTGCTGGCCGATAGGTAACAGAGCTAAAATAGCTAGCACAAATTACAGTCGATATAATCTACCTTCAAGGCTGTTTCTTATTCGGTGGCTATAACTATTGAAGTAATTTTGTTAATACCGCCTTGCAACCTGCAAGTGTGTTGCTGTGAATAATGAATATTCCCCAGATGATAATGGTTGTTTCTTTGTAAGATCTAATACAAAAACAATGTGGCCCGTGCATCAAACTTCAGGCAGGGATTTTTGGGACTTTAAATTTAAATTCACAAGCTCATTTAAAATATGCATTTCTTTACTTTAGTGTATCGAGGTATTTTAATCCAATGTTATCACCTTTGTGTCACAATACAATATGGAGCAAGGTTAAACGGAGCAATAGGATTGTTTTACTCACATGTTATGTCAGGGATGGCCAAACTCAGTTCTCAAAAGCCATGAACAGGCCAGGTTTTCAGGATATCCCTATTTCAGCACAGGTGGCTCAATCAAAATGTCTGAGCCACTTATTGAGCAAACTGTGCTCTAGCAGGGATTTCCTGAACCTGGCTGCTGGTGGCTCTTTAGGACTGAGTTTGGCCACCCCGGCTATGTCAATGGAACTCCCTGTTCTGAGCTATCATTGTTACTCTTTTTTGTATCAACACGTCTCATACATTTTAGCCAGATGCTGAAGAACTGAAAAGTAAACTAGTGACACACAGAAAGGTGTAAGTACCATCTGTTTGGTACAAAGCCTCATTTACATAGGAATTTTCAAATATGGCTCTAGCAAACATTATCTCCAGCTTTCACCATAGCAACTGAGAGAGTTTGCCAGCAGTTGTCCTTCCGGTCTGCCTTTTCATGGCCTTCTCTGGATATCTACTTTTCAATGCATCCAATGACAGTAATATACAGGTATTCCATGACATATATTTCTTTGTTCAGAGTATCATTGCATTTTATTATGGCTTTCACATGTACTGTAAGTACTGCTTGAAAGCATAATTAACTTATTGGGAAGAAAAATGATTTTTTCCCCACAAATGGTCAAACTCATTCTCTGTGTTCTCCAGAGCTAAACCCTGAGCCCTAGAGACCAATATCTATTATTTTACAAATATCTATTTTTTTGTGTTGGTATAAAAACAGCAATATGAGGACTGTGACACATTTGAACCCCTGAGAAAGCTGAGTGCACAGTGAAACGCGTAGGGCAAGTGGCAGGAACCACAGGAGTCGAGAGAGTGTGGGGATTCCATTATGAGCGTCAAAGTGACCTCATTTGATTCTGTTGGGGGTTGCACAACCGAACTGAGGATGCCAAGAATGACCAGAGGCGGGGTGCGCCCAACACTTCCGTGTAGACAATCTTTTTGGAGATGCCACCCGCTTCGTGTTCTTTACGCCCATTGTCTTATCCATTTGTGAGTGTTCCTGATCTACTTTTTAATGTTTCAAAGATATTTTTGCACTCTATTGCGTTGTCTTTTTTTTAAAGCATATGAAGAAGATTCCAGAACCCTTCTGCACCATACTATGTTGAAAGGGCCTGAGAAGAATCTGCCCTTGTGAGTGTATTGATCCACTCCCAGTACTGTGTGTCCTGTTTTAAACACCCTGCACTATTATCCCCCTTTTCTCTTTTTCAACTACATTCTGAGAAAATTTGTGCTCCTGTTATTTTGGATTATGGGAACTGGGGCATTGTTAGATACTGTAGTCCCTGGAGTTCGGGGTACTGTGATCCAGCTTTGGAAAGACCCCTGGTTCAGGTAATGTATTAACAAACAAAATAAAAACAGAAGCATACGTTGCTTATTTACAGAGGTCGACAGACTTATTACACCCCGTTGCCATGGCCAGAAAAGCAATTTCACCCTGCATTGAATGAAATGCTGGCTGCAGCTTTCCTGTGGGTGACCGAGTGTTATTTCCTGTAGTTGGCATTGCTGGTACTAAATTGTGCTATTGTTGATTGACCGTAAATGTAGTGTCATCTAAGGCCAATGTCATGAGTGTGCAGCAGACGGCGTATTGAGGATAATATTGAACACATGTGCATTAACATGTTTATGGTGACGCAACGCACACTCATACAGAAGAAGATGACCACCACATATGCACTTGCTGGGGCGTCTAGTGCGTGTTTTTCATTTCATCACCCCGCCAACTCCAACATGTGGACGCATGATTGGAGGGGTGGGCACTGGGAGGCCATGCAGAAGACTTGTAATGGCATCACATTTTACAGCAACCAATCATATTGCTTGCTGCACCAGGAGAATGCTGCCATTAGTTATGGCATCACAGATTTGGTCAGCCATGAAGCTTGGGGGGCTTAACCCTGTGCATGCCTGAGCCGGTGTACCTCTATGACATACAATGGATAGTAAGGTAGTTAGGGTATTTGTATTAACCTCTTGGCTACCTGAGTGACCATGCAAGCATAATGCATACCTTCATGGTCACTATGGCTTCGAAAGAGGTTAATACATTTTTTTGGAAGGTATACATTTTGTAGGTATATATTGCAATGGCATGTTCCTTAGCATATGGCTAACACAAGGTAGTGTTACTGGCAGCTAGCGCCAGAGGTGTCTTATCTTGACATTACATGGCTATATGCTAATGGGGGCCCTAACGAACATTGTTTTGCATAAAATGACCTTTGTGGATCTCCTTTAAACTCAGGGAAACTAGAGCCCGGTACCTACCTTAGGTAATTTCACATTGGTTGCCCTGATTTAACAGATCGGAGTGTATGTATGGCTATGTGCAGTTTGCTTTATACACCGGAGTACAACTGAACTGATAATGTTCTAATAAACCTTTTGATGCTCCAATACTCCTAACCTTTGAGTGGCAGGTAAATATGAGCCCTATATTTGTGTAATAAATGTACATTCTCCCCATTTGAGTAACCAGGTTCACATTGAATTATTTAATTGGAATAAATTAGATCAAACTCACAAGGGCCTCGTGGGCTAAGACATTACTGTATTATTGTAACCAAGTTAATTTTTACTATAAATAATTCAGCATGAACTTTAACTTGGGGATGCAATCCTTCAGGCACCAGTTTAATGCTGCTGCTGCTTCATGGACTTGGCATACTACAAGCAAAAACTTATTTCCAAAAGCGTGCACTGCGAACGGGTTCAACATTATGCTAAAGTGTCTCAGGGGTGCTGCAGGCTATTACCAGATAAGAATACAGAACGCACATTTCTAGCTCACTAACTACACAGTTTTTCTAGAGTCTTATTTGTCTATTACTTAGTTCTCCGTGATCATTCGGTTGATTAATGGGATAGATGTTTTATAAAAGATTTATAAACTTGCACATTTCTGTTTCCTAGCATCATTCTGTATTGCAACATTCACGATTGGTAGGTGCTTACATTTTGCTCCTGTTGAAAAGTATCCAAAATTAGTGGTTTAAGTAAGATGACAGTTAATAATAATAACTTTATTTTATATAGTGCTTTTCTCCCAGTGTGACTGATAGCGCTTCACAATTACAGTCTAGTGCGCGGTAAGCAGCATTGTACATAACATTTTTGCAGACACAGTCCCTAACCAGATGAGCTTACTGTGATGTTGAGGGGGTATCCAGGCCATCAATAAAGGTATTATGCCAGGCTGGTTACCTCCGAGCCATATAGGGCAGTTTAGAGTGTCAGCTCTTGAAACCATTTATGGTACCTGCAATGTATGTGATTGTATTGCAATAAAAGATTTATGTGTGTTTTACCTTTCCAGGAGTGCTACCCAGTGGAGAGTCTCAGGCTATGAGTTTCAGGGTGGGTTTTGCGGTAAAAGTGTTGTCAGAATGTGTCTAGGTAGAAGGGGTCCAGAGTTGCTGGCCACCCTAAAAATGTATCCGGGAATCAGGTCAGATTCCCTGGGACATATAGACACAGCACTCCGGTCAAAATCCTCCCTGGAAAGCAGTTGCGCGACTCACTGCCAGGTTTCCCTGCTTCAGCACAGACCAGAAAGGTAATGGGGCATAGGGATATGTGTATCCCGGGTACAGTCAGGGGTCTCTAGGTTAATGGGGGTCCCCCAGTATATGCCCAGATCACCAGAACCAGGTACAGAGGTTCTGCGGTGCTTCAACTATTGATACGGTTAAAAGGCTGATTTGATGTCTAAGTCCAAATTCCTATGTATCTAGAAAACATTGTGCGTGATGGTAAATGTTTATGCAATGTATATAAGCTGGGGATTTTCAAGTCCATGGTTCCGAGAGACCAGTGGGCTACCAAGTTGGTGCCACTAAGTCTGCTCGGGTCCCAGAGTTGAAAGCCACAGAGATTGCCAAGGTGTGAAAGCCATTTGGGTGGAGGGGTTAGCCTCAACTACCTGTCTTCTCTATCTCTGACCTAATTTCCAGGCACTCACCCACATGCAGTCTTTGCTATACTCATGATCTATGTCCCACTTACTTCCTCTGACTCCCTCCTCCAAGACGTTTCCTGCGCTGCACCCCAACTATGTCATTCTCTATCAGGCACAGTCAGGCTCTCCCCCGCCATCCAGCCGATCGAGCTGTGTTCGGCCGAACATTCCCCATTAAATTCAATGGGGAATTTCTTTAAAAAATGCCACTTTGGCACGTACAGTATAGAATCAGCCCCATAGCATGTTATTGTTATTCCTCCCACATTGTACTGTGCTGTGGACTAGGTGGGTGCCATACAAATAAAAGATGTATGTATGTCTTTATTTATATAGTGCCATTAATGTACATAGTGCTTCACAGCAGTAATACCCGTGACAATCATATACATAACCTATAATATAAATAACAGATCATGGGAATAAGTGCTTCAGACATAAAAGTAACATTTTGGAAGAGGAGACCCTGCTCCGAAGAGCTTACAATCTAATTGGTAAGTAGGAAGAACATACAGAGACAGTAGGAAGGCATTCTGGTAAGTGCATCTGCAAGGGGCCCAAGCTTTATGCATCAAGACGATGATAATAATAATAAAAATACATTTCACTCTACGATACTTATTCAATCATCACTAAATGTAGTGTGCAGGCCAATCACACCACTTCTGAGCCTATTTAATAACCCAATGTGTCTTTGATTGGACTCATACTGCATACCTGCAACATTAAATTGTTCACAACAGCAACATACAAATACAAAACCAGCATGAAAAGTGACTTCATTTGTACCCAATTGTTTGTGAGTTAAGTATATGAGATAGCATAACTCATGCTCTACACAAAGACCTACAGTATGCCCCAGGTTTGGTTCAGTTATCTAACCATATATGCAAAAACATATTCAATTCCAGCTAGCCTGCAGCCTGTACAGGAATAGGATATTGGTAGCTCTGTGATTTATTATCTGCACACCTTCTGCATTGTCCTTATACAGTACTAGTCGGACATGTATTGTAATATAAAGGCATATTCACCGGAGCCACAATTTCTTACTTCGATAAAAAATAAATAAACACAGCTTCCATTTAATACTCGCTTTGATATTTCTGATAAAAATATTTTCGCACATACATATGTGCAGAAACGATGTGCTTATCTTGCAGTGCCTGGCAATCTTCATTTTTGATGTGTACCACACCGCAGAATGTACATGCAATAACTGGAGCAACATTGAAAAAAATAAATCTAAATATAGCATTAATTATACCCGGGATCTGTAGTCAGCATATGAAAAGTGTTAACCCTTTCAGATCTCTCGGGGACCTCAATACATTCCAAGCTGTCTTTTTCCAGAATGAGTCAAGTTAATCCTCTATAGGCAAGTGAACGTGTATTCCCATAGTGTATTAAGTGTTGTATTTTTAGCCAGTGCAAATTTTACTGCTGTGCTATTATTTTGTACCCTCTATTTCCTTTGTGATAAAAAAAAAAGGAAAATAATGTGTCAATTATTTTTTATTAAAAGTTGTGCCTGCTAAGACAGCAGAGCCTTAAGATTCTGGCAGTAAATGCCAATAGCGACCCTCTCTCAGGGCCCAGATACTGCACATACAGTAGTGCATCACATAAAGTGTAGTTGACTAGGGCTGTTCATCGTCAGTAACCGGAGCAGCTTTGAGAATTCGAGACTTCAGGCAACTGGATCTGCAAAGTCCTCCCCGCTAATTTCTTCAGTGCTGGAGGGGACAGTGGTAGATTGCAGAGGCCGTTATTAACTATGCTTCTTCTCTTAACGAAAGGCTGCCTAGTTGGAAGCATAACAGCTGTTTTCACTTACAGTTTGCTGTTAATGTCATTTTTGTTGTTGTTGATTATAAGAGCGAAAGATACTCCCCATAATGCAGTTAATGCAATAAAAAATAAGTACTACAAACAGTTTCTGCCGCTGTATTAGCATGTAAATGATTAGTGTTTAGAGTTATTTCCATAAAGTACAAGCATTCCTGCAGCATAATAAGCCCGCAGAGCGATCTCATCAGGGAGGTCCCCATCAGATAGTACGGTGATCAGAACTATAAGAATGTAACAAGGAAGTTGGATACTTTTTCATCAATGCGTTTGAGTTCTTCATAAATATAGTTGTACAGGTGACCTGATTAGAGCAGTAGTGGCCAACTGGTTTTTGCAGGCGCGCCAATAAATGGGCACAAATGTTTTGGCAGGCTACTGTCCTACTGCCCCCTCCTCCTCTCTCACTCAACCCCCCCACCTCTGTCACTCAATCCCCCCCACCTCTCTCCCTCAATAGCGTCCCAACTATCTCACTCAATCACCCACCTCACTCACTTAATACCCCCCCACCTCTCTCACTCAATACTCCCCCACCTCACTCACTACCCCTCCACCTCTCTCACTAAATATCACCCCACCTCTCTCACTCAATACTCCCCCACCTCTCTCACTCAATCCCCTCCACCTCTTTCACTCAATACCCCCCACCTCTCTCAATCAATCACCTACCTCTCTCACTCACTACCCCTCAACCTCTCTCACTCAATACCATCCCACTTCTCTCACTCAATACTCCCCCACCTCTCTCTCAGTCAATCCCCTACACCTCTTTCACTCAATACCCCCCACCTCTGTCAATCAATCCCCTTCACCTCTCTCACTCACTACCCATCCACCACTCTCACTCAATACCCCCCCCAACTCTCTCAATCAATCCCCCAACCTCTCTCACTCAATACACCACCACCTCTCTCACTCAATACCGCCCCCACCCACCTCTCTCACTTAATACCTTACCACCTGTCTCACTCAGTACCCACCACTCTAAGAATTTTAACTTGGGGGTTGGAGGGAGGCCTCCCATTCTGTGGCTCTGGGGAATTGGGGCCCCTGCTTACAGATGCAGAAGTTAGGCTCAACTTCCGGAGCTGGCCGGGTGCACTAACAAGGCATGGGGGGGTATTGCGTGAGAAGCAGCTGATCCCCCGAGTATCACGCGGGCTAATACAAATATTGTCACGTTGGCCCCACCTGGCTTAGAGAATAAATGTTCTGCCAATAACATGTACAAATATAAAGGCAATACTGAGTTTAATGCATTGTTCCCAGCATATTAAACAAAGGTTATATGTGTTCCACAATAAAAATGTATATGCATTTCTTGCAGCCTGGAAAAACGAATAAAGCAAGCTGCAGGGATACGATTACCATCCATCTTACTAAAGGATGTAAGTGGTCTATTTACTAAATTGTCCCAGCTGGGGCACAGCCAATGCAAAGAACAGCATCATATGTATCACAGAAAAGGACTCCTATTAAAATAAGTTTTTCTTTGGCTAAATCTGATGCCATTTGCACTGGTTCTGTCCCTGTTCTGCAGGGTAAATAACCTGCTAAATGCTGCTGGTGGGAGTTAGGATCTACTGGGCTTTTCCAACGTTCATTTTTAGGATCAATGGATAACCTATTCTGTTTGTATGGCAGTAAAATACACTGCTAAAGAAGATCTTCTATGCTGTCATACCTACAGATGTAGTGAGACTTACTGTCCTCAGCACGGTGGAGCTGTGAGAGGTCCATGCTTCTGAATAGGACCCGCCGCAGTGTTAATAATTCCGTGCTGCTACCACCATGGCCTCAGGACCACGTGTGGCAGAGCACCGAAGACACTAATAGATAAAACAGATATCAGAGATGATACATAGAAAATCCTGTTTTTTGGTAATCATTTGATTTGTGTAATCGCAACAGTTACAAATATCTATTTGTTATTCTTAGAAATTGCTGTCAATTATGCTGTCAATTATATATTATAAAAGATATAAAATATCTTCAGATTTAATAACTGTACTCTTTTTGGAATATCTTCTTAGCCCCGCCCTCTGGTATTTGAAGATACCCTTAAAAATGCATTTCAAGGTACATTTAAAAAGGTCTGTTTATTCTTGCATCAGGGAAGCTATATTTTACCCCTCCCCCACCACTTGCAAAACCAGATGTTCACTCCAGACACCCTTATCACTAGATCAGCACATAAACTAGGCTTGGTGTGGTTAAACAGGCCATAACAACAATTATTTTTAAGACAATTTGTAATGAACATTAACCTCTCGTGTGTCAGATTATTTAAAATACTTAATTTCTGCCATATTCATTTCATAGACCATTCCCCACCTTTTATAGCCTTTCTCTGCAAAATATCCAATTGATGTCCTGAAGGTACTGTAGTGTATGGCTTCCAGAATTCAGCACAGTACTCTACGTGAGGTCTTACCAATGATCTATGAAGTTTATTTTTCTGCTGCTAATACCTCTCCCTATACAACCTAACGGCTTTCTCCATGACTTGCACTGATTGCCTACTTATAAGTCGATTGAAATAATGACCCCCATGTCCCTTTCCTCTATAGTAGTTGACATTAAAATGCCATTAAATCTGAATCCTGCTTTTCGATTTTTGGGTGCATACATTTGTATTTTGGCATTAAATTGTAGTTGCCAAACTCTTGACTGTTCCTCTTATCTACCTAAATCATTAATCATTTTGTTTACCCCCCGTGGACTGTCAGCCATGTTGCTTATCATTGTGTCACCTGTAAAAAGGCATTCATTCTCTTCCAGACCATTTGTATTGTCAGAGAAAAACACAAAAAACACAGCGCACGACGCTCATAGTGCATTAAAAATTATATTGACATAAAGAATATTAAAGGTGAGTATTAAGCGTACATCAAAATATTGATAAACAAGCAATTTTGGGATAATGTTACCCAACACCACGTGGAAGCCGGATCAGATGTCCTCACATAAGGATCACCCATTCACTCATTTGTATTGTCACCAGTAAAAATATTAAAGAGCACCGGTCCCAGTACCGATGCATGAGGTTCTCCACTGGTCCCTTTCCCCTCCTCTGAATGTACTTAATATACCACAACATTCTGTTGTCTTATCCATTTAACCAACTTACACTCCAATCCTAAGCATTGCAACTTGTTTATCAGTCTTCTATGTGGGACAGTGTTAAAGGCCTTACTAAAATCTAGATAAACTACATTTACTGCTCCACCCTGATATATTACCTTAGTGATCCAGTCACTCTGCTTTTGTGAAAGGGGGGTCTACGTTTGTGCTTCTCCACTCATCTGTAACTATACCTCCTTAATAGTGACTGGTTAAATAGCTCTGTTAATGGCGATGCCAGCTCGCCTCTAAGCTCTTTTACTATCCCCAGGTGTATCCTGTATGGATTCTCTTGTCCACTTTTAGTTGGGAGAGTTTCATTAGGACCCTCTCTTCTTTAAATAGACTTGTGTCACCTCATTTTCACGTATATTCCTGTTCCCTAACTGTGGTTCCCCCCTTCACCATCAGCTGTGAAGTCAACGCAAAAATAATTAAGACTCCACTACACCTTTGACTCCCTCAACATGACCCTCCTCTTCTGTCTTTAGTCTTGTTACCTTTTGTTTTTCTCCTTTCACTTCCTAAAAAAGTTTTCCTCTTTACAGACTGCGCTGTTGTCTCTTTAGTTTGGGCCTTTGCACATCGGATTAGTTTCTTAGCCTAGCCTGACAGTTCTCTATCTTTCTTCTTCTCCACCTCCTTTCTCTTCCTCTTCTTCTCCTTCCTCTTCATCTCCCTTTTCATCCTCTTATCCTTCCTCTTCTTCTTCCTATATTTCCTAAAATCTTTCTTCGTAGCCATTATAAAATCTGCCACCACATTGCCTTCCTTTTTCTTGTGCTTTCCCTAACCTTCCTGACACCGAGCTTTTTCAGATACAGTTTCTTTTAGTATTGCACCCAACAACAAGTGTCCTACTTCAGCTCCCGGGTTTCTGATTAGAAACTCATCACAATTCAAAAGGTTTTGTTGCCAATTATAAACTGGACTGTCATATACAGTAACAGCAGTACTTTTCTTTCTCTAAGCCTAACTTTTGAAGGGCACCTATTTTAAGGACATAGCAGGTAATTGAGGTACTGATGGTAAGAACCATTACGGGGCGAGCAGAGGTTCGAAATCCTGCGGGTAAAATAATACGTCCGACTGAGCTTGCACAGAAATTGGAGATTAAAAGCTTACAAAAATCCACAGAAAGAGCAAAGAAGCAGTGATAACAGTTTTTAGTAGTTCTTCCTCTATCTCAATAATATACTTAGTCATTGCAGAAATGTTAGGAATGAGACACGCTTGGTTACAGGCATAAATATAGCAGCGGAGGAGGGGGAAATGATGGGACACTTTTAGGTTAATCTAATTAATATAAATGTAAGACAAAGTGTTCGATTCCGGTTTTTGATTATAGCTTATTTAAGGTTAGGAAATAATTTCAAGATCTTTTTTTTTTTTTTAATATTGATTCACAGATCAGAAAAATACTTTCAAGAAAGTGACTTATTGACCTTTTCCAAAAGTCACTGCAGTACTTTAAAATGTCCATAAATTGACTGTTTTGCTGGTTTGAATTGGCTTCCGCCTTAGGTCTATAATCTCTGAAACATGTGGCACATTTACTTTTGGAAACTTCCAGTATTTTCTTGAACGAAGTGAAACATGTTAACTATTTTAGTGCTGGTTTGGCCATGAATCATTTGCAATATATTGCAATACAATATGTACTGGTCCCTCTATCATACCATACACGTCTGAGATAGCAGCTCCACTTACCTATGAGGTAGCTGTGTCATATGATACAGTAGCTTTTTCTACAGGTAGCAAGACTTGCTGTTCCCATTAGCATGGGTAAAAAAGTGGAATACCGCTGCACTTAATTGCATGCCACAGCTGCTAGTAGTATCGTATGGCTTCGGTAGCTCTGTAAATTAATTATAGGTGATGCCACTGTGTAGGTAAGCTAAATTCAATGTATTCTGAGACTATTGCTAAAAGTCAGGCATGTTCTGTATAGTACTGTAACAGAAAAGTGCCAGTTGTTTTTAAGACACCCATAACCACCTCTTCTTCCCATACACTCTTTCAGTGCTAGAAAACTAAAGACACCAGATAGTCTTTTTTAATCATGCCATATTTATTAAAGTAAAGCACAGAAACACAGCGTACATTGCAAACGACATGATTTGGTTTGTAGTACTGTAAATAGGGATTGCATACTATATGCAAAATGAAGTGCAATGGTTCTATGAATGTTTTATAACAATATTTTAATGAATATTGTTATATACTGATTCACACAAAAATTATAAAGTTTAAAAATAAATAAGACATCTCACATTAGCTGGCCCTGGCTGTCTCTTGTGATGTTCCATCTGTCAGATAATGAACAAATAGATGCATTAATTAAAGACTGTATTCGGTAGTTACACTGCTGCACATGCCTTCTATATCCCTGTTCCATTCCATTAATTTATTGCGCACAGGAATTATTGCGCATGCGCTAAGAAATACAGGAAAGGCAGATGTTACCTTAATGATACAGTAATGATGTTTGTTGTTGCTGGATATGCTTGGGACATAGAGAACATGCTGAACAGGGGAACATAGATTGAAACAATGGAATCAGTACAGCATTGCATGAAACTAACCATTATTTTGTAAGTTGCCCACCCAAACTACTCTAGCTCTCCTCCACAGTGTATAACCCTCTGAATAATAAGAGTGCTTTAATATTTCATAGTGTTATCATTCCCAATGAGTTAAGGATTACTTCAACCCACAGTCCTCAGATGTTGTAATAGTATTAGGAATAACAGGGCAGATCACGGGGAGAGTCTGTTAGTAGATGGGGTTCTTGATGTTATCCGGAGCCAGGAATCCAGATCCGCAGGGAAGACAGGTGGCTGAGAGTCCAGGGAGGTAGCGTTCAAGGGGAGTGGTCAGGCAAACTGGAGTCAGGGCATTGTGGCAGGCAGGAGAATGGTCAGTCAAGCAAGGGTCAGGACAGGGAGCAGGCAGAAGAGTAAATAGACAAGCCGTAATCGGTAACAGATTTTAGCAGAAACTAGAAACTAGCCAGGGTGTTAATTTAGTAGCAGGGGAGCAACACAACCTGTCTCCACAGAAGGAAAGGAGTTGTGAAGCAAAGGTAACAGGGACAGGTGCCTTCTTATAGGCCATGGGGAAGCCAGGTATTAGTCAGTACAGCTGTCTACTGAGGGCCTGCACAGTGGTGCAGTCCCCGAACATGGGTCCTTAGAAATAGTCCATTACTGGGGTCCTTTTACATTCTTCAATTCTGTAGTGGTACATTTGTACTGTTTCCTAAGAGCATCTAAAATAATACCCTTCAAGATGGTCGGTACAGCATTCATACCACACGAGCCATCAAAGTTCCCTTTTCTTGTCAAGTCAGCATAAAGCTTAAAATGATGTGGAAAAATCAACTGGGCAAATCTATGTGGTTGTCTCCTGCACCATGCAGCATATTTTTCCATGGTTTCCCTCTGTAATTTGGGCAGGAGGGTATCAGGGAGGGTATCCCCAGTGCCAGGGTTATGTCTTCATCTCCGTGGCTGTTTGAAACAATGCTCGTCTTTAGACAGGATGCGACCCCCAGGGCTGAGGTAAGATATAAAATCATTGACCTGAACCGTGAGATAGATTCCTGAGTCGAGAATAGGTAGTTGGGGTCACAGGCTGGAATCAAGGTAGGTGGCAAAGAAGCAAGGTCGGGTTCACAGGCTGGGACCAATGCTGGGTGCAAGCAAAGAGCAACTTAGGAGTCTGACAGGAACAAACTAAAACCATGCTCTGGCAGCTTCCTGGAGAAAGTCCTGCCCTTTTATAGACAAGACACCAGTAACCCAGATGACCACTGTAGCTTTCATGTGGGTGGAAGTAAAGAAGGATGCCAGGGAACAACATGGATGTAGGAGCTTCAGTGTGGGCACTAACAGCGCAGAGACCTCATACTGTTACCGCAGATGTGTTTTCGTAAAGTGGCACAGCTACGTGCTCTGAGAAGTCACTTTCCTGTAGGTCAGCCTCAGGATAATGATGCAGTGTGATTATTGCTGAATGAGTGAGACAGCCTGTAGGGGCTTTCTGGTATCTGGGGATTGCTTTAAGGCACATGGGGGGCAGAGGTCGTGCCACAGGTGGGCAAAGCATGTTATCACAATTGTCAAAAAGAAAACCACTTGACAATGCAATGCTATCACTGCACAAGGCACCAGTAAAACTTAGACTGGAGCTCGGACCTTGGTGGGGGGAGCAGGGTCCGAGGTGGTGGTGTGCTGGATGATAATTGTACTGTATAAAACTTGCATTGTGAAACCTCACTAAATACCAGACAGTATAATTGGAAAACCAACAATGACCAAACAAATAAACAGAGACAAGTCTTAAAATAATGTATATGTACAAAAGGGATTCACAACCACGAGAATACAATGGTGACTGCGAAAAAGTGGCATCCAGGTCACACTCCGTTGCATTAGGTATCATGCTCAAGGGCAGACAAAGGTTTGTAGGATAGTCCGCAAGGTCAGAACAGATAAGTACGCTACCGTATACAGAACACTGGTCTTCCTGTCATGAGCCAATTACGCAGCTCGCCCTATGCGTTTTACTGGGGTGATCCCCTGAGGAAGACGGACACCGGTGAAATGTGTAGGGTGAGCTGCGTTTTCTCTTTGGAGCCATTGGAGAACCTTTCCAGCCTAAATACTTGAGATCCATTCCATCTATTCATCTCACATGGAGGACGCTAAGCAGAGGGACTGTCCTTACATTGATTGCTGGAGCCTCTGAGCTCACAACGCTTTTACTCAATGTACAATATGTGAGTGCATTGATTTTATTCCCTTCAACTATTACATTTCTTAAGAATATTACTCTACTGTATGTTGGCATTTTACCTCGTTTCATACCGAACTCATCCTGAAGCCATTGCATATACAGTATATTATCACCTGGATCCCTTTCATTGGTTTTTAATGCTGAAAAGAATTTGCAATGTGTGCAGTGCATTTGACACTGGCTTGCTGGTTTCTTTTGATCATTTTTGATATGGTGTGTTGCACTATTTTGTGTTATTTTTTCTCCATATATCCGATGAGAGCTGCGTTCCTGTTCTGTGTGTATTACTGTATGTCTGTAACAATAAAATAAGACATCAATTCTGCATAAAAACAATAAATGCCGTTTTTGGATATGAAACCAGTTCTTAAAATAGAACAAAACAAATTGGTATGTTTGGAAAGCAATATAATTTAAAGCCGCGTTTTGTGTACTGTGCGGTTCTCCGACCCGTAACAATTATACTGTACTGAAGAAGCATTCATGTTGCAGTCAGCATTGGAAGGTAGTATAGATATTCCATGCTCTTAGATATTGGCTTTTCTGAAAGAACCAATAAAAATACCTTTTAATAGCTATTTTATGTGTAACAGATCAGATTTTTGTGCTCCCATTTGTCATCCATAGATATTACCTGTTGTAGTACAAGTCTTGGGTAGCGACGGGATCACCAGAAATACTGCGTATGGTGTTTTCATATCCCCTCACAAATATAGGGCATTTGGCACCAACAGCTCCATACAAACTTATGCAACCATTTCATATCTCCTTGTTAACCAACAACAGAGGGTCGTGTATGGTACTTAGAGAAATTTTGAAACTGATCACAACTGTGTGATCTGGGCACATCTGTCAGAGTCTGCCATCGCGGCCATCTCTCTTTGGCACTAGAACATCGCTGAGGTACTTTACCTCAACCAAGATGGCTGTGATCCATGGACACATTGCCTCTACCAAGATGCCCGAAACCAGAAGTGGCTTCAATTTGCCCTAACCCAAGATGGAGGATGTAATTGGCTGCACCTGTCCCAGGGCTTTAAGTAGCAGTCATTTACTCCCAGCCAGTGCCCGAGCAAGGTGTCTGATCTCTTGTGCTCCTGTACCCTGGCCTGGTTTCCTGTTGTGTTGTGTTCTTTACCGGCCCTGAACCTTTGCCCAGACTTGGATTCTGCTGGCTTTTTTCCTGCCCTGATCTTGGAACTGTGACCTCGACTACACTGCTTCCCCTTGCCCTGACCTCGGCCTGTGATCCGGATATTCTACCAATCAGGGCTCAGTCCAAGGCCTATGGTCAGTCTCCGTAACCTGCCTCAGCACTGCAGATAGGCCTCCTGGTTAGAGATAAGTACCGTCGCAACATGTAACTTAAGGATCAAGTCTTGCTTTTATTAGCAGTATGCATCCTGAGACAATGAGCCTAATGTATGTACTAAGCATCACCAAGAACTTTTTGGGTGCAAAACTCCTGCATGGAAATCTAATTCTAAATTGGGCATGCGTGCACCTATGTACTAATCTGAAAATTGTCATTATGCACCATCAATTTAAGGTGCATAGTAATGGTCTGCGCGAGTTGTACAGATGGTACAGTTAGTTAATAGTACAGTATTAGTGCAGAATTAAATTACTTTCTATAGTATCAACCCGAACATGTACTTGATGTAACAAGGATGTTTCCTTATTTAGGTTACCAGAATATATTATTTTCAGAGCATGGTTATTCTAAATAATATTTCACTAATATTTTAGATTTACTAATACTAGTCAGAAATTAAATCTACACATTTTAATTTAAATTGCATCAATCGAGTATTCAATATGACATAATGAAACATTATTTTAAACTGCAAATGATGCCTTTTATGCATTAGGACACACAGTTTATGAAGGTTTGTATTACCCTGTTTCCACTGACATTTGAATATTCACAAAATATGAATATATAACCTTAATATAGTACCTAGGCCTCAATATCTATCTTTTGCACACTGAATTAGTGTTGAATTAAAGAGATTGGCATTTTTTCACGTGTTTGGAGAGACACATACAGTACGGGTTCTACGGATCTGAATACAGCGCCAGTTGATTGCGCACACAGACAGTCGAAGGGGAGACGGGCGAACAGCAAGGAGCATATGCGGCTTCTCACCGGTTTTCAACACGAGCTTGGTAGATCATTTATATAACCTTTTGATGTACTCTCTTCTCTCCTCCAAATAAGGCAATCACAGTATTGGATACCTTTTGTATTTAGCCCGTTTTCCTGTTCTACCGCATTATATTGAGATATACCAGAGACTCTTTATAATGCTCCTCCTGGAGCTCATACTTGGCTTCCTCTTTTATTGTTATCCTGCCAGCCTGGTGTTTAAACCAACGACAAAACCTGCTTGGGCCCATGTAATCAGAGAGGCCCTGTTCATTTAGGAAAATTGTTCTACATGGGTGCATAGCTTTAATTTAGATCCCCTTCAGCCTTTCAGAATACTTTCTATTTAATCAGTATTGTCAAACAGTCCACAGCAGAGCCAGCCATTGTTAATCATGTTATTCAATTATAAAGAAATATTTTTGACAAAGTTTAAGGATATGTAAAATACCTTATATTAAAGTTCCTTCTATCCTGTTAAAACATAGATGCAATATAATCCTTTCGGGTTATATGTTGCTATACCCATTAATCATCAGTTTGTATTCTTCTTAACTAGCTTGCCCTATTGCTACTCAGTAGGTCAGGGAAAAGATGTTATTTTTCTTAAATGGTTTAAGACACCTAACAGTGGAGCTTTGCAAAAGATTAGAAGCCCAGTAAAAAAAACATCATTTTCAGACTGAACTGAACCTCATTAGATTATCGGATGTTTTCGGTGCACTTATTTTTAGAATACTAGCTTTCCGACAGCACATCTTCTTATTTGAACATTCACTCTGCAGCTCACATAGGCTTACAGTGTAGTTCAATAAAAACTTGACCTCAAACTACTGGTGTTGACCTCTCCCTTCTTTAATCAGTGTCTGCAGCTCGGTTTGTTTCCCAGTATATGAGAGCCGGAGGACTCTGAATAATAAAGACCATTGAAAGGTTTGGCTTAAAAACATTCCGCGGGATAGAAAGACATTTAGAAGGCGTTCCATACACAGTTTTATTGATTTTTCTTGTGTCTTTAATGTGGAGCAATGGTCCATTCATTGAGAAGCTCCTGAGTGCAGCATTTTTATCATATACATGTCAAATGTTAAAGTCCTGTTTGCCCACTATACATTTTGTGTCCAGGAGAATCAGCACACCTCAAAAGAAAAAAGGGAGAGAGAGAAAATATACTGAAGCACGTTCACAGAAATCTTCAGCACATTCAATGATGAGGTATGCACTTACATGAAAGAGCCTGAGCCCAGGCACTAAAAGGTTTCTTTGCTCCTCCGCTCCCACAGTGGATAACAGAAGGATTCTGAAGCCTCTTATAAAAAAGTGCCGATTCTCCTGGACACATTTTCACTCAGAACTGGGAACAGTTCTTTTTCAAGCAGCACCTACCCCATACTAGTTTATTTAGTTTAGCTCACACTGTATGTTGAGCGCATCCTTAATTGCTATACCACTATTGCCTATATATACTAAGCAATGCTATGCCAAAAGACACATTCCGGTGCCGGAAGACAGTTTATGGCCAATTCACTATCCCTTAATAAACTTGGGCCTTTGTCCTTCTCATTTACTGAACGGGAGTACTATCTACAGGCGGTCCCCGTTTTACGACGTTTCGTTTTACGACGAACGGCTTATCCGACGCTTGTCAATGCATCCCTATGGCCCGTTTTACGACGCCCGAACGGCTTATCTGACGCTCTTACGACGCTTTAAAAAATTGCTACAAATGAACAACCAGACGGCTGCAGGCTAGGGAAATCATTCTGAACAGTCTGTGTGAAGGTTTGGTGGTGTATTTTAGGCCCTAAACCATGGCTGATCAAAGCAAAAAGCAAAGTACACTGGCGACACACTTTATTCGAGCTCGGCTAGTCCCACGAATACGGGTATACCCGGGTGTATTTAGGTTTGTGACTGTTTTCTGCCCGAGTGCATTGAGGTATTTTCCAAGCAGGGATTGAAGCATTTTATTCCCGCTGGCTGCAATACTGCACAGTATATATATATATATATACTGCATTACAATTCATGAATTTATGCCATCTGGTAGACACGCGAAGCATTGCAGCCTATTAAATCCTAATCATTATCATTTAACAGATCAGCCGCCCGTCAGCCAGGCATGAACCCAGGCTGGGAAGGCAAACACAACGGGGCTTGTCAGAGGTGAGGAGCGGCGCATTCCAAGTATCTGCCAGGTACATACTGGGTATTTGCTCGAATAAAGTGTGTCGGTGCAGTACTGTTACTCCAAAAAGGAATAGAAAATCTATAACTTTGGAGACCAAGCAAAACATAATAAAGCGCTCTGAGAAAGGAGAGACGAACACAGAAATTGGACGTGCCTTGGATATACCTCGCACAACTATTGTGACAATAATAAAAGACAAGTCAAGAAACTTGGAACAGATCAAGGGCTCAGCACCTATGCATGGTACAACAATAAGGCAACGTGTTGGGCATATTGCTGAGGTAGAAAAACTCCTCATCATATGGCTGGAAGATCAATCCCAGCGTCATGTGCCCATTAGTTTAGCCTTAATTCAGGCCAAGGCTTTGAGTCTGTATGAGGACATTAAGCAACATCATGGAGAAGAGACCACTGAGGAAACGTTCACTGCAAGTAAGGGCTGGTTTATGCGGTTTAAAGAGAGGGAAAACTTGCATAACATTAAAGTGACCGGGGAAGCTGCTAGTGCGGATGAGGAGTCAGCTAAAACCTTCCCTGTTACATTGGCCAAAATTATAGAGGATGGTGGCTATTGCGCACGTCAAGTGTTCAATGTTGATGAGACTGGGCTCTACTGGAAGAAAATGCCCAGTAGAAGCTACATTGCAAAAGAGGAAAAATCTATGCCCGGGTTTAAAGTTGCAAAGGACAGGCTGACTCTTCTGCTTGGATCAAATGCTGCAGGTGATTTCAAGCTAAAACCTTTGCTTGTTTATCATGCAGAAAACCCTAGGGCATTCAAGGGTTATGCCAAGAGCACACTTCCAGTGATTTGGAAGTCCAACTGTAAGGCATGGGTAACGGGAGCCTTTTTGAGGACTGGTTTCAGCATCAATTTATTCCAGCTGTGCAATTATATTGCATGAACCAGACCCTCGATTTCAAAGCATTGCTGCTCCTGGACAATGCTCCTGGCCATCCCGTGTACCTGGATGACCATCATCCAAACATCATGGTGGTGTTCATGCCCCCCAACACCACCTCATTGATACAGCCGATGGACCAGGGGGTTATCGCTTCCTTCAAGGCCTACTATCTTAGGCGAACATTTGCCCAGGCCATCAGAGCAACCGATGTGGAAGGCGGTCCAACCTTAAAAGAATTTTGGAAGGGTTACAACATTCTCCATGCAGTGAGAAACATCGGAGAGGCATGGAATGAGGTGAAACAATCCAATTTAAATGGAGTTTGGTGTAATTTGTGCCCTGATTTTGTGTCTGATGTCCAAGGCCTTACAGAGACTGTTGCAGAGGTTACAGAAACTGTTTTGCAAATGGCCAGAGATCTCAACTTGGAGGTGGAAACCGAGGATATTGAGGAGTTGCTCGCCTCACATTCTAACGAGTTGAGCAATGAAGACCTCATGCAATTAGAATAGCAAAAAATTGCTGAAGAGGAGGCCCACCAATCTGCTGATGTGGCACAGCCACAGCCACGTAAATCATTGTCAAGCAAAATGTTGGCTGCGGCATTCAAGCACATTGATAGCGCACTGGCCATATTTGAGGACAATGACCCTAACATTGAACGGAGTTCAACAGTCAGTCGTGGGGTGTCTAACCAAATCAGCTGCTATAGAGAGATCTACACGCAGAAAAGGAAAGGATCTGTCCAGACTTCAATGAAGAGATTCTTCAAGAGGCCGAAACCTTCAACTCCACCTACATCACCTCCAAAAAGTCCGTTGTCTGTTGAAGATCCCCCCCCCAATCATCTTCCTCCAATAATTGATGTGTTTTTTTTTGCTCATGTACATTTCTGTACAGAATACAGCATAGTTTTATTTTTATAGTTTTATTGTACAGTTCTGGAATCAATAAATATAATGTTTCCATCATAATCTATGTGTGTGCTGCATATCTTATTGCTTGAGTAACATTTTCTGTGTATTTTAGCATTAAAAATGCCTTCAGGAACGGAACGTTTGATTTAAACAGTGTTCCTATGGGAAAACGGGTTTCGCTTTACGACGCTTCGCTATCCGACGCCATTTTGAGTAACGCATTGCGTCGGATAACCGAGGACCGCCTGTATTGTCATTTTAATGTAATGCAATAAAGGCAAAGGTATTAACCATCAGATCATAACCTCATAACTGAGGAGACCACGGATGTAACCAAACTTACTGGAGCCGTTACTGAGAAAGCTTAAAGCCACGTCTCCGGTGAGAGTGCTGCCACGGTCACGCTGCATGTGGTCCATGCGTCTGGATCGGACGCCACACAGTTCTAATCCTGGGGCACCGGGGCAGTTGCGGTGCCGCAGTGTCAAAAACAGGAAGTATTGCTACATCTGTACATGCTTCATGTTTTTTCACGCTCTTCCAAATCTTTGAATCACTCATGCTGGTCTTGGCTGGATCAGATAAGATTTTATAAAATGGCGATGCACTGATTTTCCTCAAACAAGAGGCACTCATTGCAAGAAAGCCCTTTAAAATCTATCAAATACATTTGCAGATTCAAGACTTAAAAGCAGCAAAAAGCACAATAAAAGAGCTGGGAATAGATCAGCTCCTTTCAATGCATGGGTCTAAAATCTAGGGATGGCGAATCTTTTCTGCGGATTGTCTGACGCAGACTGTCCCGTTCCTTTGAGTCTAAAAAAGTGAATTGTGCAATTTTTTTTTCAATCACTGGTAATCTGCACCGTGGATTAGTAATTCGAACCTGAAACCAGAATTATAAGAGGTGAAGGAGGAGGAGTCGAGGAGTATAAACAGAGGTGCAGCCTTAAACTGAAGCCATTTGTTACCGGGTTTAGCCGTGGGTTGGTTAGGCTGTTGCTGCTACAGTACTATAGCTTACAAATGTATACATCATTCACTTAATAAAACTTGTACTTGATCCATGAACCAAGCAGTAACCGGTGATTGAAGCAAAAAAGGAGTGAATATGGCGCTCTTAACGTGAAGTAGTGTATTGAAATAAAGTGCTTTTGTGCAAAATAAGGGCTCAGTGAAAATAGTGGTGATATAATGCAGCTTCAAAACCCTTTTGAGGACGGACAAATGTCTTCCTCTGTAAAGTGCTGGGCAGTGGCATTTGGGGAGCGCAGATGTCACCAAATATAAAACATAAAAAACACAAATTGTGCAGGTAATTTGATTGCTGGGGTATAGTGCTAGAAGTTATCTATGAGAGGTGCACTCACATTTCATGATATGAAATAATGCAATTCCAAAACTCTGTTTGGTGTGTAAGTGAGGGTAGGATCAGATCCAGTGAAGCTTTCTACAATACAACTTTTGGTACCTTTATTGAGTGTGCTGTCTCTTCCTTGCCGTGTGGCCCTGGGATTCTGGATCTGCCTGGTAAGGAGCCTATACATTTATTCTCTCTATGGGACAAGCACCTGCATTATAGCTACATGTGAGTGCCATCCGCCCTATTTTTGTATATATATATATATATATATATATATATATATATATGTATATATATTAAACACAGAATAGGTGCCGCAGTCAAATCATCTCTGAGAGACCTAATAGTACACAAAACCAGACATCAAGGTAAAAGTTACCTTCTGGCGGTGCTACCGACCCCGGAAGAAGCTTCTCGGCGAAACGGCCGTCGGAGCGGAGCAGAGACAACCCTCTCACTACCCCCAGACCCGTGTGGAACGTGTGGACTACACTGATGCCATTTTCTTTATGCTGGGACTTCCGTAGCTGGTCTGTACTGTGCTGCTTTGTCTGCCTTACGTTTGCAGCGCTTAGTGATGTTGGGCTGCTAGCCCATGGGGACTTGCTGCATTACCTGCCTCACCTGCCCTACGTTTTAGTGCTCACTGCTGCTGGGCTGTCAGTTTAAGGGGACTTCCTCATTGCCTTATTTGCCCCATGCTTTAGTGTCCACTGTTGCTGGGCTCAGCTCACATCTCACCACTGTCTGCTACTTAACATCAGCATCAGGTTGGTCCAGCATTTTGCACAGGGTCCTTTGTAAACTTACCCTTGTGGCTTTACTCCTATTATTTATTATAATTTTTTTAGCCATTTGGGTATTTTCTGCTGTATGTTACACATGTCTTCCCCAGTAATTATTATTCTGTGACTGTTATGTTATTGTGTTATTCTATGCAGTATCTGTAATGTCTTTGATATCTGATTTACAGTTTTTTGATTAATTAATTTTTCTGCGCTCTGGTTTGTCCATTTAAATAACTTTTTTGAGTTCTCACTTTGATCGGCCGATCCTTGTTACATTACTAGGGGAATTTTCTTTCCCCTGGTTCTGTTATGTTCTGTTGGAACTCTTACTATTTGGTCTCTCCAGGTTAGGGGTTGATTTGTGTTTAGTTATTATCAATTATATTTTGCAGCTGTTTTTTATGTGGTATGTGTTTGAGTTTGTCTCTTGTGTTTTTATGATACATTGCTAATAAAGTCCATTTTTCAATTTTTCTATTACATACTATTTGAGTGCTCCTTTGTTTTGACCCTTCTTTTTTCTTTTTGTGTTTATATATGTATATATATGTATATATATATATATGTATATATATATATATATGTAGCAGGGTCCCCTCTGGCCCTCCTCACCTGCGCAGAGAAGCGGATACCCCCACACCATATCAGGCAGTTGCAGGGGCTCCCGGCGACATCAGTGCCATGGCGCTGCCATTTTGCATGCGTTCACGCATGCGCGGGAAGTCGTGCATGCGCAGTGTAGCCCCAGGAGTATCGGCGGCCATATGGCAACTGGCGCGGGGTTCGCGCATGCGCGGTATGTATGTCGCCGTGGCGGCCATTACCTGTAGTGCAGGGCACCCTAGATGTTGCACATGTGCAGGAAAGTGGTGTGGCAGCCATTAGTCTAGCGCAGGCGCAGATAGAGAGAGGTAGGCGGCCATTAGAGAGGCGCCCATGCGGTCCTCATAGGGAAAAGCCCCGGAGTGGACTACAACTCCCAGCAGCCTCTGGGGACTGCCCTATGATCCCTGTCACATGCAGTCAGACACTCACTGAGGCTTACAGATTCTCATGCTGCATATGGATACATTGTTGTGTGCAGACAGGAAGAGTTAGTTGGAGCTGGGAGAAGGGAGGGTGAGGTAGTGTGTAAGTAGCTTGTGGCTTCTTACACTTGGCCAGGTTACCCCCAGGCCCCAGCTAGGCCCAACTCACCAGTGGATGTGTAGCTGCTGTGTAGGGAAGGCCCTAAGGTAGGGACTTTGCCCTTTTAGCAGTAGCTTAGTCAGTGGGACAGACGCTGCTGTGTGTTCTGACAAGGAGGGAGCAGTGTGACCAGTGTGTCTGGGATCAGACCGGCATCACTCAAGATAGAGATAGAGATCTGTGTGGTGATATCATCTGGATTGGCAGAGGATGCCATTGCTGCGGATTCAGCGTTGGACGCAGACTGGTCCTTTCCTGTTGTTGCTGTACCTGGGCGCAGGAGACCGGGCAGGTATTTATACAAGTGCACCAACTGAACCCTACATACCAGTTTCCTTACAGTTGCTGATCACGCCTAGTGGGTGGGTTGCTGGACGATAGGGACACATGGGTATAGGTGTAAGGGTATAGCCCAGTTAGGGGCAAGGTTATAGCTGCCAGCTAGTGGCAGAGGGTAACATGACTGTGTTGCTATTGTTGATGTGATGTTATTGTTTTGCCCATATAGTAAACAGTTACATATATACTTCAGTGTATGTGTTTCCTATTTGTGGGTCCTGTGTCAGGGGTCATTCTATATGCCTGGAATCCCTGCACAGGTGGAGGCGCTGTAAGCATGCATTCCAGGATACACCCCAGGCTCCCAGTGGCGGAGGTTCAGGCCTCCTGTGAGCTTAACAGCTGTAACATATGTAGATTTCCCCACATGGTCCCTATCTACGATTGAGGGTGGGGGGCAATAACCGTTACACACACACATATATATATATATATATATATATATATATATATATATATATATATATATATATATATATATATATTCTGTATGTGTGTGTAGAGTGCTAAGGATGTATTAGTGCTTGATCTTGCAATAAAATGTGATATAGAAATATCTGTCTGCTTTTAAGCATAATGTACAGGGAAAATATAAAGATGATTGCTGTGAAAAACTTCCTCTCATTTCAACAGGATTATAACTTCTCATCTGCATGGATTATATTTCAACTCATCTTTCGAAATCAAATTAAATATACTTTAGCGCTAAAAATGCTCAAATTCATTTACTCTAATGGGGTCTGACAGTTTGAAGCAGTGTATAGATTTTATAAAACCTTTGCATGTGTGATGTCTTCTTAGTCTCTCTGCATTGCTGTGCCCTGAGTATTAAACTAATGTAATCATCACTCATAAATAAGTATTTGTCATAATGTGAGGCAAGGGGTAATTGAAGATATTACATTAAATGTCTTTTCCCTGATAGGTCACAAGTCACAATAAAATGACATTGATGCCATAGCTCTTAATTTAGCCACTGGGGCTATTGTATGTAGTTCTTCTGCTTTCCTGTTCGTCTTAAAAGGGGATGTCTGTTCATACAGCACATGAAAAATATGGTAAACCAAAGCATTATTAAAAATAATCAACATTTTTTATACCTTTTTGTAAGTTATGCGCTGAGCATTCAACAATTAAAAATGTAATTCCAGTACCTACTCCAAAAGTAGAACTACTTGGGTTCACCTGGTTTTATTTATATCTGCTCCAAGTGCGCCTCAGCATCTGGTTGGCCTTCAAGCCAAGTCTTCTAGAATTGCGAGTCGCAAACGTTTGATAGACTGGAGAGACTGACGGAATCTCCCATTAGTCTGTCTTTGAGTGCAGCTGTGGGGAGAGTATGGTTTAGTAGATAGATGCTGAGTTATACCACACAAAAACCAAGGTTTTAGATTTTAGGAAGACTGACTTTTTAGAGATGGGGAAATATTAGGGATTCTTTGGCAGGGTGGAGGTACAGTACAGTATTTCAGTGAAGTTCAGGAGCCTTGGAAAAATGAAAGGATGCAATACTAAAAGTCAACAGATCCATGTGTCAGACAGTGTTAGCAAAAACTCACGGGAAAGACAATATGGTTCTCAAAGGAAGTGGCAAGTATTGTGAAGGCAAAACATAAATATAGGGCGACTCCGAAGAAGGAAGATAGAGACATTTCTCAGCTTATGCAGAGAGTATGCAAGTAATCAGATATGAAAAGGGCCAAGCAGAAGAGAAAATATCACAGCCGGA
Source organism: Ascaphus truei (assembly GCF_040206685.1). Lineage (NCBI taxonomy): Eukaryota > Metazoa > Chordata > Amphibia > Anura > Ascaphidae > Ascaphus > Ascaphus truei. Next base: position 33,139,071 of record NC_134491.1, read on the forward strand.
AAGGAAGTGGGACTAAACATTTTTTAGTTCTATAATTAAAGGGGAGAAAAATTAAAGGAGGAATAGTAAGACTAAAATAGAAGAGGAGGGTCGTGTGGAGGGAGACAAATCAGACAATGTTAAGTATTTTTGAAGGTGAGTGGCCACAGTCAGTACATGAATATACATGGGGAGGAGGTGGACACAAGTCCATTTACAGAGAGGAGGATCCTCCTAATGGACTTTCAAAACTGAAAGTGGACAAGTCGTGGGGCCACACAGAATACATCCAAGGATACAAAAAATTCATCTGTATGAATATGACACAAACTAAATAAAGGATTTGAAGACATGTGCCAAATACAAGAACATGAATAATGACATACCAACATATACTCCTCATGATTTTAACTGCAAATTTTCTAAGAAAACCGCAATTAATTATCCATAGCTCCCATATCTGCAGAAGGATATAAATAAATTAGAGGTTGTGCAAAGAAGGGTGATTAAAATGGTGCATGGTCTACATCAGTAAACGTATCAGGAAAGACTAAAGGACCTTAATATGTGTAGCTTGGAGGAGAGACAGAAGGAGGGGGATATATCACAGCATCAGATTTTTTAATCTGATAAAATATACGGACAAAATATACTAAGGGGGGGGGGGGGCGCTAAGTTTATAGGAACTTCATGGCCCATTCATTTAATCCTGTAATAAAATGCCTTATGACTTAGAAAAGCTTTATCAGTCTGGGCCACAATACAATACAATCTGCTCCACTAACCCACTTGGCAAGCATTTAAGAGCATGTACTTGAAGATTTGCCATGCAGCCTACAACTGCTTTGTAAATATGGTCCATAATCATTAGGTAGCACATCTCTTGTTTCCTTTTAAAGAAGTGATCATTCTGTACCTATAGTACACACATGCACTTACATATTTGTGTTTTAAAAACTACACTTTGCTTATAAGGTGTACAATGTTTAAATACTTTGAATTTTCTTCACTTACCATATTTCCCTGAATTATGGACTTGTTTAGTTAAGTGAGACAATGACCATTCACTATATTCTCTACCTCCCTTTTTCTTGGAAGTCTGATACATTATACAACAGCAACAATGATCACATTTTTATTCTGTAACCTGTTAATCTATCTATCTATCTATCTATCTATCTATCTATCTATCTATCTATCTATCTATCTATCTAGATACTGTATATATATATATATATATATATATATATATATATATATATATATATATGTATAGTTTTAGTATATATATATATTTACAGTTGCTATATATATATATATATAAATATATATATATATAACATCGCCGGAAGAAGAGATCAGTGTATCTCGAAAGCTCGCACAAATAAAAGCATTTAGTTAGCCACAGAACGGTATCATCTATTTATTTTTTGATTTTATATATATATATATATATATATATATATATATATATATATATACATAGTTTTTTTTAACACACATACAGTATGCAAAAAAATATATATTATGTACAGTACACTCCAAGCTGTAGATTTTGGATACAGAAACTACCTGCATCATTCTTGAATCTGCTTGAATTCCATTTAACCACTTTGACAGTAAACCTTAAAAGATCTGCGGTTTCTTTGAAATTAATCTGCCAAAGTTATATCCAAAGTTATCCTGGAAGAATAAGTTAGTGTGCATAAAGAAAGTCCATAGAGCAAGTGTATGAGTGATATAAATTATTACAGATGGTATCTTAGTCTCAAGAGAAGCTCATAGCATGCATCATTGGCACTTTGATTTCTTTTTCACTGTCAGAATCTAATGTTGTAAAGAAGACCAGATGTGTCGAGTAAACGTAATAAATCAAAATGCAAGAGAATCAATACTGTAGAATTCTATATGTGACAGTAAAATTATGTTGGCGACTTTGCTATAAAACGTGTGAATTTTTGTCCTCAGCACAATTTAACTCGCTGCAAAACACTGGGACTGCTTTTCTTACTGCGCATTCCCACTTTATATTAAGTATGCAACACAAAGTGCATATTGTCTCATCTAATGAACAGATTTTGAGTAGGTGTTGTAATACGTTTGCTTTCTTCAGCATATGTCCGTGTGTGAAAAGGTTTCTGCAGAGGGCAATTCATTTTTCAACACAAATTATAAATGAACTAAAACTGAAACGGGTACAAAATATTTCAGAGCATTTTCAAACTAAGAGAGGACAAGAAATAAGGTTATTTTAGGTCTATTGTCTCTAGCCACCAGGAGAAGACAACCTGACTCTTTTAGGATCCAGAGATTTTGGGCCATATCTGCTAAGCAGTGGCACTCCATAAGACACCTTCTGGTACTGGGAGACACCTCGGGACCCATTCAAGCCAGTGGGCTGTAAAATGTCTTCCAGATCTGGAAGGTATCTTATGGCATCTCTTAGAAAACATGTCACTTTATCTCTTAGGTACTGCTGCGGCCAAGTTTATTCGAGCATTTGCCCGTTCTTGGCCGCAGCAGTAGCCTGGCGCGCGCCCGAGTGTGACGGGCGCGCGCCGAAGCAGCGGAAGAGCGCCCTCCGATCGGGGCGCTCTCCCTACCGCTGCCGGGTCCGCCGGGTCCCCCGGAACCCCCTGCCGCTGTCCCGCGATCGCGGGACATCAGGGCTCCCTTGGGGAGCCCCTGGACGTGCGTGCAGGGGGCGCACGCTCCCGAAGACGCATGACCGCGCGTCTATGACGCGCGGCACGCCGAGGGGCGGCCACTAGCAAGCCGGGAAATCTCACGGCTTGCGGTACCGACCACACTGCAATAATGTGTGTCGGTACTGTACCTATTGAATATGCTGTGATCAGTGGCGTAGGTAGACATTACTGGGCACCGTGGCACAAAAAAGTATGTTGATTCAAGGATATACTTTATTTCTCCACCAGGCAGACTGCCCATCTTGCAGCTAGGTCACTCTGCCGCACATCGGTAGGTTGTCACCTGAAGGAAGTCCCTGGACAATCAGTCCTAGTCAGGGCCCTAGGAGCTCCTAGCGAGATAAGAGACATGATCCCCCTCCACTCCCCTAAGGGAGGGCCTCAGACTGGCAGAGCCCTGCGCAGTCTAGTTAGGGTGGACCAGTCTCTCTCAAGCGTAGAGACAACTACCTAAATTCAGGAAGTGCTGTGCAGTAAGTAGTTCCAATAAGCACCACCCTTGTGTCACTGTGATTCGACACAGAGACTGATGACACTATCTTCACTGACTCGCTGCACAGCATGTGTGTGGGAAAAACCCATGATTACTCCTGGCAAACCTGCCCTTACCAGGGATTACTGCACAGGAGGAGAAAGAACCATAGCTCAAACATACCCAGGGCTACATAACTTTCGCTATTGGCGATGGCGACAGGTGATGTCATCTGTCGCCGTCGCTATAAGCGCGGCCTAAACCTGATATATAATACCACTATTACCATGTCACCATTTCAGTGTATGAAGCCTACATATGCTCCATATAATTGTACTATAATAGTTTACTCTATGTAATATACTTAACCCTATGATGCCACTGTGAGTGAGAAAATATGATACCTCGATCTTTGTTTAGCAATATTTCACATATAACCCACAACTGTAAACATATAAATTGCCATGTTGCTTAGAAACTGACACTCAGCCAGCTCCTCATTAGCCTTAGCAAACCTGCAGCAGCATTTTTGTGCTTTTTTTTATTTTTATTTTTTATATATATGTATGTATGTCTTTATTTATATAGCACCATTAATGTACATAGCGCTTCACAGTAGTAATGCACGTGATAATCATATAAATAACAAATAATACAAATAACAGATCATGGGAATAAGTGCTTCAGACATAAAAGTAACAATTTGGAAGAGGTTTCCCTGCTCCGAAGAGCTTACAATCAAATTGGTAGGTAGGAAGAACGTACAGAGATAGTAGGATGGAGTTCTGGTAAGTGCACCTGTAGGGGGCCAACCTGTATGTATCATGTATAGTATTATATACTGTATACTTGAAAACAGCTAACTTATCACTAGGGGATAACCCCACCCCCAACTCTCCTGGAGAGTCCTCCACCTCTTACTCTGCCTACGAGCAGCTGTCCTGCTCTCTGCCACACATGGAGCCTCTATTGACTGGGCTGGAGCTACAAACAGCGCTGCCCACAGCCATTCAGCTCCCTCTAGCTTGGCCCCCAGGAGAATACATACAACATTTTCAGGAATAGCCAGAATGGCCAATTTAGAATGGTTCCCCCTCACACGCAATGCGTCCTTCAAATTCCTTACCCTCGAGCCTTCCGTTAAGCCCCGCCCCTCCTAGGGCTTAACTCCTTGGCTGCCAGGGAGGGGAGCACACGAAGGCTGCACACAGACCTCTGCAGTAAGAAAAAAGGGGGAGGGGCACCTGCACGTCATGAGTTCCCTGCCTTACTGCAGGAACCAGCTTTAGTGTAACACACACATACCATATACAGAGGCGACACATCTTATTCTAACACTTCCCGCACGGCTGGATGCGTGCGGGCAGCGTGGAGACGCGGCCTGTCTGCGCGTCACTGTCACGTGTGCGCCCGGCTTCCCCGGCTTCCCCGACACCCCTGAAGTTTGAAGTGAGGTAAGCGGGGGTACGGGGAAGCAGAAGGGGCGCAGCAGGAGCAGCCAGGGGGTCGGGAAGGGGGCACAAAAATGCGCGCGAGTGGAGGGGGTGCACGGAGGAGATGCGGCTGGCGCCCGGTCTAATTTCAGCGCCAGCCGGAGTAAGCCACGGTCAACCGGCGGCTTTTGTTAGAATAAGCTGTGCCGGGACAGTACAAATACACATTTATATTCAACATTTAAAAACCATACTAAATATACAACATATTCATGCACATAACGCATGAAACACACATACAGTATGCATTAAAAATAAACACACACCAACACACACTTACCAACACAGACATACACAGACATACACACAGACACACACACACACATACAGACACTCACACTTACCAACAGACACACGGAACCGGGAGATGCAGAGAGGAGCCGCTATGGAGTGCTCTGCAGCGCCACCAGCTGCCCAGAAGTGGTTAAGCAGGAAGACAGCTCTGCTCGCCTCCTCCCTCCTCCCGCTCTGTGATCAGCTCCGTACTCCGCACCCGGCATCGGCCACTCTCCTACTCACCCAAGCCTGTCTCTATCTGAAGAGAGACAGATGGGCCACCGACGGGGGGGGGAGCAGGCCCCCCAAGAGCACGGGCGCCCGGGCTATAGCTACGCCTCTGGCTGTGATGCTGCTTCCCAGTCCTGGAGATTTATATTAATTTAAATAAATATTCTCCAAGACAGGGATGTGGCTTAACCGAATAATAAATAGGAGCCTTAGGCTGTGGTCCCAGTGCATTCTGTAGCATGCGGGGGGGGCAGGGTATGCACAGCGCTTCACCGCAGATCGCGGTCCTGGGAGAGAGGGAGAGTTTGCGATTGGAGGGGGCGTGGTGGGAGTTTTGTTGTGGGGGCGTGGCCATGACCTCACGCGGCTGGTTTGCCCTCATTGGCTAAACCGCCATCCAGGGGCGTGGCCACGCTTCTGTCGCAAGTTCCACATACAAAAAAATTGTATATGTGAAAACTTGCAGTACAGCGTGGCTGCAAAATGCGCGCAGACGCATGTACTGGGCCCAGATAGATTGGGGGCGGTGCTTGTGCTCACAGCACTGGGACCGCAGTCTTAGGCTCCTACTAATGTGCTGCGGAGATATTTTCCTAGTGCTAGAGAAGTGTTCAGCTCCATTCAAATGAATAGTATTAAAACCTTCTCCAGCACGGAAGATAACTTCACAGCCTATTACATCGGGGCCTTCGATTCTGTCATGTTTCCTTCACTACATGGCAGGCATCATACAGTAGCTGAAAGGGTTGACAGGGACGTGGACGTACCATGCACGCATAGAGCATCATGTCCCTTTTCCGCTCTATTTCCTGACATCAAAGACAGGACAGGTCAACTTACTGTGTATTGCAGAATGGGGATTCGCTTCAGATACAATGCAGATGTATTAGGTACTGCTCCCCCTCACTTCCACTAAGAAGCCAGATGAAAAAATACCGTAGCAAAAGTGAACAAGTTTTTATGTTGTCCCGTGGTAAAATATAATACTTCTGTGCATAAGAAGAATGGGATGTAAATGTATGTATGGTGGCTATCCATGTGCTCTCTCAGTCCTTGTGATCTTCTTACACCTAATGAAAGGAAACAAGCATTAGGACCTCTAGAGTAAAACTGCCAACTCTTTATATCTTGTTCTCATTATAAGGCTCGGAATTGAAGTTGGGGAGTGAACAGTAAAGACATCAATGTTTAAACTGAACCAGACCTTAACTGTCAACTTATTGCTCATTATATGGCATTCCGTTTTTTAGGGGTTATACATTAAGGCTTAAATGGTAATCTTCTGCTTTAATCACATAGCTGGAAGTAGTATAAGGGTAGGTACAGGGAAACATTATTATGCAGACTTGAAGGAAACTGTATTAATGATATGGGCCATAGAGGATACAACACGTTATAATAGGGTTTGCATTAGTGCATACTGTAGATACACAGGCTCAAACATGCATTCACTCATGCATATGTAACAGGGCTGGTCCCGATTGCCTCTCTACCCCTTGTCACGTAAGTCCTTTGTAGCTACAGGCTGTGACAAGCCATCCTGTGGGCATTTGACCCCCCTCATGCTACACTCTGAGTGACAGAAGTGGTGGTGACTCATGTTATGTGTATAGCCTATCAGGGTACAGACCTTGATCCCTCCCTTTCGGGTTGTTCAGAGAGGAAGTGACAAATTGTAGTGAGACTGCTTACACCTTTCCTAAGGAGTGGAAGTGTGTGCTATCGCCTCCCGGCTGGGAAGGAGAGGCCAGTCAGCCCCTCATGGGCTGACTGGTTATAGAAGATCTAAGGCTCCACAATGCTAGAGCAAGCACCATCCAGAGGCCTGGGATCCACTGAGACCTCTGCATCCGCTGTAAAAAAACAACTGCAGGGACTGCACAATAAAGCCCCCTTTGCATTTATTATAATCCTGCCTGAGTGTCGGTCGTTGGGCAGAAGGGCAAGAATTATGCTTTGGTGGGGACTTATCTCTGGACATGTGTTAAATAAACGTATTTCTTTTTCAACTTGATGGCGAGTGCTGTGGATTCCTTTCACCTTATATATACTGGACTTGCTGGTGATCCCTGTCCTTCTGCCTGCACCCCACCACCTGATAACAATGCATTCTATATGTGCTTTAGAGTGCACTAGGCATCTGTTACATACCAACAGGTAGATGAAAAAAAGAGTGTATGCACATCACTGATGAAGGGGCCCTGAGTTGGCTCCAAAACTTTGAATACCTGTGTATACGGATGAAATATTTTCCCTGGTCATTTGATTTTGGTGAAGTATGTTTTTTATATACTATTTACAGTATGATGCTTGTGGGATGTTAGGGGCAATGAGGCTCTTCTAATAAAGGTTAAGCCCAGCTGTTCCCCTCTCTATCTGGATGGATGTGCAGGATGTCCCTGTAAATGCATCCTTCTGTGGCTTATCTGGCCAAATGTATATATAATAATGTATGGGTAATATCTTTATTACATGTAAAGCTGTAGTGTGCTTGGTGTAACATATTTCTTTGTTCCCTGAATATGCTAGGCTGATAATACACTTACACAGCCTACACTCCCAGGGATCAGGGTTTAGCTGGTTTCACGAGGGGGTTGAGGACAAAGAAGAGCGGGGATGAGCTGGCCTCCTATCTGGGAGCCATTGTCTGCCTCAGACAGAGAGGCGCCTATCGCATCCAGCGATAGCAGGTCAGCATTGAGCACATGGGCAGGTAGGCATTGTTCTCATTGGCTGGATTGAAATTCTCGCTCTCCTTATCTCGGCCTCCCTGTCACACCCCCAGCCCAGATTGGCCAACACAGGTGAGTCCATGCGCTATGATTGGTCCCACACGCAGCATCCACACAGCATACCTTTAAATGTGTGTATTATATATTGAGCCTGTAACGTGCTCACTTTACACTGATTTACTTTGAATTTAGAAAAGTGTACAAATAACTGTAGAGAGGTTGATTGCCACAGGCCTCTTTAATCAAAGCTACATTTGAAGTTTGCAAAGCTTTTGAACATCCCTTCACTGCTAAATGTCACATTGCAAAAATGAGACCTTTGGGCTGTCTGTGTAATACATTCACCAAGACTTGCATGTCATCTTGACTTTGTCACAAGTTAAAAAAAAAAAAGAAAACTTTTTTCTTTGATCTATATAATCTTATTATTTAGCTTTCACAATGCTTTATGTGAGAGCATTGCATTGTGACCTTGTAGAACTACATAATAATCATTACATTTGTGTTTTTGTTCGGGAATTTAAACGCTAAAAGCTGTACAATTGTAATGTGATTATGCAGTATGCTGACACACCAGGGGTAATATTAGATGTCAACACCATTTCATATTTAACGTTTTGACTTTAGTCTGAAATTTTCTGTTAATAGCTAGGTTGATTTTTCCACTAACCTTTTCTGGCATCAAAAGGTACATTTGAAAGGTAGGGACTGTACTTTATTTTGTGTGTAGTAAAATAAAATATTACATTTCTTATGTGATGTCCTGCAACACGAGGCAATAATTAAATGCTACCACAACCTCCAGCTTGAATAAAGTTTCAATAAGGTTATATTTAACATATATAACTGTTTCCCCATCGTGCGGCATACTGTCAAGCATTAGGAGAGTCCTTTATTTCAGACAAACCAAGTTATATTATTTAGCGTTCTATATTCCTTTCACAAAGTCAGGTGCTGACTTCTCTGGGCCAGTTAAAGGTTTTCATCATATTTATCCCTTTGATATACAACATGTGAATGTGGATATTGTAAAGAGGATATCAACACGCCGATAAAAAGGTTTTGAGATTTCATTTTCCATAGCGAAAAGTCAGAGCAATCTCATCCATGTTGAATTGAAGATGCTAAATCTTACAGGACCAACCCCTGCTGTAAATTAGGCCGTTAACTCACATTGACTTGTATGGGAGTTAACAACTGTTCTGGAGTGATGACCCGTAATAGGAATTTAATCTGGGGGCATATATTGCTTTTCTCTTATGACTCTAAGGCTTACAGTATACACAGCATTTGTCATGTAGCCATATATTCATAAATGTTATTCAGAAACCTTACAGTACATGCATGTTTGGATTACAATGGGATACAGGCCCTGTAAGCAGTGGGAGGGTTGGTGAATCAGTGTTATATGAGAGATCTGCTCACCCTTCTATGCCATTTGCTTTGCCTCACTTGGGAGCATATGTATCAAGGAATTCTGGGGCGCAAACAATTGTATCTTCTAAAAAAAATCTTATTGGTTTAAATGGGATTTGTACTTTTGATTGATTTGGTGCACAATTATTGTGCCAGAATTGCACCACTTTAACCTTGATCCATAGGCAGCTAAGGGGCCTATTCACTAAACTTCGATAAGTGACTTAATGCTGATTAACTGAATTTTCACAAAGCTTGGATAACATGGACAAATTACTTGAAAATGGCTTTTTAATGGTTGTTAACACACTGCTTGTTATAGCAAGAGTGCTATCTCAAAAAATGCCCAATCTCACTTTATTTGCCATTAACTGCTATTCACAAAGCTCTGATATGCAAATCGCGGGTTAAAAACTCACATATTTTTCTCACTACCTAAAGAGTGGCGAGATCGGAATCGTGATTTGCATCGGACAGAGTTTACTGAATAGGATTGAATCCAGGGGTCTCTGGAGCTGTCACTCATTCATTTCAGCTCCCAAGACCCCCGGCTTCAATCTTAGGTAATACAAATAAAATTATAGTCCAGATTCATAACCTTAGTGCTAACAGCTAAAGTAATGAAGGGGTTAAATAGCAGGAACTGCTTTGCTGGAGGTATAGGGGGTGGGTAAAGCTTGTAGTTGCCCCAGGGTGGGTGGTTAGGCCTCCTGGGAGGGTTGTGGGAGGAGTAAAACCCTTCATTAGTTTAGCGGTTAGTAATACCCTGCTCTTCCAGACTGCTGGAGCGAAATTGAACGTAAAATTTATTTAGCTCTTTAAGCAAATACAAATTAGTGTGGTATGGCATTTTTTTTAACCAAATGCTAAAAAAAAAACTATTTTACTTGGTGAATACCGTTTTTACACAAATTTCATAGTGTTTGCTTGGAACATGCCAACACGGTCGATGTTTCAATTAACTTATCGAAGTTTATCCCTTGATATATATCTCTCAATTGACCGGGCACTCAAAACTATTTTTGGGACCATTAAACTGGATCTTCATTTAGTCCACTTCTATCTCCCCCTCCCTTGCCCCCAGAATTCACAGGGGTGTACTATGTGACCACCAGGAAAAGGGACCCCTAAGCTTTTGGGCCCCATTGAGAACAAAAAAGCTGTATGGTGCTCTAACACAGACCCAAAAAAGCTGCCAGGCTTCTTATGATGTAATAGCCATAATTTATATCCTTGAAGTGTCCCACACTATAAATAGACCCTCTATGAAATGATATCACCACATTCAATAACATCAATAAACCGGAAGAGTAACACCTCTTGATTGGTGAATACTCACACTTTCTTTTGTCCAGCCTTACTCATTGACTAGGATTTCTGTGGTGTGTAAAGGAGCAAATAACTCACTATTGTGTAGAATGGTCTTCAGTGGGTCTTTTCCTTCACAGGCGTGTGCTGCCGGTTCTCCAGAGGTTTCAACAGGTTCAGCGAGGGAGAGATGGAGCACTACTAAAAAATACAATTGCTAGAGAGTGGGTCCCCAATAAAAAGGTTTAATGGATCAGAGCATGGTACAAAAAATGAGCCCTAAGGCCCACACCAACGCGTTTCGAGCTTCCGCTCTTTCTCAAGGTGCACCTTCTTGGGGACCCACTCTTTAGCAATTGTATTTTTTAGTAGTGCTCCATCTCTCCCTCGCTGAACCTGGGCCCCATTGAGATGCAGCTTATTCAATTTATCACACAATTTCCCCCAATCCTATTCTAATCTGCCGAACTGCATCTAGTGTTTAAATTGCATATATGAAGAGTCTGAGCATGGACTTCCAAACGAATCATTCAAGAGCCATGCTAATTAGACTTAATGGAAGTAATACAATAATCATGTGGCTGAGGCATGTACATAGTTAGATAGTAGATGAGGTCCATCAAGTTCAACCTAGTTTAAATTTACACAACATATACTTTATCCTATATCTATACTTACTTATTGATCCAGAAGAAGGGAAACAAAAAACCCTAGTGACATATCATCCAATGATATCTCATAAGGGGAAAAATAAATTCCTTCCTGACGCCAATAATTGCGAATCGGATTATTCCCTGGATCAACATACTTCCCATGTTTACTTATTTGGTATATTCCTGCATACCTTTCTTTTCTAAAAAGATGTCCAACTTTTTTTTTTAAACAAATCTATTGTGTCTGCCATAACAATCTCCATGGGTAATAAATGCCACATTTTAACTGCTCTTACTGTAAAGAACACTTTCCTTTGTTGCTGGTGAAATCTCCTTTCCTCCAATCTAAAGGGATGGCCCGAGTCCTTTGTACTGCACTTGGGATGAATAGTTCAGTTGACAGCTCCTTGTACTGTCCCCGAATATATTTGTATATAGTTATCATATCCCCTCTTAGACGCCTCTTTTCTAATGTAAATAAATCTAATTTAGCTAGCCTCTCCTCATAAGTTAGATTGTCCATCCCATTTATTAATTTGGTGGCTCTTCTCTGCACTCTCTCTAGTTCCATAATGTCTTTTCTAAGGAGTGGTGCCCCAAATTGTACTCCATATTCAAGGTGTGGTCTTACTAATGCTTTGTCAAGGGGCATACTGTAATTATGTTTACTTCCTTTCCATCCATTGCCCGTTTAATGCAAGATAAGCTCTTGTTTGCCTTTGCAGCTACTGCATGACTTTGGGTACTATTGCTAAGCCTGCTCTCTACAAGCACTCCTAAATCCTTCTCCATCAATGATTCCCTCAAGTTATCCCCATTTAATTTGTAAGTTGCCTGTTTATTCTTGCTTCCCAAATGCATAACCTTAGATTTATCTGTATTAAACATCATCTGCCATTTACAGTACCTGCCCAAGATTCCAGTCTCTCCAAGTCCCTCTGGAGAGAAATTACATCCTGCTCTAATTCTACTACCTTACACAATTTAGTATCATCAGCAAAGATGGAGACTTTGCTCTCTATGCCAACCTCAAGGTCATTAATAAACAAGTTAAAAAGCAGGGGTCCCAGTACCGATCCCTGAGGTATTCCACTCACGACCTTAGCCCATCCTGAAAAAATTCCATCCATTTATTGCTTGGTTGTTGTGCCTCTCTATTCACTAACTCCACAAATGCATTGTTTGCATATTAGACAGACTTTTGTTTACCTGTCCTAAACAAGATATTCAAATTCACTCAAATTTATATTAAAAGGCCAATTAATGTGGAAATCAGGTATACACGGTATATCCATTAAGTATTGTTTGGAAAATCACACCATTTGTCTGCCTCAGTATTTACTATTAGATTGATGTTTGCCTTATTTGTCACATTAGTCCTCCCATATACCGTAGATCAGCGGTGCGCAAAGTGGGGGGACTGACCCCCAGGGGGGGCGCAAGACTGGCAGCGGTGGGCACAGGGTTTACAGAGGCCCCGCGTGCTTCCCGAAGGCACTTAAATGAAGTGCCGGGGGAACTGCAGGGCCTCTGTAAACCAGACTTACCTTGGCTCCGGCGGCTTCTTAGACGCGTCACCATGGCAACGCGGCGTCAATTGACGCCGCGAGGTCATGTGACATCACATTGCAATGCAACGTGACACCATGCCGCTGACACCGGAGCCAAGGTAAGCGGGGTTGGGGGCGGGTGGGCGGAGAGAGGGGAACAGCCGGCAGGGGGGCGTAAAGAAAAAAAGCTTGTGCCCCCCTGCCGTAGTTGACAGATGTACTGTACTGATATTTAGAAAACCTAATGCAATGCTGTGTCTTCTTTGGTCGGTCTTTACTTCCTGAGATGCCAATATAAAATTCAGGCTCTTCAGGGCTCTAGGAAACCATTAGTGTAGAGACCTAAGAAACGACTGATGACAGTATAGTCTTGTCTATGATAAGTAATTGGCACCTACCCTGGGTATACTGTACCAGTCCTTTTCTCCCCTCCTTCTCTTATTTGTACACATAAACGTACTCGCCTCCGTGGGATGTTACGTGACCATAAACCATGCAGATTGTTCTGTCAGTTCCAGTCCCTTCCGTATGATGGAAAGGCCATCAGCCTGCTGCAGAAAATGCTGGCAAACATGAAATAAAAAGACTAAGCAGTGCACAGCCAAAAGAAAACTCTGGCTCTTGAATAGTGAAGAAATATGAACATTTATTCAGATCACATTTAAAAAACCCATAAACAACCTAAAAGATTAGTCGCCCAGACTGGTATGAAACGCATGGGAAGCGCCTCTACACACACACACACCCTTTTTTGGGGTCTCCCTTATCCCATTTTATATATTTTTTGTATGGGGTTAAATATTAACTAATTGAAAGCACCTTGCAGAGGAGAAAGGTGAGTTGGTTAGAGTAGCCATGTGTATTAACCCTGGTTGCATATAGAAGTCGTGTGCTCACAGGTCTGCTATACGTGACATACTGCATAATAAGTATGTATCTCTCGTTGCAGATGTTTGCATTTTCTTATCTGTGAACTGGACACAAAATTGCTTTTCGGTGTAAACAGAATGAATGGAAAACAGATCCAATGTGACTTTGGGCTCCTGGAGCTGAGATTCAAAAAGAGAAAAGACAAAGTAGGATGGAACAATCTCTGACCGTAGCCCTTCCAGGCTTGACCTGGTCCACCTAAGATCGAGGGAACACCTGGTGACACCCAGCATCCAATGGGCCATCGAGGGCAAAATCTCCCAGAAAAACCAAGACTTCTAAAATCTTGGCTAGGTTCTACAGAAATATTGATGAGTCAATGATGCCTGCTAACCCACAGTATCCTCCTTTAATCTGTGTGTAGCCACTGGGAGAGTCTGTTTGCTTTGTGTACAGTATACCAGAATGTCTATCCGATTCCATCTGTTCTACATCTATTAGAGTATGTATGCATGTCTATATGAGTGCATGCATGTGTACTGTATGTGTATATGTGAAAGGGTTCACTGTATATGTGGAAGGGTTCAGAGATTCTATATGAATGCATGAGGGCAAACTCTGTAATAACTGTATCTGTTATGACCAATAAAACACTTGCATTTCCCTTCTGAAAGGTACAGTTTCTGCAGGAACACATCGTCAAACTAAATCTGTAGATATGCTACAGGGAGTCAAGACGGCACAATCTCATCATTGGTGTTTATTCACTAAAATCATTCAATGGCTTTGATCAATAATTACTATAGCACTTTAGTATAAGTAAACCCCATTGAGTTAAATTGAAATATTATTGCTTTTATATGGTTAATATATTTAGTCACATAGCTTGCAAAGGGAATAATATAAAGCGCTATTAGAAAGGACACTAAAACCCCCACAATACTACCAGAAACTCACTGGATTGTGCATTTTCTACATATATTGTAAACCGGCTATTTTAAGCTGAGTTGGTTTGGCAGATTTAGGGGCATGATCTACCGTTTTCCAATTGTTTTTTTTTCAGCCTTTAATCTAAAAACTGCAGAACACGTAATAAGCTGATAAAGGTTGAGTTGTTTATTATTTTTTAGGGTTAAACATTTAAAAAGTCAATGCTACTCACACAATGAAATTGTACAATGTTTCTATTTAATTGCACTAAAACGTATTAACCGTTCACAATCTCTTTAAAATTATTATTTTATTTTTTTAATAGAAATTCCGTGCAAGATAGAGATGCTGAAATAAAGCTTCAGGTCTTCAGCAATATAACTGAGGCCATGAAAGCAGGGCGATGTACCCAGAGTGCACCCATCATTTAACACCTTTTTCATTTTTTATATCTTAAATGGGTTTCAAGTGTATACTTTACTCTTATGTGTGCTCTATAAGGTCAGAGCTTTTTAAGGCTGCATATATAACCCTAAATGTTAGAGAAAATATGTGTGCTATGGCAAAAAAAATAAAAATGTGCTTGCATTTTATTTGACTGAACGTTAAAATATACCATGCAGCTCAAGTTCATACGTACAGTACTAGGGTTTAATTTGCGATGTTTGTTCATTTTATATATAATTATCATACAGCTCAACCCCCTTAAAAACGCTGTGCTTGGGTCCAAAGAATTGCGCTATAATTCACATTGCGTTTTAAGCGGATTGCGGTAGAAATAATGGACAATTGTATGCATTGTACAATAAAGTATTTAAGATACCAATAATCATGTTGTAAAGTATTCATAAATATGAAAATTGGGAGCCACACTTGCATCGCGTTATAAGCGGATTTGCGTTGTAGCGGGGTTGAGCTGTATTAAGAAGAATTATCTAATGGCTACTGCAGTATTCTTAATTAAAATAATATTTAGCATTTATTTTCTGTTCATAGTGTGCAGTATTTGGGTTTTTTTGCTCAGTGGACAGACAATAGTGTCCTGTTTCACATACTATCCATGGAAGGAAATAACTAGATACATTGTTATGGGTAGTCACTTTACAATTTGACATTGCATTAATTATCACAACACAAAAATAGGAGCGCATGAAAAAGAGAACAGAAAACCGAAATGAATACATAAATCTTTATAATATAAACAAAGATTACCACAATAAATTGTATCACAAAGAGAATCATAAGACACTACATTCAAAACAATCCAATCGATCGAAGGACACCCGTGACACCCACCAAGGATAGGGTACTAACACCCATAAACTAAAGGAGAACCCCCTGGTTGGTAAAGGGAATATGGAGCACTAAATTGCCTAGTTGGAATAAACAGAACTTGTATCTCAAAGAAATCTCCTTATAGCGTCCTCGTGGTGCCCTGGGGCAGCAGCACAGAAGTCCGTCGTCACAGACGTAATGTCGCTGCGTATGACGTCACCACCTACGCGTTTCTTGTCACCACCTACGCGCATCTTCTTCAGATGCCCTCCTATTTTTGTGTTTATAAGTGCTGAGTATGTCCCGCTGATCACGGGAGTCTAGGAGCTGCTGGGGAGACTCGAAAAGCCGAGGGAGAGCAACTGGAGGGACAGCGCGCACAAATACCCCCCTTTTACATTCATTATCAAAGGACTGTCATATCTGGAAGAGCTTTATTTTTATATTTGCTGTGTTGGTCAAGTAAAAGGTATACAGACACTCGTGTTTTAAAAGTGACAATTTTCCGTGTTTTTGCTGAATGAGGAGACAGAGGCACTTGTAAATGGTAAACAGTATGATTATATCTTACATATTTTAGGTGTCTTACTCATTAGATACTGTACATAGCAAGATTGACCGTGCCTTACTATCTGCTTAATGTGATTTCTGATAGTAATGTCCATTAATTCCAAAAGGGGCTTCCATGCTATGAATTATATTGCAATCCTATATCTGGTAGAAAGCATTTGCCCCTTTTTTACAGTTGGGCAATAGGGTGGAAATTGCAATAGATCAGGAGTGGCTAATTCCAGGATCTCAAGGGCCACCAGCAGGCCAGGTTTTCAGGATATCCCTGCTTCAGCACAGGTGGCTCAATCAGTGGCACCCTCCTCCTCCACCCCCCCTCCCCTCCCCTACTCCTCCACCCCCCCTCCCCTACCCTCCTCCTCCACCCCCCCTCCCCTACCCTCCTCCTCTCTCCATTCTCTCCCCTCCTGTACTTGTGCAATATAAAGCACAGAATATAAACGTGAAAAATGGTTAAATGATGTAATTATTATGCTATGGTCAGCTGGTGAGAAAGTAAATGAGAGGCCTGTGGGAAAAACCTGCAATTGTTTTCAGCGATTCCAACTGGTGGATTAACAAATCGATCCCCTGCATAATATTCACGGATCAACAGTAGAAATTCAGATCAGTAAAATGAGGCTGCTTAATAAAATTGTTAAAAATATCAATTAATGTATCTAAAAAAAAAAAGGAGAGCGTTCTTGCGTTTCAGTCAATGCAGGGGCATGGTGTTCTAGCTAGGGAACATCAGTTCAATTAGGAAGAGTGAGAAGTATTGTTAAAAGTGTCAATGAATCTGTAAATAAAGGACAGTTTTCTTGTGTTTTGTTCAGTTGATTTACACAGGTTTCTAGGTAGCGAGCATCAGCCCTATTACAGTAGTTTGGTTTAGAGATTAAAGCCCATATTTACCAAACAGTCTTAGTAAGAAGCCTTTTAGCACCTGCAGGTGCCTTATGGCAAAAGACTGCTTGGTATATATTGCCCTAAGTTATTATACCATTATTATAGGATGTATTTCAGAACATAATGAACATTAGGAATATGTGACTAATCAATGATGCATATTATGGATATTATGTATCATCATTATTAGCCCATGTCAATCCAATGCTGGCTGGAAGCCACCCAAATGATCTACAAGATACCGTAGTTGCAAGCCTCTCTTCTCTACTTTGCTTCAAATTATTTACCGTTTTCATGCTCCCATCTTACTTATCGTTGTCTTGGTCTTTTGATATCTCTTGGAAACCACTTGAGTATCATCTTTGTCCAATGACGGTAATTTCTTCTTGCAATAGGACAAGTCCGTTGCCATTTTCATTTCTTCACCCTTGTGATGCTTCTAACCCTATTCATTATTTTTCTCCCCAAGTAAATCATACTACAGCTCAACCCTGTTATAGCGCGATCCGCTACAATTGCATACTTGCTTTGCCAAATTTCTAGGCTGGGTAGGTTTACCATATACATTTTAAGTTATGGTGGGTGAAAAAGAAAAACAAAACTCCACCGTTGGCATATAGCCAAAAAAGAATATCACTTGTGTGCACATTCACGTCTTAGACAGGTCTGCAACCCTGCCTTTCAACCATTATCACCTAGCATGTAGGGCTCCACTGCAGCAAGGGATTCTGGGAAATGACATGCAAATGGGCACACAATGTGTCACCTTTTGTGACACATATTGCAAAGCAAGTATAAACCAAACTCACACTGATGATACCCATCAAGGTTGAAACATTTCTGTGAGTGGTTTGACTTGCTTTGCTAGTCCCATGCTGTGCTTAAAAGCTGTGTGAACGGTGATGCATATTCCAGATGATGATATGTTGATATTCCAGACAGAAGGTGACACATTGTGTGTCCATTTGCATGTAATTTCCCAGAATCCCTTGCTGCAGTGGAGCACTATATGCTAGGTGATAATGGTTGAAAGGCAGGGTTTCAGACCTGTCTAAGACATGTGGTGGGTGTTGGTGTTAGAGCTTACTGGGAATTTGTGTGTTCATTTAATTCCTAACTGGGAACAGTTGCTTGGAGGGAAGTGGCTCCTCCTCCCAGAGCTCACCCCTCCCCACCTTTTTATCTTTGGAGGTTCTAGCATTTTGCTGAATGGACAGGACTCACTGTGGTTGTTTCCCCTCATACAGAGGTAAAAGGAAAGGTTCACAATTTAGTGTTAGGACCTGCAAAATTTGTTATACCTTGACGTTGGTATGCAGGCTTATGACGCTTTGGCCAAAGGGTTTAACTAAATAACCAAGAAAATATTATTATTATTGAAGTATTTAAACTTTATACTTATTACCATATATGCTTTGTCAATTGGATGTACAGTAGCATTGGATACCCCTGTCTTTTGTTGTTAACTACAGTGGTACATATTTTTAAATGCAAGATGTTGAAGGCTCTGTTTTAGAGGAGCAACATCACAAGTCTTCAAGTTTCTGAACTTGTGATGAGTAAGGTGTTTAGATCAACTCTGCAGGGAGTCTTCAAGTGTCAAACTGTAATTCTTACACCTTCACTAAACACCTCTAAACTGTGGAACAGAAACTGGATTTTAACAAATACATACAATATTTTATACATGATAAACATGATCTGGTGGAATAAAGATAATAATTATCTATTAATTCCAAACTGCAAAATTGGAGAAAAGTATAAAACAACCTACATTTATATATTGATAAAAGTTATTTTAATTCTATCCAATCTGCTAGAATATTCGATCTGAGGTTTTTCTAATTTTTACAACATCGATTATTATTAACAATTGTATGGAATTGAGTGCATGTAATTTGGGGACTTTCTGGCCTACTGGACTCAGAATGTTGTCTCTATTTATCATTTCTCCCCTAATGCACCATCCATACCCTTCTCCTTGGAATTGGAGTGCTGTTATTTCTCTTGGTTTCAGATTACATTTATAAAAAGGTTAATATTTGTGAATATAAGACAGAATAAGTAAACCTAGTCAAATACTGTATCTGCAAATCGAGAAAAGCTATGTATTACGCAAAATATTCATTCTGTACAGCAGTTGACAGGTTTTGAGTCATGTTGAATATGTGCATTGGCATTGATCCAGCTAATTAGGCTCAGGTTTTGCTTCAATTATCACAGTGGTTTTCATCCCTTTCCTTAGGGATTCCCGGCTGCACCAGATTTATGATTTAGGACTTGAGGTTGACTTGAATGACAGTTAACGCAGAATTGCACTACGATAACCCGTATCCGAGGTTAGTGAATCTAAGATTCCTGTGTCAAACATGAAATAGATTTCTTACAGTTGTTATGGACAGTAATGGATGGAATAGTAAGTCCTAGAAGGAATGTGTGGTGCTCATACATAATAGATGAACTCTAGTGCTTCTAAAAGCATCAAGTCCTTTAATTTGTACACCCATCCCTACTACCTACCTGCTCCTGTGGAATTCTAATAGACATGATCTCCAAACATTGAAACTGAATAAGTCTGTCCCTCAAAGTAGAATAATCAAACATATTAATAAATGCAAAAGAAAAAAAGAAAAAAGCGCAAAACCCATAGTGCAGTATGGTCAATAAACGGTTAAAAACACTTACAGACGTAAGTAGATATAAGGCACATCAATGTGTGAAATGATCTGTGTTGAAACGTCCACCAGAACAGCCGCAGTGTACTCATTCTCCTGCCGGGGAGTCTCTCTCACTCAGTGTTGCCTTCCCATGATAACCGGTGCTGTCTCACTTCTGCGTCATGTGTCCTGTGATGTCAAAGCGTTGCGTACTCGCGCCGTCAGTCGGGGTTTGGGCTTTGGCTGATGTTCCCTCCCTCACTGGATGATGCGGGCAAACTCCGAGTGTTCCCAGTGCTGCTTTTTTTCTTTTGTCTCTGTAGCTTCTATCTGGACCCGAGGGTTGAATCTGGTGAGAGAAGCAGCACTACCCATATTTTGACTGGACAGGACTCTAAACATATATATATATATATATATATATACATACATATTTGTCAACCAGATGATGTATATATTTTGATGTCAATCAATTTGATGTCATAATATTGTGGTAACAAGATCCTATTTTTTACACAGTGTACATTGTTGCATTTACTGTTTCTATAGGTAAGAACGCACGCTGAATTTGTGTATTTTATATCTCACTAATTTCTGATAGGGGCTCTAGTATTCTTTAATTCTATACAATAATACGTATTATACATTTATAGTCTAATCAGCACCCAGTGTGTTTTACATTAATAAATGCCTCAGAAAAGTTAATCTCCAAGAAATATTTTAATTCATAGTTAATGTAATTCTTTAATGAATGGCTTTCAGCTACCCGTAGCCAAAATAAATGATTTTCAATAGCGTTTTTTCTTTTTTAGCCTGCCCTTTTCAGAATCAATAGGCTTAGCCGGGCAGCCTGATATTTTGTAATATACAGAGAATAATATCTATGAAATACATAATCACAAAACTATTTTTCATCTGAAGGTAATGCGAAAAGCAGAAATTGGTTTGTCTTAAAGTAAAAGAAGCTAACATTATTTACCATTTGTGTACAGCATCATTCAAGAAACTAAATGTTTTTACGAAGCTGCTCTTACTCCCCTCATTGCAGTTGTTAAAAAGAAATATGCAAGGTGGTTTTCTCATGGCTTCTTTTGCCATAATTCTATGTATTGGACCGTGCATATTGGAAAAAAAAACATACTGTGATTTAAATCGCAGCAGGTAAATAGCAATAACTTTGGAATTTCTGTTGCCAAATGTCAATATACCTTGTCTGACAGGAAATTACCATTTAATGGCTATAACATTCCGGAATGTTTTTGTTGGTGTCACTGAATTTCTGTACATAGGAGGATGTGACTTGTGATGGACTGGGCCTCAGCCAATGAGATTGGACTCTGGAGAGGCGGGAGTAAGAGAGGGGATATTTAAGAGTCCCTGGCAGAGCACGCAGGGGCAGAGATGCTGGATTCTGAGGAATCTTAGGACTGACCGACGGTGATTAAGAGCCGCATGTGTTAGCAGATGCTGGCTAAAGGGAGCCTTGCTGGACGATGGATAAAGCAGAAGCACAGCAAAGAGACATCTGCATAACAGCAAGAGACAGGTGGATCCTCACCACAAGCTAAATAAAGGGGTACCAAAGCATTGCAAAGAACAGGCCTGCCACACTAATACAGTAAATAAGAGCTCCATTAGTGTCCTGGCACCATTACACAGGCCTTTATACCCAGGATTGGGTGGCAATAGGGAAAGACACTGAGATACACTTACGCAGCACTTAGTGGGGAGTGTTATGTTACTATGTAATGTGAATGCATTGAATGATCCTTCTGTTGAGGATCATATGGTATCTGGGTATCTATGGCTGATTTCTTTATAAAAACCGTTCTACTATAAACGTTACTGTAGTCGCCTCCTTTTGTCCCACCTATGGCCATGTGTGGGGTAATGTATAGTGAAGGAGGACTCGGGCCCCTGCCGCAGCTGTAGGTGTTAGTCTGAGATAAATAAGAGTGGTTACATTGATGGCACTGCTGAGTGTTTTATAATTGGTGTAACCAGGGAAATAAAGGCTGGTTTCATAAAAGGGTGCATGGCCAAGAATTGCAAGGACACTACTGAGTTCTAATCGGCAATCTGGGTATTACTGGCAAGCATAAAATAGCCAACCGCTGGAAGCCAGAGTCCTTTGTCGTAGTAGAGAAACTAAAAGGGCTACCTGTATACCGCCTGAACCTGAAATGGGAAGTGGATCAGAAAAGAACCTTCATAGGAACCACCTACTGCTGATAGGTGCCCTGTGAGGGAAGAGACTCTGGGGATAGGTACCCGGCCTAGAATGAGTGACCAGTGAAACACAGGACAGGGATACAGGAAACAGAAATACAGCCTGTATTCCCCTAAGGCCATACACGAGAGAAAGTGATGTGAGTCTGAGGATGAGGATTACAGAGGAGAAAAGATGTTAGCTCACCTATCTGAGATGTTAGACTCTGAGTGAAATCTATACGAGAGGTTTCCTCTGTGGCCAACAGAATCACACGACAGAGACGATCCCTGAGTTGGATCCAGAGGCAGAGAAATTCACTCCTTTTAATTCCCTAGGACAGAATGACGAAACTGCAAAAAAGTTAGGTGTATACCGCTGTGAACACCACCCTAGTGTAGGGCAAGGTGAGCAAGAGCTATATATATCCCATACACCCCCTAAACAGCAGATATGGAAATCATAGCAATAGGCAGTTTACATTCAGATCTCCCCTATTTATTTGACTTGAAGCAGCTATTTTGAGAAGCATAGATTCTTTGCAGAATGTGATACCGTATAATGAACCCACATAACAATTTGTTAAAGTACTGTCAATTCTATAATGTATACTAGATTAGAGTAAAAATTCATGCAAGTCTCTTTTTAAAGTATACTGACATCGCTCTGTACACTATCATTTCATCCATGAAGGACTCTCATGTTGGACCATTAAAACATAGCATTTTCTGCAAAGAATCGACCCCTCTCTAGGGTCAATACGCCGCGAGAACTTTGAACTACTGTATATCGTGGGATTCTTGTAATGAGTTGTCTGCTTACTTTGCCATGAAGAACTGTTAAATCTGCCATCCTCATTATTACTTTTTTGACACAATAAACACGTAAGCTGCTACTGTGGAATTATGTGAGCATTTTTGGGTAGCTCTCAGTGCAATTATGGCCTCTGAAAACATACTGGAGTGTATTTAACAATGTGTCATCGAACTCATAACTAAGTATACATTCAGTCTTTCTGCACAAATATCAACATTCAGGAAATTACTAAAAACCTTTTATTTATTTTTTACTATTTTACGTACATCAGTGATGGAAATTTCCATCATCTCAGACTTTTTTCCACTGCACAAATAAATAAAAATATCCACAATACTGACATTGATACCATTAATTAGATTATCTGCACTAGCTCACTCCTGTCCTGCTTCCTATTAAGAATCCCAAGCTCACGTTATGACATGCAAGCTGCTAAAATGACACAAAGCACTCCATACAGTACATTACAAATAGTAATTTGCTTGCGCTGATAAATAAACCACCACTTACCAAAACAGAATTAGGTGAGCTCAGACCCATCCAAATAACGGAATGTATCTGTAGCGCTATGTAATTCAATACCTTTACGGAGTATGCTGCTGGGAAAATATAATTGACCATACCTTTAATGAAAACAAATACAAAAATCCAGTTCTCCTCTATAAGTGGGTTGCAATTAATCTGTGAAATTCTACATTTTGATCCTGTTTTATAACAAATGAGTCATTTAATATAGTTGCATGTATTGATCAAAAAATGATTCAAGTTTGCTAACCGCGTCAAAGTAAACTCCATTTTATCAGGTACCTACACTAAAGGCATAGTATTTCTTATTGTTTTTTTTCAAACTATTATGTAAAATTTTAAATTGCATTCATTAATTATAGACATATTTAATAATTACTACAAATTACTTCTTACATGGATACTGTAATACTAGTAGATTAGATTGAAGAAGAAAATTAAGAAAGTTTAACCTATGTTAAATTTAAATCATGAATGATTTTAAGTGATGATTAATGATGATGATGGTGAATTTGATGATCTGATGATGATGATGATGATGATGGTGGTGGTGAATTTGATGAGATGATGATGATGATGATGATGATGATGATGATGATGATGATGGTGAATTTGATGATCTGATGGTGGTGGTGGTGGTGGTGGTGGTGAATTTGATGATCTGATGATGATGAAGATGGTGAATTTGATGATCTGATGATGATGAAGATGGTGAATTTGATGATCTGATGATGATGAAGATGGTGAATTTGATGATCTGATGACGATGATGATGGTGAATTTGATGATCTGATGATGATGATGGTAAATTTGATGATCTGATGATGATGAAGATGGTGAATTTGATGATCTGATGATGATGGTGAATTTGATGATCTGATGATGGTGGTGGTGGTGAATTTGATGACCTGATGATGATGATGGTGAATTTGATGATCTGATGACGATGATGATGGTAAATTTGATGAACTGATGATGATGATGATGGTGAATTTGATGATCTGATGATGATGAAGATGGTGAATTTGATGATCTGATGACGATGATGATGGTGAATTTGATGATCTGATGATGATGAAGATGGTGAATTTGATGACCTGATGACGATGATGATGGTGAATTTGATGATCTGATGATGATGATGATGGTGAATTTGATGATCTGATGATGATGAAGATGGTGAATTTGATGATCTGATGATGATGGTGAATTTGATGATTTGATGATGGTGGTGGTGGTGAATTTGATGACCTGATGATGATGATGATGGTGAATTTGATGATCTGATGACGATGATGATGGTGAATTTGATGACCTGATGATGATGATGATGGTGAATTTGATGATCTGATGATGAAGATGGTGAATTTGATGATCTGATGACGATGATGATGGTGAATTTGATAATCTGATGATGATGAAGATGGTGAATTTGATGATCTGATGATGATGATGATGATGGTGAATTTGATGACCTGATGATGATGAAGATGGTGAATTTGATAATCTGATGATGATGAAGATGGTGAATTTGATGATCTGATGATGATGATGATGATGGTGAATTTGATGATCTGATGACGATGATGATGGTGAATTTGATAATCTGATGATGATGAAGATGGTGAATTTGATGATCTGATGATGATGATGATGATGGTGAATTTGATGACCTGATGATGATGATGGTGGTGAATTTGATGACCTGATGATGATCCCTCATTTCTTTCTTTGCTATCTTGGTGAAATCATATTATATGTGAATGTGACACCGGATTCACCATGAAGGATTACATTGGATAATGATATTATTTTCTCTCTCTGTGCTGAGGCGCAGTCCTGTCTGCATAAAGTGCTGCTGCTGTATTCAGCTGCGGATTTCCCATTAAGCCCGGGCCGAGGGTGGCAACATTTTGGGATGGCAAAAATGTCCGCCCCATATACTTTTGCCGCAGTCTCGGGCCTACCGGACCTAATGGGAAGTAATTGTATCTGTTGCGGGCGCCTCCTTACATGCCGCCCTCCTCCTCCTCCTTCTGAACCACAGTGTCAAATGATGCCGCTGACGTCAACAACGTGACATAACGGCGTCTTGTTGCCATGGCAACGCAACAGCAAATGACATGGCATTACCATGGCAACGTGACGCTGTGGTTCAGAAGGAGGGAGGAGCGGCAGGTAAGGAGCAGGGCCGCAACAGCAAAGAACAAGGGATATTGAGGGGAAAAAAGTGGTTGTCATGGAACAAGAATCACATTCCTGCCCGATCCCCCTTCTGCTTGTCAGCTCCTTAAGTTCAGCTGCAGGCATTGGTTCCACATACACACACTGTGCCTGTGTAACATGCAACAATGTTGCATTTCTTGCCTCTGAGCACGTAATCAGTGAACTGCTACTGCAGCTTCTCCAGTCCTCCCAGTTAATGGACTTTCCCATGTTCTACCCTGTCTTTTGCTGACAGTTAGTGCAGTCCCACTCAACCTTTAGTGTGACCCCTGCCCCTCACTTCCTTTTCCACCCTAGATTACAGTGAGTACAGACCTGTCTGCATCCACCCCTGGTAAGGCCTTTCTCTCTTACCATAGTCTAACCCCATAGAAGCATCCCACATAGAGAAGCACTCTCTGCCTACACTACACCCACAAGTTCCTGTGTTTTCTAATCCAGCAATAAAATTAAGAAAGACATTAAGGACTTGTCATGCTTTGGAAGAGGGAGGACATGAGTTGAGCTTACTGGAATCATTCATACATCATTCGTGACCCTGGTTCCAGGAAAGTAAGAGAGAAACCGTGTATTAAAGGTCTACGCAGAAGCTATCACTCACAGCCTTCATGCTACAAAAGTGCAGCTCTACACAGCTATACAGCAAACTGCTACAGCTTTCTGCAAAACAAGCAGCAGTTTAAACAGAACAGTGAAAAGATAATCGTGTGCCTTACAGACACTAACAGGAGCTGCTACTCCAGACTCCATTATACAGAGCAGCCTCTACAGCAGTACAAGCAAGCAGCTTACACAGCTATACAGAGCAACCTCTACACCACACAAAGGAAGCACCAAGTAGCTAAAACTGCAAGCAGCCTGCAGCTTTCACAGACAACCAGTAGCTCAAACTGCACAGCAGCCTTGCAACAAACAGTGCTTCTCTCACAATACCTAACTGCCTTTTTCTCTGTCTGAGTCCACCCGCTGCTCAGCCCCACAGTGAGGAGCCTACGGACACCTGTAAGTACAGCTACCCCAACGCTGCACGCTGCAGGACACCGCACGGCTCGGCACCGCTCGCTCTGAGACAGACGCCCTTCGCTGACAAGGTAAAAGACCGCACGCCACACGCACTGGCAAAAGGCCTACACACACCTACAGCATGGCAGAACTCAGAGCCTCACCAGACATCACGCAGGAGAGCGATCACTCAGACACAGAGACCGCCGCGCAACTGCAACAGGCGCAGGCAGGCGCAAGGCCCAAACGGGCAGTCGCACTGACACAAAAGGGCCGCGAAAAATACGAAACTGACGTTAAAGTGCACCGCGCTAAATTAGAGAAGGCCTGGGAGGACACTGATCGTGAGATAAGTAATGTCGCAAGTGCTAGCGATCAAGAAACCCAGATTAAGCAAGCTATCACTCAGATTAAGTCAAGCCATAGACGTTACGTAACGCTGTCACAGGCATATTTCACCTATCTGACAAGAACTAACACAGAAGACAGCACGCGGGAACGCGATCTGCAAAAGGCGATTGACCTGGAGCGCGATGGCGTCGTGCAGACCGCCATCTCAGACGCCCAAAGCGAGAGAAAAGAGCTCCTCCTGGAGACCGCATCACAGCGCTCAAGCACATCCAGACACTCATCCAGGTCAGCAAGATCAGCACAATCCAACGCGTCCAGCGCAAGCGCGAACGCTACCAGGGCGCGAGCCGCCGCAGAGGCCGCACGTGCCAGGGCTGAATATAGTCGCAGAGAGGCAGCCGTAAGGACAGAAAGAGCGCGCATAGAAGAGGAGGAGCAGAATGCCGCCGCCGCTGCCAATGCCGTTGCCACTGCCGCCGCTGCCAATGCCGTTGCCACTGCCGCCGCTGCCAATGCTGCTGCTACCACCGCCGCTGCAAATGCCGCCGCTGCAGCGGCGCGTAAAAAGGCCGAATTGGACGCGGATCTAGAGGCACTTAATCAAGAGAAGGAAGCCGCCGCCGCCATAGCCCAAGCTGAAGTCCTAGAGGCAGCCGCGCAACAAGATGGCGGGGAGCAACCCTACAGACGGATTGCCTCAGAGGATCCAGTCCAACGCACTGAAGACTACGTCAGGAGCCTCTTCAGCGTGAACACCAGCGCACCATCTCAACATGGATGGAGCGACTCCACAGATACCGAAGACTCGCTAGGACCACAAGGAGAAGACGCTGCTCCATCAATGGCACATGCTGCCTGGGATAGCCACAGCCGCAACAGTGATCCACACGCCAGCGCGCACACGGATGCACCACAACAGGCTCGCAATCCAGGTACACCCACACGGGAGAAAACAGCCCCTCACACTGGCCAGCAGTCATCACGCGTCCATGCCAAGGAAGAGGCGACCGCACGGACCCTCCCAGCAACTACTTCAGAATGGGACAAACGCGCCAATGTCTCAGGTCTGACAGACATAGCCAAGTACATGATCCGGCGCGACTTGGTGCACGCAGGACTCATCAGCTTCGACGACCGCCCTGAGAACTACCGGACATGGAAGTTCACGTTCAAAGACGCAATCGACAGCTTGGACTTCTCAGCAAGGGAAGAGCTCAACCTGTTAGTCAAGTTCCTGGGGAACGTATCCAGGGAGCAAGCTCAGAGACTTCGGACGGCAAACGCGCATCAACCCCAAGTAGGTCTTGACCTAGTGTGGGAAAGGCTAGAAGAGTCCTACGGCAGCCCCGAAGCAGTCGAGGATTCACTCTTCAAAAGAATCGAGAGCTTCCCCAAGATCACGAATAAAGACTACTCGAAGTTACGAGATCTTGGAGACCTGCTGCAAGAACTGGAGTTCGCAAGGAAAGACCACTCCTTAATAGGTCTCAACGCCTTAGATTCAGCTCGTGGAGTGAGACCCATCCTGGAGAAGCTACCCTTCAACCTCCAAGAAAGGTGGCTTTCACAAGGTTCCAAATACAAAAGGGAGAAGCAGGTTGTCTTCCCCCCATTCTCATTCTTCGTGAGCTTCATCCGCGAAGCGGCAAGGACAAGAAACGATCCCAGTTTCATCTTAGGTACGCAAACCACATACAGTGCAAGCAGCCTGAAGAACGAGAGACCAGCGACGAGATCTGGTAACCCCCAAACACCCATCTCGGCCCGCAGGACGGACGTGCCTCCCACGACCCAAACTACTCTCGATCAGTCGGTCGCCGGAGACAAGGAACCAAGGGACCCAAACAGGGAATGTCCCATACACAAGAAGCCACACCCACTCAACAAGTGCTTTGGGTTCAGGATGAAGTCCCTAGAGGAACGCAAGAGGTTACTTGGAGAATTCGGAGTTTGCTTCAAGTGCTGCGGTTCCACGACTCACCTAGCCGGGGACTGTAAGGAAGAGATCAAATGCACAGTGTGCGAGAGTGACAAGCACGTGACTGCGTTACACCCAGAGGCGATGACACTCCACCAACTCAAGAACCCATCCTCCATAGCGGAGCATGGCGGGGAGAAAGAAGGAGAGTTAACATCCGTCACATCTCAGCGCACTGAGGTTTGCAGAAAAGAAGGTGACAAAATGTCCTGCTCCAAAATATGCCTTGTCGCAGTGCACCCCCAGGGACAACCTGAGAAGGCTATTCGGATGTACGCAATCCTCGACGACCAGAGCAACCGATCACTGGTCAGGTCAGAGTTCTTCGACATGTTTAACATACAAGATGGTGCTTCTCCTTACACTCTCAGAACGTGCGCAGGGCAAATGGAGACCACAGGGAGAAGAGTGAATGGCTACACCATATGCTCAATAGACGGCAAAGTGAACATGCCCCTTCCCACACTCATCGAGTGCAACCACATGGCCACAAATAGGGACGAGATACCCACACCAGACGTGGCACTCCATTACCCCCACCTCAAAGGAATAGCCAACCACATCCGGCCGGTGGAACAAGATGCCAAGATCCTGCTGCTGCTCGGTAGGGACATCATGAGGGTACATAAAGTCCGTAAACAGCATAACGGACCCCACAACGCGCCATACGCCCAAAGACTCGACCTAGGATGGGTGATAGTGGGCAACTCGTGCACTAACAAAGAGCACGGGCATGACTACGTTGATGCCCGCAGAACGGAAGTGACAGAATGTGGACACACATCTCTCTCCGAACCATGTCTTGGCCATCTCCAAGTGACCGGAGGGCCAAGTGAAGAGAAAAGACAAGGTCACACCCCTGAGACCAACAAAGATATCCTCACGCCGATGGGATGCGACAATGACTTAGGATGCTCAGCAGTCCAGACAGCCAAGGATGATGAGTCGACTCCACCGAAGGAAGAGAGTAACCTCCCAAAGGTGACCGACAAAGGGATCGTCCTAAAAACAACAAACAATCAGACAATACTCCCGCGAGCAAGGGCACAATTAAGACGTACAGTTGTTCCTCTCCACAGAGTATCAAGCAACAGAGCAACCAATTACCACGGCAAAAGATTGCGCCCCACAGGCGAAGCCACAGTGTCAAAAGGACTGTTCGTTCAAACACGTAAAAGGGGACAGTTGCAGAGACATTTCCCAAAAGGATTTACAAGGACAAAAGAGACTGTTCTTCGTCATGTCCAGGGAAAAAACAACCTCCCGGTGGCAGTCAACAAAGAAACACAAAAGCGTTTCACCAAACTACGCGGAGATGTTCTCGTGCAAGAGAAATGTACCGATGAACTACGGTGCATAGCGTTCCAGACAACAAGGAACGATGACAAGCAAACACCATCAAGGGAAGATAGAGGATTCCCGAAGTTAACAGCCAAGGAGCTCTCTAAAGACGGACTAAGCAGTCGGGTGACTCCGCTACCATTCCGTTCACCAAGGAGGCGCTTCCCAAACAATGGAGAACATACCATCTCTAGGTTCACCTCGCACCTCTGCGGCCTACAAAGGGAACCAGAGACCAAAAACAACTTTGTGGTCTTCATCCAGAAGATATTCTTTACCGGCCACGCAAAGCCAGCACCTCTAATGGAGGAACGCGAAGAATGTCGGTACCTCCAATCACCTGGGGCCTACCACCCTCAGGAACCCGATCAAATCCGGGTAATGTTCAACCCCAGCACTCAGCTTCAGGGAGTCTCCCTGAATGACGCCCCCTTTATTGGATTACATTCGACAACCAGTTTTCCAGGGACAGTAATCCGCTCCCACAAGGAGCCAAAAGCCCTCTCCTTCTGCCAAACGCCAGGTGATAGAGCAACAGGCTGCCACGGCTGGTATACCTACAAGGGGATACACTCTGTGGGTGAAACTAC
This sequence comes from Ascaphus truei, assembly GCF_040206685.1. Taxonomy (NCBI): domain Eukaryota; kingdom Metazoa; phylum Chordata; class Amphibia; order Anura; family Ascaphidae; genus Ascaphus; species Ascaphus truei. The sequence continues at coordinate 33,170,117 of NC_134491.1, forward strand.
ATAGACAAAAGGACTGCTCTCTTACAAGACTAAAAGGAAACAGTGCCAGAGACTTTTATACAAAGACATTGTGGTGCAACCAGCAAACCTGGAGCTGTGCATCCACCCTGCATCCTTTGCCAAAGAACCTTGGCCAAGGGACCTTGATACCAGTGATACCGGCCGGTGTCACATCGCTATGTGGACATGGACTCTTGCATTGTTTGAGAATGTGATGTTATCTTTGTTATGCATTGCACATATGTTCCACATATTCCAGTTATATAGTGGTATCTCCAGATACCAGACGGGGAGTGTCATGGAACAAGAATCACATTCCTGCCCGACCCCCCTTCTGCTTGTCAGCTCCTTAAGTTCAGCTGCAGGCATTGGTTCCACATACACACACTGTGCCTGTGTAACATGCAACAATGTTGCATTTCTTGCCTCTGAGCACGTAATCAGTGAACTGCTACTGCAGCTTCTCCAGTCCTCCCAGTTAATGGACTTTCCCATGTTCTACCCTGTCTTTTGCTGACAGTTAGTGCAGTCCCACTCAACCTTTAGTGTGACCCCTGCCCCTCACTTCCTTTTCCACCCTAGATTACAGTGAGTACAGACCTGTCTGCATCCACCCCTGGTAAGGCCTTTCTCTCTTACCATAGTCTAACCCCATAGAAGCATCCCACATAGAGAAGCACTCTCTGCCTACACTACACCTACAAATTCCTGTGTTTTCTAATCCAACAATAAAATTAAGAAAGACATTAAGGACTTGTCATGCTTTGGAAGAGGGAGGACATGAGTTGAGCTTACTGGAATCATTCATACATCATTCGTGACCCTGGTTCCAGGAAAGTGGTGTAGGGCGTTTAAAAACAACTGTGTTTGACTAACACAGCCAGGTGCTCTGAGTGATTCGATATGTTAGAGAAAAGTGTAACTAGGATCATGAAAAATGCAGCAGGAAAAACATCTGAAGGACAAATTTAAAAGAAGAATACAGCGCAAAGAACATGTTCTTTGACTGCTCGTCAGTGCAGGCAGTTCACGTCCCAGCAGTTGATGATGAAGATCAGCTAATCCACTCCACGTCTGCTCCACTCGTTACCGGATAGGGAAAGCACACGCTCCCGGTATGATGTTTACAGCGGTCACATGGTTTCAAAGTGACCAGTTCATAGACTCACAATAAGGCTGCAGACATAAAATATTGCACCGCTCTACCTCGTCTTCTGAGTAGTTTAGTGCAAAAAAGCACCAAAAAGAAACATTATAGATATGATGTACTAAATGGCAAAATATGAATATAGAATAAAAAAGGAATAAAAAACACACAATCTATTTCCTATCCAACGCATTTCGTATCATAAAAAATACTTAATATCTTGTGCATACCCTTTCCAGGAAACGAGTGGAGCCAGACGTGGAGTGGATCAGCTGATCTATATCATCAACTGCTGGGACGTGAACTGCCTACACTGAAGGGCTGAGAGCGGGTGCTTTCCCTAACAGCATTGCCTTAACCACAGGACTGCTACTTATGTTGCCTTTCCCAACGGCTACACTCACAATGCACAGGGAGCCTCTGATAACTCTGTATCGTTCTAATTTTATTCTTGTTTAAGTATTTCAAGTGTTTTTTCACAGCACATATGTGTGCTTTTCTATTTTAAATTCATTATTAATATTTTCTATATTGCAACAGCCTAAGGCTGCCGAATTTTGAAATCTGCCGCTGGCTGTATCTCAACTCTTTCTCAACTGAAGTTCTATATCAACTTAATTATCATTGCTTGCCCGGCTGCTTGCCGGCCTCCATTACTGCCTCCCTAGCCTACACATGCCAGCCTAGTAGATGTACGGTCTGCCTTCCTGCCATCACCTCTACCATAGCTAGCCACTGCCAGTAGCCAGTGTTTGTGTGTTTATTTTCAAATTAAACAGCAGATGTTGCTACAAAAAGATGACAACTTGTCACCAGGTATTAAGGTTTCCACAAATAAACCCTGAGCAGGGCCGGCGACATAGGGGGGGGGGGGGGGAGAGAGCTAGGACAACTGTCCCGGGCCTTGTGGCTGCGAGGGCCCGACCAGCCAGCGCTGGAAGTTTGGCCAAACTTCTTTTTCCAGCTGCTGGGCCCTGGGTCTCTCCAGCTGCTGCGGGATGTCCTCTCCTGCTGGTCCCGTTCCGGTGCTTGAGGAAGCTGCCACCCAGTCTGTCATATTATGACTAACAAGACTACAAAGTCCATCCTTAAATTATGACAGAACATGGAACACATTTCAACCATTGATTCACTTTACAGGCCACTAGCAGCAACGTTATTAATCTACCTATATTATTAAAGAGGTCTCACAGAATACAGGATATAAAATGGTTTACATATCAGAGAACAGTGTTCTTTGACAATCTTTTTTTACATTTTCTGGTTGAGTCTGTATAACATGCAAAGGGCTTAATAATGTTTCTTATATTTGACACAAACATTAATGAGGAAGTTTTATGCTACTGTAGATCTGATGCGGTTTTTGATAAGGGGAATAACCAACAGACATAAATGCTGTATACTGTATGTGCATTTCAAAGCTACGGTGAAACTCCTTGTATATGTTTTTCTCAAATGCCAGTGCAAACAGGGCAAAATAGCCACAATGCTGAATCTCACTGCATACTTTTTGTCCTTTTCAGCTTTGAACATTTAGCTCTGAATTTATCTGCAGAGTTGCTACAACTGAATACTGATTTTGCTTTGGACGCTTCCATTAGCTTCTGATAGACAGTAAAACGCAAAAGAAACATTCTTCCCTGTATTTTCTATTTGTTGCTAGCAATTGGTTGAAAGGTATTAGGAGTGGGCAATGAGCAGATATAATTATTTGGTCCATGTGAGAAGTGGTCAATTAACATGCAATGGCTTTCCATGACTGTTATCTATCAAAGACTAATGCCAGCATGAAAAACTCATGTTGTTCTATAGCAAGTGCTTGGATAGCTGCTAGTTTCTTAGGCTTGTTCTATAGTAGGTGAGGGCGCGCATGCGCGCGCGCCTGTGCACATGACACACACTTTTTGTGTGTAAGGTCCGTGCTGCCGGGAGCGACAGGTTTGCAGTGGTTTGTGTATGTGTGTATATAGATTGTGTGAGTTATTCATTTATTATAATGTATTAGATGAATATCTGATGTGTACTTCATGTTAAAATAAAAATGGGATGCACTATCCTCTTATATCTTGAGGCGTTGTTGTTTTTCCCCAGTTGTGTCTTTTTCTGGATCTTGTTAATAAACAAGTGATATATTTCATGTAGATTATTTCTGTTAACACAAATGCAAAGATTTCTATTAATCTAAATAATAGGACCTTTGCGTACATGTGGCCAAACCAATCCCTGATCGCCAGGGTAACTTACTAATAATTAAGGGACTTCAATACATTTCTTGTGATAATTATTTTCATGTATGTTAAAGATAATGGCAATACATACTGTAAATTACTTCTGAAATTAAATTAACTGTGGCTATGGTGACTAGACAAAGTCATATTTACCTGAACACTAAGCCAAGTTTTATGGGGCATTGATGATACTGAATGTAGGTATTAAAATGAAATAATTACAAAACAACCAACATGACTCCTGATCATTTCAGTGCTGTGTTTTACAGCCTCTGCATGTTCATATCACATAAAGCTAATGTATTTTTATTGCTCAGGATCTCCTGCTTACACGGATTTCCCCACTATTACTTTGTATGGCATTAATCTCAGACATACAGCAGAGTTTGAGTCCCTCAGTTTAGGACTTGTCTTTCCCATATTTACCAACTGTATTCACTCTTAATCTTATCATGGAGTAAATGATCCCACCAAATAAGTTACATGTATGTATTTATTTCTTCAAATAGAAATGTATAGCTTTACTGTACTTACCTATTCTATAAAAGTGATGGGAGGGTTTACAAGAAAAATACACGGTTTTCGCAAGCAAAGAAGGAGTATGTTCACATACACATACACACACACAGGTACACACACACGTACACATACACGTATACACATACGTACACACACACGTACACAGACACATACATACATTGCAGACTGAGCAGTAGCGGCGCGAAGACATAGTTTTCAGTCTTCCCCTCTATGGGCCAGCTCCACGCTCACTGCTGTGCGCGCCTGCGGCCCTAGCGTAGAATGGCTGGCTAACCACAGCCAATTATAAGTGCCACACGCACAACGCAGCAAACGTGCCCACTATATTACGGGCCTTACTGGGCGCCTAAGACACACCCACTGTCAATGATAACCTTAGTACTGATTGCAAAGTGCAACTCTCATTCACCTACACTATATACTGTAGCTCCACGAGTCTGGTTTTGGTCAATCATGTTTAACCAAATAAATGTTAAATAGAAAAAAGCACACATTTCTATTAATTATGCAACATGCTACTTTTTTAATGTGAGTTGCAGGAGTCTTTGGCTTTTATGCAGTGAATTTCATTTGAATTCAGTGCCAGGTGCTTATTACAGTATGTTAGCCTCTTTCTCTGCTTATGCCTGAGGCAACAAACAATAGATTGTGAGCTTTACAGGGATGTGCCTGAAAAGCATTGCATTGTAAGAAAACACGAGCGCGCGCGCAGTCTCCTTTGCTTGGAATTTGGGTGCAAGGAAACTGCAGCTGAAGGGAGCCTGCCCACGGCCCGATCGCAGCTTCCCCATACCCAGGAACACAGTAGACTAATTAATGCAGCGGGATCCCTGTTTCTGAGTGGCGGCACCAGTCTGGAAGAGCTGCACAGAGAGAGCACGAAGATGTAGTCCCTGCAGACGCACTTACCAGAACTCCCTCCTACTGTCTCGGTACGTTCTCCCTACCTACCAATTAGATTGTAAGCTCCTCGGGGCAGGGACTCATCTTCCTTAATGTTACTTTTATGTCTAAAGCACTTATTCCCATGATCTGTTATTTATATTATCTGTTATTTATTTGATTACCACGTGTATTACTGCTGTGAAGCGCTATGTACATTAATGGCGCTATATAAATAAAGACATACAATACAATGTAGTCCCTCTCTCTGTCTCCCTGCACAACTCTAAGGCTGCGTCCATAGATGGACAAGCAGCGCTGAGGCGTGCGGACGCTCCGCGCTGAGCCCCTGCATCCTCAATGAGGATGCCTTGAGAGGGGGCTCACGCGAGCGTCCGCAGGCGTGCTCAGGCTTTGGAGTTTTCAGCCGAGCGCCAAGCTGTTTTTCAGCGCGCTGTCGGCTGAAAACATCCAATCATCTTTAAGCAGCATCAACGTCACAGCGCCGTGATGTCGGCGCTGTGAAATTGACATCAGTGCGTCGCGGGCGATTGGCCCAGCAACGTCACTGCCCCGCCTCCAACCACCTCCCCCCGGCTCCCTTCGCGCACGCTGGCTCGCCTGCAAGTCCGTGCAATCGCGCTGACTGAAGCAGGCGAGCCTCAGCGTTAGCGCGCCTCCGCTCTCCCCACCCCTCTATGGCCCGGGCCTTAGGCTGCGTCCATAGAGGGGGGGAGCAGTGCTGAACTTCGCTGAGGCTCGCCTGCTGAAGCCTGTGTGATTTCATGCACATGCAGGTGAGCCAGCGGGCGCGACCGGGAGGCGGGGCAGTGACGTCGCTGGGCCAATAGCCTGCGACGCACCGACGTCAACGTCACGGCACCGACGTCACGGCGCCATGATGTTGACGCTGCTTCGTGCTGATTGGATGTTTTCAGCTGACAGCGTGCTGAAAAACAGCTTTGGCTATTGGCTGAAAAATCCAACTCCTCAGCACGCCTGCGGACGCTCGCGTGAGCCCCCTCTAAAGACATCTTCATTGAGGATGCCGGGGCTCAGCGAGGAGCGTCCGCACGGCTCAGCGCTGCTTGTCCTTCTATGGACACAGCCTTACAGACGATCGTCCAGTTTTTATTTTTAACAGGGACATTAAACTTGAAGGAGATACCGGCACCCCATATTGGGGTCTGCACCTCGGGAAGCAGGGGGTCCCCAGACCTGAAAGTAATGTGGTTCAATTCCAGAGATATTCTGCTTCTGCTCCCGAGACATCCTACTTCTGCTCCCGAGACATCCTGCTTCATCTCCCGAGACCTCCTTCTTCTGCTCCCGAGACCTCCTTCTTCTGCTCCCGAGACATCCTGCTTCTGCTCCCGAGACCTCTGCTTCTGCTCCCGAGACATCCTACTTCTGCTCCCGAGAACCCCTGCTTCTGCTCCTGAGACATCCTGCTTCTGCTCCCGAGACCCCCTGCTTCTGCTCCTGAGACATCCTGCTTCTGCTCCCGAGACATCCTGCTTCTGCTCCCGAGACATCCTGCTTCATCTCCCGAGACCTCCTTCTTCTGCTCCCGAGACCTCTTTCTTCTGCTCCCGAGACATCCTGCTTCTGCTCCCGAGACCCCCTGCTTCTGCTCCCGAGACCCCCTGCTTCTGCTCCCGAGACCCCCTGCTGCAATCCCCTGTAAAGAAAAAAAGAAAGAAAAAATCTTTAAAAAAAAAATAAGATCCCTGCTTGGATTGCTCCTTTAAAGTAGTTAAGATCTCAAAGCATGTCGAGAGTGTTATTTCTTTGCGAGCACTAGTAATGAGGACCACATCCAGCCAGCAGAAGCTTTATCCAGAAAGAGAGATGAGCAGGTATATCCGTTGCTTCCTCGTCTTGCTGCATATTAATAATAGTGCCTAGCAAAAGAGGATTCTCAGAACCAGCAACTTGGGGTGCCCCTAATTGGGGGTCTGAAAAGGTAGCAGGCAATAAAGCTGGGTGCTAAGACAAGAGCTGGTAAACATACACTGGTCATCAAAAGGCAATAGTAGAGCACACCAAAAATAAGGAGGTTCAATAGAGTGCCAAAAAGGTCATGTTAATGACTTAAAGAAGTCCTCATACTGTTGCATGCTTTAATGACTTCCTTAAATCATTAAGGCCTCGTTCAGGGTGCTGGCTTCGGAGGGAGGGCGTGCTGCCGTGCGTGCTGCCGTGAGAAACAAAGTATTCAATTTGAATACTGGTTGTCAGGGTAGCAACCGCCCTGTCTCCGAAGCCAGGAGTTGAAGCTGACTACAGTTTCAATAAATGAAAATTTCGTTTTTTGGAGCTGCAGCAGCGTCACTGGGACCTAGGCAGCCAATGAAATCATTCTTCAGAATGATTTCATGACTGCAACCTCGATACTTACCCTGCTGTGTGTAACCCCGCCCCCTCCCCAACGCTGAAAAGTCTGCTGGGGGATAAACACAGATCGCCCAGCAAACTGCAGCACTGCCTCCCTCCCGCCCTCCCTCCGAGTCCTGCAGCTGGCACCCTGAACGAGGCCTAAAATGACAATGTTGGCACTCTATTGAACCTCCTTATTGTTAGTGTGCTTGACTATTGCCTTTTTATAAGTGTATAGCAATAAACTGTAAATTGGCAGAAACAAGTCTGTGCTATTGATATAATGAAAGCTAATTCCTTTTACAGAAGATATACAGCTAAACCCCCTTATAACGCTGTGCTTGGGGTCCAAAGAATCACATCGCGTTATAAGCGGATCGCGTTTGAAATAACTTACAATTGTATGCATTGTACAATCAAGTATTTAAGATACCAATAATCGTGTTGTAAAGTATTCATAGATATAAAAATTGGGAGCCACGCTTGCATCGCGTTATAAGCGGATTTGCGTTGTAACGGGTTGTGTTATAACGGGGTTGAGCTGTATATATATATATATATATATATATATATATATATATATATATATATATATATAGTTGTGTAGAAGTAAGCTGGTGATATTTACAAATCGCACACGTTTAAAGAATTCTTGTGTGTCGCATTCATTCAGCTAATATGTAAATGTATTACAATATACAAATGTGTAACATTATTCCCCCATGCCAATTGTAACTGCAATTGTATGCAACATAATTTACAGATTGTTCTTGAACAATACAATAATTCTTACGCTTTTGGTACAATTAGATGCATCTGAGGCAGAGTTAAGCTAATTTCTTTGAAGCAATATTATGTAGTAAATTAGATGTAATGAAACACAGATACAGTTTTTCTCTATTAGATTGTACGAGTACAAAAGGGCCTTTAATGAGAAATCAAGATAATTTAATCAGTGTTTAAGAAGAAACTTAATTATGCTCCGGGTTTTCCATTGCTGAGCTGTTAGCAGTAATTTGCATAACTCAACGGTATTCTTTTGTTTTTGGAAAATATAGTTACGAATGTGTTTTAAATAAAAATAAATTTGCATGCATACTTATGAAAGAAAGACCCTTTTAGTGATTAATTTAGAAAATAAAACACATTAGCCAATTCCTTAATGTCCCCTTGTGAAATATGAAGCCTGGTTGATGATGAGCCACATTTGCAGAGGATATATTATCTATACTGTTTGGATGAGTATTTTAACAAGAACATGCAGATTAACTACAGATAAGAGCTATTTTAACCTCAGAGTGACCCCTATTTACTCAGCACTGTTATTCCATAAAACACTTTTGACCGGACCCACAGAGCGCTGTTAATGTCATAATAAGCCATTAACTTAAGTTACTGTATTGTTCCGGGCTAATGGGTATCTTCAACGCGCAAAAAACTTGCATAAAAGCGTGTTTTATGACTTAGGCTGCGTCTATACTATAGCAGACGGAACGGAGCGGAGGCGCGCGCACGCTGCGCGTTCACATCTATGGTCCTCTTTGAGGATGCCTATAGATGGCGCCAGCGCGCACGTCAGACGGAGCTGGCAAAGGCGCGAAATTGAAGGAGACTGAGCCAAGTGATTTTTTTGCGCGATGGCATGATCACGTGACCTGTCTCCTCCAATCAAAGTGAAATTACATTTTTAAAGTGACGCCATTTTTTTTGTATGCCGGTGGTAAACACACACAACACAAACAACATACAGTACACAACACACACAACATTAAAGTTAATTTCCATACCGGGGGAAAGTGAACTTGTATGTACAGTGCTTCAGATGCTGAATCTGAAAAAATGCCCGTGTATCGGGATGTGAGGTAGGGAAGTGACGTCCGCACCGGAACGTCATTGCCACGCCTCCAAATTTTTATTGCCACGCCCCCAAATCGCACCCGCTGCATACTCTGCAAAGCCATGAAAAAGCTCAGGCTTTAGCAAGAGTATTGCAGCGTGGGTGCGCCTCCGTTCCGTCTGTGTGAGTATAGACGCAGCCTAAGATGACCTTGGGCTAAATGTACCTGACGCGAGCAAATCCTATGCAAAAGAGACGTTCTTCCTAACACCGCAGAGCCGCAGCGCTGTTTTATATTTAACGCAGGGTTTTAACATGATGGTAGTTAGATAAACGTTAAACCTGGCGGAATTCCCATCGTAACGTGTGACATATTTAGCACGCCTACGCATTGCCGACAGATCGCTTCCTACTCATTGACATCAATATAACGTGACGCCGAAGTGTATATAAAAGACGGGCAGATACCAGACACAAGCTTCATAAGAAATGTGCTGGGCGTGCAAAGCAGCGTGGGAGAGGAGGCGCTGCACCAGAACTGTCCCGCACACATTATTCGTAGAGATGGGCGAATCCACCCAAATTAGTTTTCTTGATTTTCTCGCATGTTCCCCCCAAAATCCGTTCCACCGTGTAAAATCCGCAAACGGATTTGGCCGGTTTTAGTCCGGGTGGATTAAGCAAAAAACCCCATTGGACACAACCCAGGGATGGATTTGTAGAATCCAATCTGCGGATTTAGCGATCCGGTGGAGGATTCTTAAGAGCGGATTGCTGAATCCGCGGATTGGATCCTACAAATCCGTCCACGAGTTGCGGAATCTGTGGAGTGTACTGGTAATGATTAAAAAATCCGTTTTGTGATTGCTCCACAGAAATCCAAGGACCAAAGGAACCGTCCGATCCAAATTCGGCCCCCAAAATTCACTCATCTCTAATTCAATCTCGAATGATGGAAGTAGAGGGCATAATTGCCAGAGTACCTATGTCATGTGAGGAAGCAGCTCCATACATGCAAAGCAGTTTCTAAAATACTTTATCAAAACAGTCATTATTTGGGACATACCTAGAATCATTTTAAATGATTATAGAACTATTGTGTATCCTAATACAGTATATGTATTTAGTTAAATGTGTATTTGCTGCAACAATATATTAATATGACTAACAAATACTGTATAACCCATCTCAGCAAAGAGGAGGGAGTATGTACCAGTGGTCACTTAGCATTGGTCAGTGAGTAGTGATTAATATTTAATTTGCAGGGGAGTTAATTAGCTGACACAGGTTAACAATGGTCCATAGGGCTTGTTGGTTCAAAATCTTGATCATAATATAATAAATATGTTAAATGGTAGATATGTGAGCGTCAACATAACATTAAATATATATATCTTATTAAACGTATCAGTGTACTAGTCGCAGCATTGCTTTTAACATGTATGGCCTTACCTTCATTTAAGGCCATTTCAATGGCCACGTGCCACTCCATCGCCTGTGCTCAGTGTAATCCCTCATAAGCAAGGACCCCAGATTGTTAGAAGTGAAGGAGAGGAGACTGTGACCCTTTAAACTTCAAAAGTTACCAGAAGAGCCACATTTCTCAGCCAGCCATACTCCATCACAAGCGCAAACTAGTCCCGGAGAGGACCTCTGAGAGTGTCATCTGCCATCTGCCAGAGAGGAGAATTTGATGCACATCTTGGCAAATCAAAATGAAATACTAAGGCTATGTAACCGTCCTTACCTGTCTCTAAAGGATGTCACATCAGTTTGACTATATACATTGGCAGTGCTCAGTCTCCCATACAATAAACATATGCTCTCACACACTGAAAAATAGAAGATACACTGGAATTTAACCAACAAATGGTGTTTTACTGCTAATAGAATAGAAATGCTCACACATAAACTGTTGGTAGTCGAACCTCACATAATAACACTGCTGCACAGAAAAAAATCAAACACACGTGTAACCCTCCCCCAAAGGGTTACTGGTGTGGTTAGTGTGTATCGGGCCCCACCCTGTGTTGTTATGGGGATCAAGACATCACTGAGAGTATATACAGTAAGGGGAAAGTCGAGAAGGTTAGTTTCCAGGAGGACAAGATGAGAGGAGCCACGGGGAGAGTAGATACGTAATGTTTTTAAAGTAATAGCACAGGGGTGTGCAAAGAAACTTTCTAGGGCTGACGTGGCAGTTAGAGAGGCCCCACACTTCTCTGAAGGCATTTAAATTAAATGCTGGAAAGCGTGTGAAGACTCTGTAACTTCAGCCTTCCAGCGATGCGTCGTCATGGCAACCCAGCATCACAAGACCCCACTGGTTCCAGCGGGGGGGGGGGGTGAGAGCAGGCAGGGGGGCGCAGGAAGATAACTTTGTGCACCCCTGTAATATCACAGACCAGCCCCCCCCCTGTTTATTATGTTGTAGATTGGGACAGTCCCCTTTAAGTAAAGATCCCCAAAAGAAGAATGGAGTCCTGAATATTACAGGAAAGGGAATATAGCACGTAACAGATGGCCTCAGAACAAAAACAGAGCTAATACTCTTCCCCCACTGCCCCCCCTCCCCACTCCCAAACTCTCCCTCACTCTCAATTATACCATAATCTCATCAGCACTCTAAGCTCGCTGCCTAGGGGTCTTATTTCACTCTGCCCTCTCCTTCATTCCTCACACTCTCTCCCTTACTAAGTCTGCTGATTGCACCTCTGAAATATCGCTAGGATAAGCCCTTTTCTCACTCATTACACAATTAAAACTTCTCCTAGCTGGCATTCCCCTTGTCCACCTGTCCCAAATCCAATCCATCCACAATGCGCGTGCCAGACCCCTCCACCTCACACTGCTGCACCCCTATGCCAATCCATACACTGACTTCCCATAGCTTCTAGAATCAAATTTAAAACCATAGTTCTGATTTGCAAAGTTCTCATCAATGATGCCCCCCTTACATCTCAGCCCTCACCCCCAAATATATCCTTAAACGTCCATGACATCCACCTTTCCTCCTGCCTTGTTACCTCCTCTCACTCCCTCCTACAAGACTTCCGTGCTGTCCCCTCCTTCTGGAATTCCCCTGCCACGTGCCATCAGACTCTCCCCCAGCTTTCAGACATGTAAACACTCACCTTTTCAAAGAAGTCTATTTGGCATAACTCTAACATCCACCCCTCAACCTTCCAACCCTATTGGGACCAACCATGCGGCTGGGAAAACTCCACATTAACACTCCCTATTATCCACACCCCCAAACCTTATAGGGATCAGCTGTGTGACTGGACCATACTCCCTCCCCCCTGATGTATTTTGCATCCCACAATGGGCAGCCACTTTACCTTTTGATTCAACATTGCCTCTTACGCCCTCTAGGTTGTAACCTCTCACACGCAAGGCCCTGAATACATTTTGTATCCGTTTGACTACAGTATATTTGTGCTTTTAAAATCAAAAATATTGGCCCTACACTTTTCCTTAGAAATGCTCGGATTTTAATTTTTGTTTTCAGTTAAACTACAGTAGGTAGTAAACATCTTTTATTAATAGAATAACCTACCAACAGAAGTGGTAGAGGCAAAGATACATTGTCAGATTTCCTAAGGCAGCAAACTTTCAGGGCGGCAGAAAATTTCCGCCCCCATATAATTTTGCCGCCCTATCGGGCCTCTCGGATCTAATTGGAGGATACTTGCCTGTCTGCCACATCCTGTCTGCTGCCCTCCTGCTCCTTTGGAATCCCGGTGTCAAGTGATGCTGCGGACACTCCCATGTGACGTCACATGGCATCTTGATGCCATGGCAACGGGACGTCGCAATGTCAAATGACAGCATGATGTCATGTTTCCATGGCAACATGCCACCGTACGTTGGTGACGTTGCGGCGTCATTTGCCGACGGATTCCAAAGGAGCAGGAGGGTGGCACCAAGGAGACAGCAGACACAGGCAAGTGCTTAGGGGCGGCAAATTTGAAAATTCACCGCTGCTAATATAGTAATGGAATGAAAAAATGCGTGTGAACGACCTATGGCTATCCTAAATATAACAGAAAGTCAAGAATCATATTCAGTGTAACGAAATTGGCAGACTATTAGGTTGTAGGTTGGCCAAGTGGTTCTAACCATGAAATTCTACGTTTCTCTGTATCTATTGACCAGGTTCAGTAGACAGAGTAAAAAGCTCAAATATCTGATCAACAAAGTGGAAAAACATATAAATATATGTGTAGCCAGGGCTGGTTTCTGGCTACCAGTCTGCCCTTCTCCTGGCAGTAAGCCCTAGTAAGAGCAGGCTGCCAGGACTAATATTTGTTTTTTCCCATCCCCTGCAGCTTCAGTGAGTCACAGGGGAGGCGGTGCAAATAGGCCTTGTGTCCAATCAGGGACTCAGACCTGGTTCCTGCTTTTCCTGTACTTAAGGTGCTGTACTACCAAAGTTGTTCTGTGTTGTCTCTACCTTTGAGAGAGACAGGTTCTCACACAGAAGTGCGTATTGGCTGTGTATTTACTGCCTTCTCCCCTTGGGGAGTTAGGAGTGAGAATATTCCTCTGGCTCTTATAGGAAGTCAGGGAAGAGCAAGGACTGCTGTGGGGGCCCTGTACCCGCAGTAAATGTCCAGGGATACATCCTGAGGGTGAAGACCCTAATAAGTTCCTGTTGTTGTGTATGCTGTGTCATCTGCAGTGTGCAATAAAGTGTTCCTATTTTACTCTACCTTCCTGCCTGAGACTGCAATCTATCAAGGGAAGGCTAAAGAAACTCTCCTGCAGGGATTGCTCCTCACATCCCTGGGGCCTCTAAGAGATGGAGGCGCTGTTACCGTGAGTACGAAACCGTTATTACCCCAGAAGCCTGTTCTAACATCCCCTACCACCATGTGGGAGACTCAGATCTACTGTGAGCCAGCAGGCATGCACCACACCACTCCATGTAGAAGCAAAATCACCCAGATGGGAGGGAGGGGGGTGTGGGGGGGGGGGGGGGAATATGTGTTACATATGTAATTTGGGATTCCCATAATCCTCTAATGCTCAGTATCACTACAGAAACAAAAATCCAGCTAGTAATAAGGCAAATGTGTACAAGAGAACAAAGGGACAGAACACCCGTCATAATTTATGCAGAATTGAGAGAGTGAATTTGGGCGCAGAAATGATATTCCCAGAAGTGACCATGAAAGCTTGGTGTGTTCCTTTTAAAACCATGAGCATGCATTGAAAGGAAAGACAAAGACCAGCTACACGTGCCATCATTCTGCAAATCAATAATACATAAAACAACCTTTCTTTAGCCAATGCGTACTGCTTGGCTACATATTGAACATTGCCAGGTAATATGAGCAGTCTTAATGTTGAGAGAGACTTCTAGTAGGATGTAAGGATCTGCAACATATATTCAACTATATAACTTAATGCAGAATCAGTCAGCTGTGTAACTCGGATTCCACTTTTAAAAGTAAAATAGATCTCTGGACCAGACCACTAGGGTTTTTTTTTTTTAACTTTTCCTTGATCTCTGACAATGGACTTAATTTCCGCATTCCATAAATGCTATAACACATGGGTTTAAAAGAAACTTGTTTTCTAAATGACGTGTTGATGTCACTTTCAATGCTAAAGCAATAAATAAATGCAATCTGATTGCATTTTTCTAATAGCGTAGTGTATAACGGCCTTCCTTTTGATGTGCAAATTACTGCAGGCAGCTAGGGAAATTAATAAACTGTTCTATTTCTCACTCTCATTTTGACACTGAGTCCTGATAACTAAGCAGCATGAATATGTGAGTGATGTACCACTACGGTACAGGTAATTCTACACGTGCTTCTTTGTAGGAATGCAGTGTTTAAGCAGTAAGGTTTAGAATGTGTTTTTTCCATAGTGAATATTCTTCCCATGTCACCAAAGAGCAGGGGAACCCCTCCTCCCCCCTGCCTGCTCTCCCCCCTGCTCTCACCCCACCTGCTCGCTCCCCCCCCTGCTCTCCGCCATCTCAATGTGTGCTGTCGCGACGTCTCGTTGTCATGGCAACGTGTCTCAAAAGAAGCCGGGGAGCAGAGACGAGGCAATTACAGAGGCCCCGCTCTCTCCCTGGCAATCAATGTAGATGTTGTGGGGAAGAGCGTGTAGCCTATGTAAGCACGGCGCCCCCTTACAAAATTACATGCCCCACAGTTTGCACACCTCTGCGCTAGAGTATTTTCTGAATGTATGTACAGTATCTAGGGCATTCCAGAGGTGCGGGGCAGTCAGTGAGAAAGGTTTAAGGTGGGAGAGGGCTTTAGATACAAAGGGGGTAGAGAGAAGACATCCTTGAGCAGAACACAAGAGTCGGGAGGGTGCATAGTGAGAAATTAGGGCTGAGATGTAAGGAGGAGCAGAGGAGTGTAAAGCTTTAATAGTGAGGAGGCGAATTTTGTGAATTATTCATTGTATGCGACAAGTTTTCCTATTATACATCACTAAACTGTTCCATAAAGAATAAATTCCGCTCAATGAGCATCACGTCAGCTGAATAGGAGAGATGCATACATGATGCAATTTTGGGGCAGAAAATGAGCCCCATTTGTATCAAAGAAAAAAACCCTATATCACTATAATGTTTTCTTTGATACATCTGTTTTGCCAAGAATTGCACCACTTTATGTTGATGCATAGAGCCTATTTTAGAGTTCATATTACTGTAATTATGAAAATAGCAGTGGCATTAAAGTTAGGGTGACCAGATGTCCCGGTTTAGCCGGGACAGTCCCGTTTTTTTAAGGTCTGTCCCGGTGGCCCGACATACTCTAAAATGTCCCGTTTTTTTGTGGCTGTCTCGGCTTTGACCAGAGAAGGTGGGGGCAGCAGAGAGCAAGAATGCAGTGAGGAGAGCAGAGGCCGGTCTGACTGCTGCTGCAGAGGGTGGGGGCGGGTTAGTGACAGCGGAGACTCAGCAGTGAGAACAGGAAGTGAGGGGGCTTCCCAACCAAGATGGCTTCCAACCCAAACCAAGCTCCACAGTGACAGGTAGGAGTAAGTTTATTGCTGCGTCGTCACTATTTGTAGATTTACATTTGGCGCAACATAGTAATTTGCACCTGGTCTTAAAATATGATAATGAGGTCTTAGATTAGCGCCATTGGCTATGTGTAATTTTATACCTTTCACAATCATACGGTACGTCTGTGCTTAACAATTCTCTCTGAGTAACGTATGTGCTTACAGATGCAGCGGCCGTTATTCGAACAAATCACGGAGCTGCTTTCGTGTGCTCTGCTGTATTCTACGCGGCATTAACGTGGCTAATCACCCCAGGCACACGTGTTTATCGCGGTTGCTTTGTTTGAATTTCATGGATTGTGTGCAATTAAATGCAATGAATTGTAATGTGTACAGTACTGTGCTCTGTGCTACTGTGTCAATGTCAGGTGTTTAAAAGCCAGAACACTAAAATGCCATTTTCTGCACTCGCCTGCACTTGGGTCTAAAGGCGGTACGGTTGGAAGAAATCACGCGCCATGACCTGGGTAATCTGAGCTATACACCGCGTTAAGTGTTCGAATAACGGCCACTGCATCTAAATGTGCATCAGCACACTTGCTCTGCAACAACTGAGCCCTGCGGAAGAAAGCTCTGCAGTGCAATGACTGGGGGAACAAGCTGCCAGCCGGGGGTGGGAAATGCTCACAGAAACTGCGACAGTACTGTACCCTGAAATGGCCATACAGCTCCTGGAAATTACCCACTAGCCCTGCAGAACTGCCAGTAGTCTGGTCATTTGTGGGATAGCTTTTGTAATGTGTATTTTAGCCTGAATAATCTCCAAAATGTCCATGATGATTATTTTATTTATATATAAAATGTTTTACCAGGAAGTAATACATTGAGAGTTACCTCTCGTTTTCAGGTATGTCCTGGGCACAGAGTTATGATGACAGATACAAGGTTACAAATATATTGTTACATTAAGTTAGCAAGGTACAGTATACATTATATACAAGATATCGTATGTAACAGTTACAGACTTCATAAAAATAATATCAAACCAGATAATGTACTGGTGTTTATGTGAACAGGAAACGAGTGTGAACATGTTGTGCAAGATTGGAGAAAGATACATAACCGAATAACATATAATTACCCTCAATCATATGTAAAAGCTAACACCTAACCTGAAGTTAATTGGCATGTATATCTTTCCTTCCCTTGGAAGAACAAAAAGCAGTGGACACTTTTGCTTCCAATGTTAATGGAGAGAGAGCACCAACACACAAAGGGAAGCTTTAAGACCATTTAAAAGAACACAGGTCCAGCAGGTCAAAAATGTTACTCCTGCAATAATAGATCTATTCAAAACACAATCTAAAATAAAACAATATAGATATTCTATATCATATTTTATTCTCTGCAATCAGCCAGGATATATACCTTTTTCTGGCACTAGGAAAGCTGAGGTGCATTAACTTTCATTTCTAAACCTTATGCCTCCTGCTTCTTATAGAATAGCAAAGAACGTCCTGTTCTCTGTCTATTGTTCTTTCAAAAACAGGCCATGAAAAGGCCATTTATCTTTGTTTTCTCATCTTTGGAAACGTTTTCATGCGCTTTTATCATATGGTTACCTAGTAACACTGCTAAAGGCAATCATTAGTAGGGTTCTGAATTGTTAATTGTCAAAGAGAGAACGAGGAGGGCTGGTTAATATAGTATTACCATGACAAGCTATGCTGAACTTGGTAAATTCTCTGCTGATTTTTTCTATCATGTAATAAGATTTTCAACTTCCAGTGGATGGTGAAGTACGAGTTCTCACTGAATCGTAAAGTAAGTAAAACTTTAAATACTTGATGATAAGTGAGGATTGAGCTAAGTAAAGAGTTTTTGCTGAAGATGAATAAAGTTCAGTACAAAGAGATTAAACCACTGAATTAAATAACTAACATTCTGAGCTACAGCTAAGCTCTACAGTTTAAAGTGCTATATAATGTAAGAAATGCAGATGCTTTGATCAGTCCTTAAGTACATGAAATGAAACCCATAGGCTGAGGCGCACGAGATGTACTGAAGCAGTCTTCTTTTTATTCTTTGTCAAGACGCTGACATGAATTTCCTGAATATAGAGCCTTTAAAGGTTCATCTGCCCCCAGACTATCCACTTGACTGACCTCAATACAAAGCATGGCCACTTCCACTTGCCATACTTCGCATACAAGGAACTCCCACTTCTGTGACAAGTAAACCATAAGGTAGCATGTGAAATTGTCTTATTACATCTGTCTACCAGGTTAGACTAAAACATACTAAACAAGTAGTGGTACATTTTTCTAACACACCGACTTGCTATACTGTATGTATTATATTGTTCTTGTGTGATGTTCTTTCTATATCCAGTATTGTAATAACCATCATGGCAAACAGTATGTAACATTGTAGTACAGAGAAGGACAACGTGTATAAGCCCCACATTAGGAAGCTGTAGAAAGATGGAAGTGTGTTGTCATTTCTTATATTTTACCATATTAATTTCCAGATTGGAGAAATGTTTTGAACCTTATTTTTTACATTTAATGCAACATACAGTACAATATACAGTACAATATACAGTACAAATCCATAGAATGCTGTCAGTATGTAGCAGTTGGATATGGCAAGATGGCAATCGTGAGTCAAGCACTTGGACTGGATCATATGTTCTCAACTCATTAAACTATGGGCTCTTTGTATCAAAGGTAAAATGTTAGCCCAAATTCATTATTTTGTCACAATACGCGCTCAACTATATCTGCATCAAGCAGCGTGTATGTTTTAATCCTCTCTGCGCCATTTTCAGGGAATGTTTTTATGTAGCAAGTGGGAGGGGTTAAGGCGCAGTTGAATTTGTATATTGGCGCAGGTATATGTGTTAAAAAATGTGCAACTTGTGTTACTTTTCTTGATGGTTTTCTCCATCACCTTCAAGGTGGCATAAAGTCTTTATTTTAGCACAGAATACTTCTAAAACAGTAGAGATATACTTCATAAATATGTCCTGATCAGACAGAAAAAAATGCAATTTTTTTAAAGACAAATCATCAGCGCACATGTAACTCTTGATACACACAGCCCGCGGTGTCAGCGCACATGTAACTCTTGATACACACAGCCCGCGGTGTCAGCGCACATGTAACTCTTGATACACACAGCCCGCTGTGTCAGCGCACATGTAACTCTTGATACACACAGCCCGCGGTGTTGGCGCACATGTAACTCTTGATACACACAGCCCGCGGTGTCAGCGCACATGTAACTCTTGATACACACAGCCCGCGGTGTCAGCGCACATGTAACTCTTGATACACACAGCCCGCAGTGTCAGCGCACATGTAACTCTTGATACACACAGCCCGCGGTGTCAGCGCACATGTAACTCTTGATACACACAGCCCGCGGTGTCAGCGCACATTTAACTCTTGATACACACAGCCCGCTGTGTCAGCGCACATGTAACTCTTGATACACACAGCTCGCGGTGTTGGCACACGTAAATCTTGATACACACAGCCCGCGGTGTCAGCGCACATGTAACTCTTGATACACACAGCTCGCGGTGTTGGCACACGTAAATCTTGATACACACAGCCCGCGGTGTCACTGAGGAACTTACATAGATATAAAGTAATTTTTAACAGGTTCATTCTCACCATTCAAATTAAAAGCTGCCAATAAACCCTCTTTAAGACTTGTAAGAACTAGAGACTCATATTACAAAGTATGATGCCACCCTTCCATTTACAATGGTTTAATTTACAATGCCAGAAGACATATGTTTTTACCTGCTAAATAATTCTGACGGTGGGTTATGTGCTATGAGATTAGAGTAATTCATTGAAGCCCTGTGATATTCCTACTTGTAGTGCTGTAGGTTTACATTAAATAATATTTGATTACTGTTCGTGGAGCACTCATTTAGATTCCAAATGTGTGTTTATGCGTGACCAAAGTCCTCGTGATGTTTTATATACTGTATTTAATACTGTATTTATTGTGTATTTAGTATTATAATTATACAGTCAGCATAGTCATATATTGCGATATTGGCTTTGTAGCTCTACCTGAGAGCACATTGTCACGACTTGGCGCTCTCCCTGGGTCATCAACTGGTGATGCTACAGTAGATACGCTGCTCCCCATTGCTTTCATTGCAATTATACCCAAAGAGGTTCTGTGTGGTGTACACTACCTAGTACTGTATGTCTAATTGTATGCACTGGGATATTGATCTCTGTTACTTGATTTGCTTGACAAAGGAGTCTTCATTTATTGGACTCACTGTGTGTTTTGTTTAGATATTTTTGGTACCGTTGGCATTTATTTGTCCCACAGGTACAAGGTGATACTGGACTGTTTTGAGTGTCTGAGTGTTTATTTGTAACCTACCCCCCATCCCCAAGTTTCCAGTGTCTAAACTTCCTCCAGAATATATTAGAATAACAAATATATTGAGAATATTGCTACTCCCAAAGTTAAACGTTCTTTATAGATATCATACAGCCATGCATACACTTCTGAGGCCTCCGAAGGCTCTTCATTAAATGTACCCTCTTTCTTGAGATTATACAAACTGCCCGATATCCTCTTTTATAGCCAGAGACTATTCTATTGCCTTAATCTGTGGAATCTTCTATTTATTAGGAACTAATTCTTCTTTCATGTTATTTAGAGTACAAAAGTTTATTCTATCTCCCAAAATTGGAAATGATAATAATCCTATATGAAATTAGTTGTGCCAGAGGATTATTATTTGACATGTGGTGCACATACGTAGATAAATAGTTTTTTTTTTCAAATATTTTGTTTCAATATTGATAAAAATAACGAAAAACAAAGCATTCTTACAAAATATCCAACATCGTATCTTCCTAATTTTTGCTAAGAAGGTTTATTAAACTATAGGCAGAATTATGTAATTGGGGTTTGCTAAATTTCGCAAGCAAATATGTCCAGATTGTTACTAGAAAGGACAGAATATCCAGCTGGGGAGTTGGAAAGTGAAGGTGGAAAACAATTTAATGCCACATATAAATCGTGCCAACAAATCGTTTTTAACTAGCACCACTTTTTAGTTGTTGTTTTTTTTTCACCGACTGAGCTGTGCACCTTCACTTCCCGACTCCCCAGCTGGATATCCTGACTTCATCATATCGTTGGTAGCATGCCCAAGGAGTTCTGTACAAGATGGGTCTTCTTAAGCGACTTTGTGTCCCCGAAGGTTGACACAAACTACATGTGAGCCACTTACTTCACGATTCCCTCCCGCAGCACTCCTCGCCGACCTGTAGGGGGCACACACAGTTAGGTTCTGACTGACCGGTTTGAATAGTCCATGAATACAGCTGCTTTCCTATGCTGGCTATAAAACCCCACCACGCACCTTGTTTGGTCTTTACTTGTCAAACTTTCTGTTTACAGGTCAGGAGGCAGGTTATTATTTTTCCCTTGCACTGTGGCTTTCCCTGTTCCTTTGTATTCAGACTTCCAGTACTTCTGATTATCAGGTACCTTCTTGCTTGTTATGTTTGTATTCCTTTGCACTATTTTTGTCCCTTGTTAATAATTTGTCTTGTGCTACCATTGCTGTTGCATGTAGCACTGCAGTTTACTTTAGTTTGTCTAGGTTTTCCCTTTGCACTTTGTGACCCTTTGCTTTTTGTCTGTCCCTTAGCTACCATAGCTTTTTAGTGTAGCCCTGCACATTTTGCAGACTCCATTTTGTTTTCCCTGTCTTATTATTTTTGTTACATTACATTCTATCAGTTTTTATATATTTTGGTCTCCTGTCTTTTGTGGATTTCTATGTCACCTCCGAGGGTTCCATACATCCTGATACTTACAGATGTCGTAAGACTGTTTTCGGCACAAGGGCAAGCAGTGGCGGCCTTGGTGCCGGATGGATACCGCTGCGGGGGATCCAATCTGGAAGCATAGACCCTCCTCAGCAGAACCGCGGCGGGCACTGTCTCTGGTGCTAAGGACTTTCGCTTTGTGAGTGACAACTCCGGAGAAAGTAACTCTTGAATGAACATCTGAATCAATAAAGTATTTAGCAAATGTCAAAAACATTAACTTGATATACAGAACAGTTCATATGCAGTGATTCAAATCATTTTATTTTAATTTTCTTACAAACAACATCCATTACGTCTTTCTTATTTTTACAAATGCTATAGCAGAAGCCCATGAACTATTGATTTTAAATGATCATTTGTGTTTTAACCCTTAGGCTGCTCTTATCACGTCCAGGAAATCCTGCTCACTTTCTCCATTACTTTGTTGCATTGATTGTCTACTTTTAAGCCAGCTGGAATAATGACTCCCAGGTTTCTTTCCTCTGTAGTGGTTGACATAATAGCGCCATTAATCCTGCATTCTGCCTTTGGGATTTTGTGGTCCAAGTGCATAATTTTATACTTCTTTTCATTAAATTGTGTTTGACATCCTCTAGTCTAACCAAATTATTAATCATGTTGTTTACCCCTCCTGGGGTCAAACCTGTTGCAAATCTTTGTAATCTACAGAAAGATACTTATATATTCTCTTGAAAAAGGGTCATTTAGTTTAACCCTTTAGCCAAAGCATTGTAAGCTTGCGAGCCACGACATGGCAGACCTTGTTCGCAAGTCCTAACACTACCAGATAAAATACTGATGTAGCCAGGTCTCCCTTAGGTGTCCGCACCCCCCTTACCTGGAGCGCGATCGCGGGTACCGCCGAGTCCCAGGGCGGCCCCGCGCACCGATCGCAGGGGTGAGGGCGGTCAGGTCCCGGCTCGGGGGTTGCTGGGGACGCGTGCGGCCGGTTGCCAAGGCCGCATGCGCATCACAGGGCTCCCGTCGCTCCCGGAGCCTGGCGGTAAGTGCGCCGCCATTGCCCGGATACTCGCGCATGCACAGTGGTCGCGCATGCGCAAGGAGGGCCCGAGAGCCAGGGAAAATAAGCGCGAGGGGGAGAACAGCCCAGGAAAGGTTGAGGCAGCACCAGACAGTTTGCGCAGGCGCAGGAGAGGGAGGAAAAAGCCCGCGAAGCCCTAGCCATTCAAGGAAGGCTCTGAGCAGGGACTACAGATCCCAGGAGCCTCTGCGCGCCCCATGTGATGTCAGGGAGCCAATAGGGCTTAGGAAGTCTCAGAAGGTAAAGAGATACATTTCGCACGCTGAGCCCACGCTAGTCAGTCAGAGACCGGAGCAGCCCAGGGAAGGAGGTAGGGTACAGGAGTCAGGGACTCCCTGTACTAGGCCAGTATCCCCAGGGCCCGAGATAGCTCAGCTCCCCAGTAAAGAGAGTGTTGCCAGGGACAGCCCTCAGGTTAGGGACCCTGTCACTTGCATTAGTGGGAGCTGGGGAACAGAAGGGAAGAAAGGCAGCAGCGGACTTAGTGTTAAGTTGCAGGGTGTTGCTGCATGCGCTGATAGTTATCAGTTAAGTGAGTTGGAGTCAGGGAGCTGTGAGGGAAGGAAGGGTGCGGGGAGCGAGTGCAGCTCCTGCACCAATATAGGTACCCACACCCCAGGTAGGCCCCAACTCCCCACTAGGTTAGTGGGTAAGTGCTGAGGGAGGCCCGAGAAAGGGACGCTGCCCTTAGTGTAGTGCTGCCTTGTCAGAGTCACGGCTGTCAGTGCTGTGAGGTCTGACAGGCAGGCACCTTGTTGCGCAGCACGTTGGCTGCCAGCATCCAGTGGGTCACAGCTTGTTGCTGCAGGCGCTGGGATTAGTTTAGCAACAGTCAGGACTGGGAAGAGTTAGGGGAGTGGGGCAGGTTATTTAACCCCTACAGGCCCCTAGGAGTTTTCCCTAAAGCCATTACAGGTTACTGTGCTGTAGGGACGGCCTATAGTATAGCGCGTGTCACTTAGTGCTGTAGGGACAGGTCCTATATTAGGGATCCTGTCATAGTAGGATAGATTAGATAGGGACACAGCGGACGCTGCGGTTCCTGCTAAGAAGTTCGGATCCAAGTTGGGGTCCTCAGAGACTGGTTTGAGGTTGGGACCGCCCTGGCGGTCCGCGTGCAAGGAGTCCGGTGTGGGATCAGACGGAACTATCACACGACTGATCCTTTGTGAAGCCAGTTGGAGATCCGAGCACGGGAGTGCTCGGCAGGTACTATCTAATACACAAGTGCACCAACGGGCCCTTAGTATAAATAGTGACTGTGCAGTCATCCATTGACTCTCTCTGCAAGAGTACGGGACATTGGGTGGGGTTCTTTGGACACTGGATGGGATCACCTGGTGTTGGGGAAGCGTCCTGCGAGACGTCGCAGTTAGTGTCTCCTCGTGAGAGGGACACCTGTTATTCTATGTTGTCTTGTCTGTTAGTAAAGCCAACCAGTTATTATATATATGCTGTGTATGGTATTATTGATTGTCCTGCGAGGAACCACTCCCCCTCTGGTGGGAGCCATCGCAGGTGAAGGCGCTACATCGTTGTAAGTGAGTACCCCTAGTATAATTGCCCCAGGTTCCCCGTGGCAGAAGCTCAGCATTCCTGCGAGCCAACAGGTAATGCACCACACCTATGGTAACCTTGTATGTTCCCTTGCACCCCACACTATATCTGCGATTGGGGGGGGGGGGAATACCCGTTACACTAATATACCTCTATTAGGATTAAAATTCTCATTTACCTCTATTAGGAGGGAGTAAGACCACAGTGGGTCTATATCCAGTAGAATGAAAGGACCTACTAACTTGGGAAGAGGGGAGGGGCGGGCTTAAAACCTGGGAAAGAGGAACCACTAACCTCCAACAGCTGAGACCGCTGAGAATAAATTAACAAACACAAAACCCCAGCAAGCTCTTTTTGGGAACCGCTGAGTCCCCACAAAATATATATGTGTATAAGTGTCAGAAAGGAGAGCTATTGAGCGTGGCAAATGTATACAACAAACGACAGAAAAGGCCAATGCTACATCCAATATGACAAAAATACACAGTAAAATACTTATATATTCTCTTGAAAAAGGGTAATTTAGTTTAACCCTTTGGCCAAAGCATTGTAAGTTTGCGAGCCACGACAAGGCAGACCTTGTCAGGGGTTCCCAAAAAGAGCTTGCTGGGGTTTGGTGTGTGTGTTAACTTATTTTCAGCTGTCTCAGCTGTTTGAGGTTAGTTGCTCATCCTTCACAGATTTTAAGCCCGACCCTCCCCACTTCCCAAGTTAGTAGGTCTTTTCATTCTACTGGATATAGATCCAATGTGGTCTTTCTCCTTCCTAATAGAGGTAAATGAGATTTGTAATCCTAATAGAGGTGCCAATCGGGGCGTGAAACGCGTAAGAGGAACCTTTTTCTGCACCATGTTGTCGTTTAATCAATAAAGAAGTTTTTTATCAGACTTGCTGTTATCCTGGATTTACCCCTCGTCTGCACGGCTGTGCTCCGCTTCTCCTTCCCCTCTGGGACTACATATCTACGGATACACTAATAAGTCATCCTGATAGTCATCCTTTTTCAGGGATTTGAATAGTAGCCTCAGGGAAAATAACGTATGTTGCTGATTTTTATAATGTCCTGTTATGATTCCCGAGTTTAAGGCCCTCTAAGAATCTGTGGTACTATATGGTACTTTTTGTAGTATCCTTCAAGTGTATTTTATGTTCCTTTGTTAATTATTGTGTGTAAGCGTACTATAAATATGTGTCTTCAACCTGGTATTTGTCTCTGCATATTTGTTTGTACTGTAACATGAACAGCTTGAACCCTCTTATAGTCGTATAATTATGTAGATACCCATTGAACCCCCTCCCCCCACCTATAAAATTCTTTGTATAATGCCTGTTATATCCCTTGTTTAGAAAGTCAAATTTGTTTGTCTTATCTAGCAAACTGTTTCATTCCCCAGCCATCCTTACAGTGATGGAGCACCCTATTTAGCGATAACATTGTATGTCTGCTTTTCAGCTGAGCAATAATTAGAAAAAAAGTTTCATCTATCTCCGCAGCCTGCGAGACAGCAAACAGTGGTAACACCAGCAGCAGCATCCAGTGCAATGAAGCCGAACTACCAGACACATTAAAAATGTCATCCCAGAACATCTGCAGAATAATCTTTCCTTGAAGAATGATTGATAACCACAATAGACTAAAGTTGCACATCTGTAATCTTCACGAAAGCCAAGAGATCTGTCAAATCTGCACTGCGCTTAAGGGTCGCAAATGTATGTTGGCTGCTTTACAGTTGGTTGACACAAGGAAGGGGGTTAATATTCAGTGTATGACATAATGATGTACATTTTTAGGGAACTGCTGGCGCACTTTGTGTGCAGACGGCATCAGCATGAACATGTTAAAATGTAAAATACATTTATAAACCATAATTACAATGATGTATTCTGTCAAAATGCTACACTATTTGGATTGATGTTAATGTTTAGCTACCGCTCTGTGCCAAATTCTGATGCAAATGCAGACACACACATATCATTCATGAGCTGGCACTGTTCCTTTGCCTGCAGCGATTCATATTCAGCATATAAATAGCCTGAAATGTGATTTCCCTGATTATCTGAGAGCTCTGAGTCAGTCAAGTCCGCCGATTATTTTTTTTTGCAGGGCTTTAAAGAAGAATCCTAAGTGTTTAATTTAAAGCAGCAATTCCACCTAATAATTCGTTCCCCCCCATCTTATTTTTTATAGGATGAGATCAAGGAGATCCCCCAGAGCAGTGTCAATCCATTTTTAACTCTGGGGACCCCTAGTTCCTGAGATACGTAAAATAATTACCAAAAAGCGCAAACAATTGCACAATAATTAACAATCTCAATGTAGTCTAACACACACAGCAGATATAAAACCTATATTGAGTTCCCTAAAATAATTATTTAGGGTAGAGAGCCATGAAGTCCATCAGTGGTATGTGCTTCTCCTTCAAGAGTATTCCCAACTCTCAGGGTATAGAAGATGGTGCACTGCAGTGGATTAGATGTGCACACACTACTACAACACCAGCACACAGACTCACAGTGAAGACAGCTGAAAGAGAGAGAGAGAGACAGCCAATTGTGGTGTGAAACGCTGAGTTTGTGTGCTGACAGCACTTAAGCGTGGGAGTGGGAATTTTCCCCGTTTTGATTTTTAACTGTATGAATAAAATGATCTGCACCATTGTAGTGGTGTGTGTGCTTTTCTAATCCACTGCAGTACACTATTTCCTGATATACTTACTTGGGAAGTTCCCAAGTTTAAATCTCCAGGGGATAAGAAATGGCTGCTAAATCTCGGGCAAATAGGAAGCCGCAACATCATCAGTTGCTGCTTCCTATTGGATGACCCTTTAAATCCCATTTAAAAACCAGGAAGTAATATTGTAATATTACTTCACCAGTAAGCAACCCGGGAACCATGGGGACCCCGAAGCCGAAAATAATGTGGTTCAGTTCCTGAGATCCCCTAGGTGGGGGGGTTGCTGCTTTATCTTTTTTAGGG
This sequence comes from Ascaphus truei, assembly GCF_040206685.1. NCBI lineage: Eukaryota > Metazoa > Chordata > Amphibia > Anura > Ascaphidae > Ascaphus > Ascaphus truei. The sequence goes on from NC_134491.1 coordinate 33,197,572, forward strand.
TGCAGGAGGTCTGGCAGCACCAGAGTACCACCAGACCTCTATAACTTCCGGGTCATGTGATCGCTCCAGGCGTGGTCACATGACATGACTGGTGCCTCCGGATGCCAGAAACTGAAGTGGACAGGGGTCTACTTATGATTTAATTGGGCTGGTCACCCCAACAAGCCTATGATGTACCTTGGCCTCTGGCATATCATGGCCCATGCTGTACCAGGTACATCATAAGGGCGCTCTAACTGACTCCCCTTCAAATGTTCATATATATAATATACTATTTGAAGTGTGCTTTTCCAAGCTTCATACACATTGCTCTTAGACTGTATTGATGTACTCTATTTTCAGAGATTATTATATATGATTTAATAGGAATGAGCATTGATATGATTTGATTATCTGGTTATTGCCACTCCTTTGTCATCACAGCCCTATCACTGCAGCATATACACTCCCCTTGTTGTATATACTCAAGGGTACACACTTTTTCAATTGGGACGTCTTGTCCATCTTTGAATTCATTATTAGAGGATTATTGTCAAGTTATACGCACAGGGGGTCTATGCCTGCTTTTAATTATTCTATGCTTTCTTTTAGACCTTTTGCTCTGTGACAGTTCATTCAATAACATTTGTATTTGCATATTGATTTGGTATACTAGTGTCACGGGAGACTCCTGTGGCGGGTAGGATCTCGGTGGCCGGAACAGCACGAGCGTAGTAGGGGTCACAAGCAGGGGTCCGAGGCAGGCGGCAGGCAGCGAAGTTAGGTACAAGCAGAGGTCGGCAACGAGGAGACTGGAACAGGACAGGCGGGGCAGGACAGGGACTAAGAACAGGGAGCAGGGACTGAGACCGGGGAGCAGGAATAACCAGGGACAAGCCAGATTACTAGCAAGGACCTTTACTGTGAGCAGACTACAATACAGGTACAGGTACAGGAAACAGGTCAGGATCAAAGACAGGCATGAGCATACTGTAGGAGTCTGACTAGCAAGCAAAGGCAAAAGCAACAGACAGGAAGCAAGCTATAAAGGACATAGACAGGAGCAACAAGAAGACAGAGACAGAGGAACCCAGAGCCAACAGAAGACAGCAGCACACCCAGTGGACAAGGAAGCTATGGCTAGGCAGGAGGTCTAGGCAATCCTGACATTACTCCCCCCTCTCAAGAGCGTTCTCCGGACGATCCTCCAGGCTCTTCCCGGAGGCCTTGATGAAATGGCGACTCAAGGTGACCCACCTCTGGTGGCTTGTCAGTGGGCAGAGGGTACTCCACAGGTACATTTGGTGCAGCAAGGAACCTCCGAATGGGTGCGTTCAACCCAAAAGCAGGGGCAGAGAAGCCAGTAGATCCTCCTGACAACCCTCCTGGTTTAGCAAGGTGTCCCTGATGGAAGGCCGACTCACGATGGCCTTCGGACAACACTCCAAGTTTTGCAGGAACATAGGGATCAGCAACAACTCCGGACAACCTTCCAGGCTCTTCAGGGAAATCTTGATGGAAGGCCAACTTAATGTGTACGTCAAGTGCTGATGGGAAATCTGTGAGAGGTGCATTTATCCTTATCGCAAGAGCGTTGGCATCAGCATCAAGAATATTAGGCATAGCAAGGAACTTCACCAGGGATCCGTCTAACGTCATAGCAGGGGCCTCGGACACAGATACATCAGGCTCTTCACATGCGGCAGAGGGGACATATTCACTTTCCGTGGTCTCTTTTTGTGACCAATATATCTCTTTTAGTTTTGGAATCTGGAACTTCCCAATGGATACGTTCAACTCCATTGCAGAGGCATGGACATCAGGAATGTGGGCATCAATGACGGGTGCAGACTTTTCACATGTGTCAGTGGGAACATAGAATTCACGCTCCATGGTCTCCTTTTGTGACTGCCGTTTTGTGGTATCACCTAAAGTCTCATTAAGACCAGCTATTTGATTTTTCAGCTCTTGAAGCTGTCCTTCTGCATTTCTTTTCCCACTCAATGCAGTTGTCAGTTCGGCTTCTTTGGAGTTGAGTCGCGACTCCATATCTCCCAGCTGACTCAGAGTAAAGCTTAAATATGTTTCATCTTCTTCATTTCTGATCTGCAGCTGCCGGTACTCCTTCCGGGCATTGTCCAGCTCCAGCTGCAGCCGGACCTTATCACGGGCTGTGTGGTCCAATAATTTGCAGGCATCGGCCATTTTGAACTCATAGCGCTGTGTCAGGCCAGCCACTTGACAGACGGAAACCTTCTCTCTCTCCTCCTTTTTGGCAAGCTGTGTCTTGAGCTCAGCGATCTGCGCCTGCAGCGCTGTGAGCTGCTGAGATGTGTGTTCAGCTGCTAGCTTTAGCTCTTCCTCCAGCGAGGCTCTGGTTATGCTCAGTGTGGCCTTCAGCTCCTCATGCTGTTCTTTGGGGACACACTGGGTACTCAAATAATCTTGCATCATACTTATTTTGTAGGCAGTCTGGAAACTTTCTTCCTGCAGAACTCGCTGCTTTTCTTCAGCATTTACCCATTTCTCTTTGGTGTCCTGCAGATGTGTACGCAGTTCTCGCAGCTGACTCTGCAGCATATTTTCTGCTTGTGTGCGCCGCTTTAGGGAGACACGTTCTTCTTGCAGCACTCTCTCTGCATTCTGCAGTGCTGTCTGCACGTCTAACTTTTCCTGGGCCAACTGTTTCTTCTCCTCTCCTAATTCATGGAGCTTCTTATCTCCTTCACTGACTTGGACATAGAGATTCTTGCACTCCTGGGTTACCATTTCAAAACTGCTATTTAACCCTTCGAAGATCTCTCTCAAAGAACGTAGTTCTGTGTTGAAGTGGCAATTCTTCTCCTCAGAGGCTTCCAGTTTTGCGCCAACTTGAGCCATGAAACTCTGGTACAGCGCATTATCAGCATAGGCCTTCTCCAGCTTACTTGACAGGATTACCCTGTCCCTCTCCAACTGCTCTCTTTCTTTCTCCTGGAGAACACACTTAGCAATTGCTGAAGATAGACAGCTTTGTAGTGCAGTCTTGGCCTCTTGCTCCTTATCTAAACGTTCATAAAGACAATCGATCGCTTTCTGTGCAGCTTGAAGCGTCTGAGTAGGGGCATCTTTTTTTTCTTCCACTATTCTTGGGATACGTCTGTGAGTTGCCTTAAGCTGCAGCATATCTCTTTCATCAAATGCAGACTCTGAGGTTAAATTTTCAGTCTTAATTTCTTCTGCAACTTCCACAGTAATGTTCTTCTTCTTCTTCTTCTTCTTCTTCTTCTTCTTCTTCTTCTTCTTCTTCTTCTTCTTCTTCTTCTTCTTCTTCTTTCTTCTTCTTCTTCTTCTTCTTCTTCTTCTTCTTCTTCTTCTTCTTCTTCTTCTTCTTCTTCTTCTTCTTCTTCTTCTTCTTCTTCTTCTTCTTCTTCTTCTTCTTCTTCTTCTTCTTCTTCTTCTTCTTCTTCTTCTTCTTCTTCTTCTTCTTCTTCTTCTTCTTCTTCTTCTTCTTCTCTTCTTCTTCTTCTTCTTCTTCTTCTTCTTCTTCTTCTTCTTCTTCTTCTTCTTCTTCTTCTTCTTCTTCTTCTTCTTCTTCTTCTTCTTCTTCTTCTTCTTCTTCTTCTTCTTCTTCTTCTTCTTCTTCTTCTTCTTCTTCTTCTTCTTCTTCTTCTTCTTCTTCTTCTTCTTCTTCTTCTTCTTCTTCTTCTTCTTCTTCTTCTTCTTCTTCTTCTTCTTCTTCTTCTTCTTCTTCTTCTTCTTCTTCTTCTTCTTCTTCTTCTTCTTCTTCTTCTTCTTCTTCTTCTTCTTCTTCTTCTTCTTCTTCTTCTTCTTCTTCTTCTTCTTCCTTGCTTTGAGAAGTTCTGAAGAATCAGTGGTACTGTGTTCACATTTACTGCTCAAAGACTGTTTGAGTGGGAGCCATAATTAAACCACACTTCCCAAGAAACCAGTAAAGAGGAAATGTGTTTTTAAAACAGAAGCATTAGAATGAACAACAGGAATATTAGACACAGAGAGACACAAGATAGGAGAGCTGACCCTTTGAGACTTTAACATCAGTCACAGAGATTATAAATGCAAGGAAAAAACATAGACAGAGAAACCTGCAGTTATATCTGAATCTTTTAGGCATAAGGCGTAGGGATATCATACAGACATAGAAAACCTGCAGTTACATCTAAATCTTTATGCATCAGGCGTAGGGATATCATATAGACAAAGAAAACCTGCAGTTACATCTAAATCTTTATGCATCAGGCGTAGGGATATCATATAGACAAAGAAAACCTGCAGTTACATCTAAATCTTTATGCATCAGGCGTAGGGATATCATATAGACAAAGAAAACCTGCAGTTACATCTAAATCTTTATGCGCCAGGCGTAGGGATATCATATAGACAAAGAAAACCTGCAGTTGAAGCTGAAACTTTTGATATCAGGCATAGAAATATCATAGACAGCAGGAAACTAATCCAGAGTAAACTTGTAGTTAGATCTGAAACTTTTGACATAGGAATATCAGACAGAGAACCCTGCAGTCAAATCTGAAACCTTTGATATCAGGCGTAGGGATATCATATGTTGCAGAGAAACAAACTTTAGGGGAACTTGCAGGTAAACCTGAAACCTTAGAACCAATCATATGAAAAACTATAGATGCAAGAAAATCAAAGCATGCAGCAACAAAATAATGGGAGCACTTTTGTCTTTTGAAATGAAGACCCTGTGAACAGCAGTAAATCAAGGTAACCGTCCTAAATAGAAATGTGAGTCTGAAAATCTGCAGTGGCCCACCCACAATGCAGAGACAATTCTTGTCCAGGTAATGAAAGTCTGAAAATGGCAAAAACAGGTACTGCAGGGAGGGTTTTTTTTTTTTTTTTTTTTTTTTTTTCTTAAAGGGAATTCTTCTCAGGGAGAAAGTGGCACAAAAAACCCTGCAGAAACCTTTGCAAAAATAAACATCTCAAAGAAAGCTGCAATAGTCTGTAGCAACAGTTCTAGTCTCAGAAAAAATGTTTTTTCGTTATGAACGCAATAATTCTTGCAGAACACTTAGCAGCAACAAAAAAAAACCTTTCAAAATCCCAACTTGGATTTCCAAAAAAGAAACGAAAGTACTTATCTTCAACCATGCGGATGTGGTCTGCTGCAGCAGGCAGGAAAGGGTGCAGGCAGAAGAAGAATCTGTTCCAGCGAGATCCAGAAGTGGCCTTTGCTTTCTGTCACGGGAGACTCCTGTGGCGGGTAGGATCTCGGTGGCCGGAACAGCACGAGCGTAGTAGGGGTCACAAGCAGGGGTCCGAGGCAGGCGGCAGGCAGCGAAGTTAGGTACAAGCAGAGGTCGGCAACGAGGAGACTGGAACAGGACAGGCGGGGCAGGACAGGGACTAAGAACAGGGAGCAGGGACTGAGACCGGGGAGCAGGAATAACCAGGGACAAGCCAGATTACTAGCAAGGACCTTTACTGTGAGCAGACTACAATACAGGTACAGGTACAGGTACAGGAAACAGGTCAGGATCAAAGACAGGCATGAGCATACTGTAGGAGTCTGACTAGCAAGCAAAGGCAAAAGCAACAGACAGGAAGCAAGCTATAAAGGACAGAGACAGGAGCAACAAGAAGACAGAGACAGAGGAACCCAGAGCCAACAGAAGACAGCAGCACACCCAGTGGACAAGGAAGCTATGGCTAGGCAGGAGGTCTAGGCAATCCTGACAACTAGAGTGCTATTATTTGGGGCTTCCTTTTTTCTTTTTTCTCACATCATATATAATATACTGTATATATGTAACCTCCCTTGCTCCGCTCTGAAGGAGTTGACATCAAGTTGAACTATATGCATGGCAATGCTCAGTCTCTCATACCTGGTCGGGGAGTTGGGTTCGTGCAGGCTGGGCGTGGATGCTTGAAGATAGAATAAGCACGGCCGCCAGGAACTTTTATAGTACAAATAAGAGCATTATTCACAGCCATTGCTAATGCTCGACATAGAAAAAGGCAGGCTTACCTTCAGACATTTAACGGGTGGCAAATAATAGGATTACTCAGTGTTCCTTCCCCAGGTAACTCTTACTTCTATGCTGGGGAGGTACTTAGATTTGTTTTTTTTTAGTATTGGTTAGGTTCGTTCGTATTGGACTGGCAATCTCCTACATAGCGTAATTAATGCCTTTTCTCAGGGGGAGGACACACTTGCTAACTAATCACAGCTGTGCATAATAATTATTCAAGGAATGCAAAAGGAAAACCAGCTGTAAAAAACATGAATACAAGAAAAACGGGAAAATGCAACAAAGACTAGCTATAATGTGTACCACACTAGAAGAATGTCTAAAAAATGTAAGTGAAGATTTGCAATAATAGCAAAGAAAACATATGACAAATTTCAATCACAAACATACATGATACACAATTAATGATATACATATCATAAATATTAACCACAAGTTTGAGAAACAAGTTTCATCTATAATTAAACAGAGTTAGGAAAAGACAGTCCTCAAACACTCTTTTGGAATCAATCTCCCCTTATTGTCTATGGCACTCTTCCTTTATGCATATCGGAACAGGAGTTTACCAAGGACCTGCCCATGAGGCCGATCCGATTATACTCTGGAGCTAATTCTCTGAGAACTCCCTGCTGGGCACATACTCACTCCTCCTCCTACAGAAGAACAATCATAGGCCGTCACTATAGGCGCTGACTACATGGCATGTGTTAGCTTACTGAAAACAATAAAGGTGACAAAACATCCTTACTACACATAGGTATACACTTAAGCATATATTTTTTCCAAATGACACACTGATCTGAGTAAGTCACATGTGACCCAGTGTAATTAAACACCCACAGGGCTATTTAGTATTACAAATCAATGAAGCTGATATAAATCTTCACCGTGTCTTGCCAAGTAGATACAATTACATCATTTCTATAGACTTGTTTGCCTGAGAATTTAAAACATAACCGTACAAACAGTGAAAGACATGTCTTCTTGATGACAAAATAGATATGTTATCAGACAACTAGGAGAGATGGTGAGAGGGAAAAATTAAATAGGTTCAATGACCTCTTTATAGTGAGCACTATTTGGTTTTACGAAGCTGTTCTCTTGTTCGAAGTAAATTAAATAAGGTGTAATCACAGGCATAGCCATGGCCTGATGTGATGTGAGGCAATGCTGGTCTCACTCAGTGTACATTGATTGTATACCAGTCAGCTTCTGAAATTGAAAGTGAGTTTCAGGCTCAGTAGAATCAGGGATCCCATTTGCCTACAGTACTATTTGCCATGAGGTCCCAGTGCTCCCTAAGCTGGCCTTTCTTATGCTGTTTTCTCTAGTGGGCATCAACTTAATCCAGTCACAAACCTCTTATTGTTTTGGGATTTATATATGGAATGGGACATTTACATTAATTCATACATTTACTCACAAACACATCTGTTCACACCCAAATATGCGTATACTTAGGCATTCTTATGCTTAACTTATTGCAGGGACTCTCAACGCCAGTCCTCAAAACCTCCTAACAGGTCAGGCTTTAAGGATATCCCTGCTTCAGCACAGGCGACTCAATCAGTGACTCAGTCAAAGAGCCTGCTTCAACACAGGTAGCTCAGTCAAAGACTGAGCCACTGATTGAACCACCTGTGCTGAAGCAAGGATATCCTGAAAACCTGACATGTTGTGGAGTCTTGAGGACAATCAGTGACTTATGTATAAACATCCTCACAGCTCTACCCATTAGTGTAATCATCAGAGAACAAGTTTACGTATTGGAAGGCAGTTAGAATTACCTGAGGGCAGACGTAAAAATACCATAAGGTATTGGGCCCATATTTTGTAAGCGGTGCTATGCTATACGACACCCTCAGGTGCATGGAGACATCTTACAACCAATTCAAGGGAATTGGCCAAAATTTGTATTCCGACACTTGAAGGGTTCTTATTGAGTAGCAGTGCTTAGTATATATAAGGTCCTTAATTATTCATTGGAAGGCTGCCCGCACAGCAGATTGCTGACACGCTATTTTACTGGAAGTTAGACTCATTCACCAGAGGGTAGACTTAGTAATAAAAATGTTGTTTAGAGCTGGTACGGGGATCTGTATTTTAAATGCTTCAACGTATTGGGATAGGATACCTAAGGCAGAACCTTACAATAATCCGCTCTGCCAGGGAACTGAATATTAAACTAAGTGCCACTAAACGTATTGGGTCAAACTTTCAGCCAGCAAAGTAACAAAAGCTTAAGAAGCATATTTTCTGTTCTTATTGCATTCTTGCAATAAGTTACTTATTTTTCAACATAAGGCATATTGATTTTTTGATTATTATCTCTCGAGGATGCAGGCTGTTGCTATCTTTCACTGAGAACTTTAAGAGTCTTTGTGCTATTGCTGTTCAGAGCATCCATCTATAGAATGAATGCCATGCTTGTCGCCCCCTTCGGAGTCCTCATACAAATAAAGCAGTAATTCATCTTTCAGGGATCTGCCAGCACAAAAGAAATGTGACTGTATATTTCTTTAGAAGATGTATTTTTTCTCTTCTTTATCTTGCTGTAGGCAGCAATAGTGTGCGACAAAATGTATGCTGTAAGTGTTCTAAAACGGTACTGTTCAACACCAAAACCCTGCTCGTCGTGTGGATCATAAAAGGTGTTTTGTTCATGTATGAGCTGCAGTAATGTGGGAGTGTTTCAGTGACTTTTTTGCCTTCCTTCTAGCCAGTCCTATCTTTTCATTACTACTCGTGACTGTCCCTCTGTTCTGTTTTCTTCCTTTTTTTATTACCCACCCCATCAATTCTCTCACATGCCCTCCTTACCTTCCTCTCATGTTCCAACTCTGCCTCCCTACAGTACATAATGTATTATGCTTTTCTCCTAGCAGAGATGGGAAAGCATTGGGTTGTACTGGGAGAGCTGACAGAACAAAGCTTCATAGCCTTTGTGATTGTAGATACTCCCTTTTCATCTATTCTCTCCGTCCCTATACTACCTGCTCCCTTGAGGAAAGGTTTGTGTGTTTGGAAATTCTACCAGACTTTGCCATCTTCAATCCTTTCTCTCTATAATAATCCAGGTTGCTTCCTTACATATTTTGCTTTCATAGGATCTATGTAGAATTGCACAGCGATTCACAATTTGGTTCATAAAATGACATTTTCCTAATAACGTAACAAAAACAATGGGCACACAATAAGGCCACTATTGTGACATTAAAATGAGGGTATGTGTTCATAATGTTGGGATATTACAAGCATGCAACATATTTAGACTCCTGAACATTCGCTACTCAGTGAATATTCAAGAACATTATTTAGAATACATTACAATACAAAACTATTGGGTTTGGTATGCAATTGCCATTACATGAATTTTAACCATAAAACGATGTTGGTTTCTATAATACTTGCTGTAAAGCTTCTGTCATCAAAATGAATTATGCCTGTATTTATGTCACAAGTAAAAGGCTATAATTTATGATATGTACTGTATTATTAAATAAGGTAGTTTGTAAGTAACCACTTTGTGACCAATGCTTCCCCTACCAACATGAATAATTGACATTGCTGCATAAAATGTCGTTTCGGTTTATGTGTAAGGTTATTTCATATTTCATTTCTTTTCATTCTTACAAGAATGATGCCTTGCATAGCCATCCAGATACATATTCATTTTAAATACTGCATTTGCTCTCCATGTATGACTAGGTTGAAGCAGCTACTAAATACTTGGCATAAAATCACACACACACTTTTTTCTTAACTGAAATATACAGATGTAGCAGCCGTTATTGCATTGTACCTAATAACAATAACAAACAGCTTTTATATAACACGTACTCACTGATTCTGAGGTCCATCATTCTTTAAAGTGCGTCCCTTTCTATTAGAGCCAGAAGATTTACTACAATACATACCTGTATATTTAGCCCAATTTTAAGTGACTGAGGTGACCTTAACCTCATAGCCTTTTTCTTGGCCAAGAAGAGCTTAATAGACATTATCATTTGTTTCTCGACACTTTGCAGTTATTGGACTGAGTTTATTGTCTTAACTTTCTAGCTGAAGACTGATTGGGTCGATGTACTTTACTGATTGCTCAGTATGAAAGATATTAAGAGGAGGGCACAATAGCACTTACAGTAATCACAAACATTTATTAGCCAAAAAGGGATTTTATTTGGCTGAAACACTTTTATGATTATGTTCGATTGTGCCCTCCTCTTCATTACTTCATGCATGCAATTTTGTTGGGCCACCCAGGATAGTCCATTTTGAGTTGGAGTGCTGGTATTTCTTTATTGATTTATAGCTTTCATAACTGGGTGCTAGAGAACCTTTACTTTATCACAGTTTGAAAGGCAGCCATACGCCGTGGTACAGTACAAGGTAAGATTCCAGAGAAGGTAAGTAAAAAATTGGTTGAACAGCAGGATCCAGAGAAATAAGCACCGATCAACTCACCAGATATAAAAAAAAGTTTAATCGTTACATGATTAAAAAACAAAAAACATGAAGACAGTACAGGACAGTACAATTGTCCTGTACTGTCTTCTTGTTTTTTGTTTTTTAATCATGTAACGATTAAACCTTTTTAATGTTTTCTACATCTGCTGAGTTTATCGGTGCTTATTTCTCTGGATCCAGCTGTTCAACCAATTTTTTACTTACCTTCCCTATCCGATGATTGGAGCGACGCACTTCCGTAGCGCAGGTACTCTGGAATTTCGCGACGCATCACGGGAGAATGCCGACGGGAGACGGGCACCTCCACGTGTAGCGGGATACTGAATACTAGCCAAGATTCTTCCCGGACGGTCATGAAGCCCCAGTCACCACTTCGGCTCCAGCACGCAGGATCTCCACGGCTACAACCAAAGGACTCAGGTATTCATTTATATATCTCAGGACATGAGGGGATGCAGAAGTCAGGACCGAGAACAACATAAAAGGTTGGGGAATTAGAGGTATGGTTTAAGGCTTGCTTCACTCTCTCCATCAGTGCTCCTATAGTGTCCATCTTTCCCCTCCAGTCTGTTCCTTCAGTCAGCATCACACCGCGATATTATCTGCCTATGATTTCTTACCTGCTACTGCTGCGGCACAGTTTATTCGAGCATTTGCCCGTTCTGTGCCGCAGCAGTAGCCTGGCGCGCGCCCGAGTGTGACGGGCGCACGCCGAAGCAGCGGAAGAGCGCCCTCCGATCGGGGCGCTCTCCCTACCGCTTCCGGGTCCGCCGGGTCCCCCGGAACCCCCTGCCGCTGTCCCGCGATCGCGGGACACCAGGGCTCCCTCGGGGAGCCCCTGGACACGCGTGCAGGGGGCGCACGCTCCCGATGACGCGTGACCGCGCGTCTATGACGCGCGGCACGCCGAGGGGCGGCCACTAGCAAGCCGGGAGATTTCCCGGCTTGCGGTACCGACCACACTTCAATAAAGTGTGTCGGTAGTGTATGCTACCGACGTAGATCCACACTGTACTACTCAAGATACCCTTCGTGGTCATTATTTTGGGTCTCTTTGCCAAGTTTTGAGAGTTCCCACCACACTGCTATTTTTGGAGCTGAGAGTAGTTACTCATACACTAACAAGATTCCAGAGAAGGCTGATATGGAACTTGTGTCTCACGTGACTGGCGTTAGCTTAAACATTGTATCGGATACTAAAGAGAGTAAAAGGGGGTTTGCCACCTGGTCACTATATATTGATGTAACTGAAAAGCTAAGTAAAATGTAAAGAAGCAACATTATATACACTTGATTTATATAAACTGAAGCCAAAAGTTGCCTGTTCAACAATATCATTTAAAGGCAAAAATGCTACATCTTAAATATCAGTACTATTATATCTGTGATATTTGCAGATGCCAGGTTTCAACAGATTTGCTATGCATTTCAGGCCCTGCAGCCATTCATGAATTAAGTATCTCATTCTATCTCTCACATCTGACTGCTGATTTCAATCCATCAACAAACAGGTACAATATATATTCCGTTTTGAATCTACACAAACACTGTATGCATGTTAAGATGAAGAAAGAATTGAAATGCCTCTCACACCTTTATTTCTTTGTTATAATAGATGGAAATATTTTCTGAAAAACATGTTTGATGGAAAGTGTCTTGACTTATATTGGAAACCGCTTAATTTATTTTCTCATTATACTCGGGGAAAAAAATAAAATTTTCATTAAGTCTTTCCTTCGAGGATTCTTAAAGCAGTAACCCCCCCTACCTAAGCCCCCGTTCCTTCTTTTTTTCCTTATAGGATATAAACCAGGGGTTCCCCAGAGCACCAACTATGTTATTTACAATTCTGTGGACCATCCTGGTCCGGGAAACTTACTGTTATAGGTACCAGTCGTACTTCCTGGGTCTTAAGGCTGCAATCCCACATAGTCGGCAAGTTGAATTTCTTAGGGGCCTCTGATTGGGGGTGTGTTTGTCAATGAAGTGTTTTCTTTCCCCTTAGCCCACGTCGTCCTTATCAGAGAACCAATATCGTTAAGTGGAGATGGGTAGTGTGGACTTTGTCTTGAAGATCACATAGTGACATCACACAGAGGGAGCAGTCAGAGGGAATCAAACCCCCACACGTCTAACTTAATTAAAAAATATATAAATACTTGTAGGTGAAAGATTTTTGTTGATAAAAAAAAGTTATCAATTACCCAGATGAGACCCCTTAAATATGTCACTGGTATTAGTTTTACTTTGGCCCTAGGAGGGATTTCCCCTTTAAATCTACTGTGCCGTTTAAAAACACTGGTGGGAAAGCAGAAAAAGGAGCAGCTGGTGAATTCGGTAAACGTTTGGGTATAGGATTGGTATAATCTGTGTGTGGCTCCCTTTGTCTGTATGTTTTATTAATCACAGGGTTAACTTCAGTCTCTCAGTGCACATAGATAAAAATATAGAGACAAACACGAATGTTGCCAAGTACCACCATATGTATCCAGTAAAGAAACAACACACTGAACCTTTTCTAAGAGTACATCTAACAAATATATATATATATATATATATATATATATATATATATATATATATATATATATATATATATATATATATATATATATCTTAGGCATGTGAGGAGCAGGAAAAAAAAGTAGAAAAATGGAAGAATAGCATTTATTAATTACAAAAATAAATGGATCATTCAAGAACATAGTGCAGTGTTAGTGTTTCTAGTGCAGGTGCATCCAGCATGAACCACTGACGTCATCGTTTGCTGATGAAGTAATGATGTGTCATGGAACAGGCTGGGGAATGGTATTTAGAGAATATGTTAACCTTTAATGCGATTCGGAAAATATATTTTTAGGAAGAGCTTACGTGGCGTGTGACATGATGCGGTGGGGAAGTTTGCTGTGATATACGTTTATGGGATTATTCTACAATGTGCTATGGGGAATAGAGGAGTGAATCAGAAGATCATACTAAGTATGAAAGAGAAAAGAAACATACTGAATAATAAATGTACGAAAGAAAAGGCTTATTCTGTAACGTGCGCGATGGCCGTTTCAGCCATCTCTCACAAAAAGCTTCATTGGCTTCAATAACGCTTTCCATACCAGATCTCACGCTTTGCAGAATAAGGGCCATATAATTATTGGAGTATGATCCCAGCATTACATTAAGTCGGGATCCCTATTATAATAATTGATTGTGTTGGGGAAAGACATGTTAGAATTTATACATCCCAAAAGGTTAACCTTCACTCCCTTCCTTGCTAAATTATCTATAAATACGGCATTTCTTGATGTTGTTTGGTTTCCTTGGTTACATTCTCTTGATCATGCACCAATAGTTTTCTTTTTAATAGGAACTGACCTTCAGGTCTGATGTCAAAACGACATACTAATTGCATTTACCAATATGGAGTCAAGTAATATTAGTATTCTCACCTTCAGTTCTAAGGGGCCTATTTGTTACACGGTGATAAGTGCTTTCCAGGTGGAAACGGCTGTTTTTGCACTGAATTGCATCTCGCCATATTCATTAAGCCCCTTTTGCATGTCCAAACCAATAAAAATTGATTTTGTGCAATTTCATTTTGGCTATGTAATTCCATGTGGTATGCTCATTTTACATGCAAATGAGGAAATCTCACAAAATTACATATTCATACAGTGGGCTATTAATTAAGGTGCATAAAAAGCCACTTTGAAGCCACGAGGTCAGTGTCCTCTATGTCCCCAACTATTTCTTTCTTGTCACTGACCTCATCTCATTCTCTCTGTATGCTGAGAGACTGTTGAGGCTTCCAGCACACTGGAACACCTGTTATTTGGACTGGTGTGCGAAGAGTAGATGCATACACACGTGTTGTGTGCGTTTTCTGGTCAGGCTGGTGTCAGGAATGCAGTAGTAGGGCCCAGTTCTAGTCTGTTGTGGAACCTCACAACAGGTTCTCAATGTGTGGCCCTTGATTCAGCTGCATCAACTAAGTCGGCTACCCCCAGCACCTCTAAGGCTGCTTCTGCTGCTCTTGCTTGTGTACTGGAAGTTTTATCAGGTGAGGATCTGGGTGTTCAGGAACTGGAACAGCAGGCAGTAGGAGTGGATAGGGTAACAGGGAGAACTTCAAACAATTAGGAGCTTGTGACTGCTTCAATTCGGTCTAGTCCAGGGATTGCCCCAGTGGAATTTGGAGAAGCTGAGGGTGACATTGGTTGTGGTGATGGTGGCTCTTCCGATGAGCTTAGGGTGAAGCGTCCTGGTGAAGAGGAGTGTAACAGGGACTTATCCCTGTGTAAGAAACTGCCTCCAAATCCAGCAGAGAGCTGGTTAACTGCAGACAGGCAATTAATCAGACTCTATCTGGCTAATTAGGATTGTGAGGTTTAAAACTCCTGCTAAAACAGACCTAGAGAGATTTTCCTTAGCACACAAGGTGCTGCCATGAGAAGAGAGTCTGGAAGCACACAGTACCGTGTGCTGACAGCAAGACACGAGGGGACAAGACCTCTATACTGCTGCGGCACAGTTTATTCGAGCATTTGCCCGTTCTGTGCCGCAGCAGTAGCCTGGCGCGCGCCCGAGTGTGACGGGCGCACGCCGAAGCAGCGGAAGAGCGCCCTCCGATCGGGGCGCTCTCCCTACCGCTGCCGGGTCCGCCGGGTCCCCCGGAACCCCCTGCCGCTGTCCCGCGATCGCGGGACACCAGGGCTCCCTCGGGGAGCCCCTGGACACGCGTGCAGCGGGCGCACGCTCCCGATGACGCGTGACCGCGCGTCTATGACGCGCGGCACGCCGAGGGGCGGCCACTAGCAAGCCGGGAGATTTCCCGGCTTGCGGTACCGACCACACTTCAATAAAGTGTGTCGGTAGTGTACCTGGACACGGACATTTCCATAGCACACAAGGTTGCTGACCCAGGAGAGCAGACAGGCCTTCCCATACAGAAACAGATAAGAGACTTTCTTGTTGGAATATGTGTGTATATGTATATATTATTAAGGTTATGGTGGGTAAAAAAAGTGACTAAAACCCTCCACAGTAAAGCATAAAGCAACTGTAAATATTCCTGTATATTCATTTGCATGTCTTAGACAGTTGCTTTATGCTTTACTGTGGAGGGATTTAGTCACTTTTTTTACCCATTGGCTAAGGGTTGCTCATGTAATGTGAGCATGAGATAAAAGGTGGCACTGTGTGCTCATTTGCATGCCATTTCCCAGAATCCCTTGCTGCAGTGGAAGTGCTGTGTGCTGGGTGATAATGGTGAAAGATAGGGTTGCAGACCTGCCTAAGACATGCAAATGAATATACAGGAATATTTACAGTTGCTTTATATATATATATATATATATATATATATATATATATATATATCTCTGTGTGTGTGTGTGTGTGTGTGTGTTTGGGGTGGTAAACAGCTTAGCTAGCCACTCAGTTAGAAAGGGCTAGAGTAAAGGTTTAGTTATTCTCCAATGTGGAGTAGGCCTTTATTTAGTTTCTTTTTGTATGTTTTTCCTTGTTATAGGAACAGACTCAATAAAGCCAGGATTTAATTTCACCCTAATTGGTGAAATGTGAAATGTATCTCTCCACACATCTATTACAGTGAGGCAGAGGAACGCAAACGTTCCTCTCATCGATGTCACTGTATAGGTCCCCAGGCTTGCTCTCCTAGCATTCCAGACTTCTCCAGTAGCTCATAGTCATCACAGGAGCGCAGTGGTCTGCCAAAAGGAGCCACAAGCATGGTGTGGACATACTTCCAGTTTCTCCATCATGGCTTGGTGAGCTTGTCTGAGGTAGCGCACTTCATCATTATCATCTTAAATTTGTTTTAATTCACAAATATATACAGTACAAACAATTGCAAACAAAGGAAGCAGAGAAACAAACGATTATATCTTGATGTAAAATGCAGTGGAAAAGGTTCCAGCGCCTCGTACCCAAAGGTGGCGGGAAGATGTAACATGAAAACCCCAAAAGTATTCTAGTTGATCTAAAGGTCCCACGTGTTATTAAAGGATTTTGTGTTGTGTTTCAGGAACACTGTGAGTTTCTCCATCAACATTATGTCGTTGATCTTCTGAGCGATCAGACTCAGGGGTGGAGTCGCCTCTTTTTTCCAGGAGGCAGCGATAGAGCATTGTGCTGCTGTTAGGATGTGTGCAATTAGTTTATTTAAGTGTGCAGTCAGGTTTTCAAAAGGTGTGGCTAATAAAAAAGACGTTGTGTTTAGTACAGTCTTGGATCATGATCCAGAATCTAACAACCTTTGGGCAAGACCACCAGATATGAATCATGTCCCCAACCTGACCGCATTTTCTCCAACATTTATCTGAGACTCCCGAGTCAGGGGTCAGACACCACCTAAACAGGAGTTTGTAGACATTCTCCTTAAAAGGGGTGCAGTTCAATGTCTTGGCTGTTAACTCCCAAATATCTTCCCAGTCCTCGCATGTAAAAAAAAAAAAAAAGAAGCCCCACCCCCTAAAAAAAAAACAGTTTTCAAATGCAATTTTTTATAGTTAATCCTCTTTAAAAAAGTTATTAAATAAAAATACAAGTTATAAAAAAAAAAAAAGTTATTAAATTACAATTGTTATGTTACATTAATTAGGGTTACTATTACTATTCCAGGGAAGGCTGTGTTAATGGCCTTTGATTCCAATCATTCCATCATAGACATAGTTAATGTTACGCATACCTTTTATTTGTTAAATTAGATTAATAACGGTTTTGGCGTTCAAGGCTGCATTACCAGCCTTTTTTTCCAATTCATATACAATTTGCCAAATTGCATCTACTGTATATACATGTTAAGCCTCCAGAATTTTGCATGCATATTGAATAATTATATTTTTTTCCACAAAGGCTATACAATAACGCTGCCTTTGTGGAAATCAAACAATGTGATTGGATATATTTGAATTTGTCTTCAATCATAGACTGTTAGTAATTATGACTCGCTAATTATTACATCAGAGTAATCGCAGTTATAGATTTCAAGGCTGCGCTATTGGCCTTTGTTTACAATTCATATGCAATTTGCCAAATAGCATCTATTTACATTTTAATTATTCAAAATGTAGCATATTGGATAATTATGAATTTGAAACACAGGCCATACAGTAATGCAGCCTTTGCTGAAACCAAATAACGCGATTGATGATAAATGAAAATCAATGCAATCATAGACAGTTAATAATTACAACTATTTCATCCTTTATTACATTCGAGTAATCACAGTTTTTGATACTGTAGCAAGTCATCTTTAGTTTTTGTTTCCAATTCATATGCGATATGCCAAATTGCAACTACTTTCCTTTATAATCAATCATAGACATATTGATAATAATAACGACTCATTATTACATATTACATTTTAATCGTGTTTTTTGTATTTCAAGGTTGTGTTAATGGTCTTTGATAATTGAAATTAATATACAATGTGCCAAATGACATATTATTTAATGAATCAGAGCCATTTGATAACAGTAAGAACTACAGTACTAGTAGTAATAGACTTGTTAAATGACTACTTACTAGAAATCTATTACAACAAACACACTACAGCTTCGGTACAGGTAGGGAGCTGGTATTGCTGTTCAGGACGTGCTGACCGGCGCATGCGTGAGCTGCCGTTTGCCTATTGAGCGATATGTACTTACTCGTGAGTGTACTTAAACCGGGGTATGCCTGTATAGTGGCATTGATGAATAATTTTGTTTAAAACTAAAGAATAAAAAGAAAAATCCAACCATTGGAAATCATGAGAAAAAGACGGTGCTACACAAAGAGTCGCGGCTGCGGGAATCGCCACGGCATATTTAAACACTAGGACTTTGAAAGAATCACCACGCTTCTTGTACCTGATCCATATTATGGGGTGACAGCATTTCACATATATACTGTACGCACCATTAATTGTTTATACCTCTCTATGAGCCTCTTCAACTTGATAGTAATCCACCTAATACAATGCGTTCCTTCATGTGGTTATATATTATTATCTTGGAGAGGTTGTATTCGGGTCACCCCTTATGGATTGTAAAATAACTGTTGTTATCCTTATTAGAGATGGGCACATTTTTGGGACGATTTGGGTCAGCAGCGGATCGGCCGGTTCCTTTGGTCCGTAAATTTCTACAGATCAGTCTCAAAAACGGCGATTCGCGTTTTGCGGATTTTTTATTATTACCAATACACTCCGCGGATTGCGCAGCACATGGATGGATTTGTAGAATCCAACGGCGAAACGGATTGCTGAATCCGCGGATTGACTTGAAAGGGCACACCCATGTTGCAGGTCTATACAAATGAATTCCTTAGATTCAATCACACTTACATAGGCAATCCTTCCTAGGACCATCCCCTCCCCTTAACGTTTTGTGGTTATCTGGCAAGGAAAGGGTGCGTTAAGGGTAAAGGTAAGAATTACTTGATAGACAAACACTCCCCCATTCAGAAGAAGCTAATAAGTAATAACCTGGCTGAGTGACTATATGGGGTTGTACCTTTGAAATAAATTTGTCTCCACGTATCCAGTGAAATTGGGGATGAAAAGGATCTCTGTTTGGTGGTGGGGGGGGGGGGGGTGGAGGGGAGAGCAGGCAAATTTTTGCGGTTAAAATTGCTTGTTTCATAGCGGTGGGGTAGGGTTCAGATTGGGAAGGATGAAGCAGTTATCTAGTTGGAAATAAGGTGGGGAAAATATTGCTGGCTTGTGGCTAGGGCGGCCAGTCTGGTGACCTTCCGTGTTGACTGGTGGTATTTGTTATTTCTCCTGCTAGGCCAGTATCACTGGTGGGCTTTAGGGTTATTACCAGTGTGTGTAAAATTGGAATAACACAGGTTTGGGTGCAATCTGACACTGCTAATAAGTGGCATGTTTTCTAATAAAGCTGTGGCAATTTGACTCCATTTAGTTTTCTGTGACTGATTGACTGGGTGATGGGGTTTTAAGGGACGGAGGGGTTAACTCCAGACCTCCTGACGTCATGTTCATTTATCAAAGCATTTTGATCTACATGAATGAAAAAACAGATTCACCACGATTGTGATTATATATCATCACTGTTGGCACTTTTTCCCCCTGTACCTTTGGAATAAATGTTATCTTTTGTGTCAAATCTCATCAAGTCAATTGACAGTTTAAAAGCCACTTAAAACATCAAATGCCACGTCTAAAGGATTTTTAATGTGCGTACTCTATGTTTTGTGACATAAGTTAAGAACAAGCAATTCAGCCATTTATTATTCTAAAAAATTAAAATATACGTTTTCTGAATATTAACCCCTTCTACAAAGATCGATCCTCCAAGATATTGCACAGAAAAGTGAAGGGAGTATAATACTGTAGGTCCCTGCGGGCATGTACAATGTATCGTACCAAAAAATGTTAACGTAGTTGCACTTGGAAGAATGCCTGCAGGTTATCATTCTAACTATGCACGCCACACTGTGACATATGCACGATTCACTACACGTCTGCAGAATATAAATTGTGCTAAATTAAACCACTTTCCTAGATGAATCGTGCTTCCTAGCTGAACTTTCTGTGTCTCCGTATTGTTGCCTTTATATACATAAGTAACAGCATGAAAGCTCCTATCAGGGAAGGTATAGAGCAAAATGAGTTGTGTCTGAACCATTGGTATGAAGGAACACATATATAGGGGGAAAGTAAAGGAGGCAATTTTTAGCTAAGTATAAAAGGGACCATTCATTAAACTGCGAGATTGGACATGTCATATAGTAAAGTGCGATATTGCTTTGAAACACATCTCACCGAATTCATTAAACGGCTCGTGCGTGTCCAAACTGTGATTAAGTTATTCTTCGTACTGGTTTTGCTTTGGCTTCTCATTTCCTTGCTACATGCAGATTTGGCACAGTATGTGTATTCAATAAACGACGAGGTAGGAATGTTTTGCTCAGACTGGGGAGATGAATGGGTTGCCTGTGCATATAATGAGAGAATATTGCACGGAAGTGTTGAAGGGGCAGACCTAGAGACAGACGAAGCCAACATTATTGCAATCCATGGTGCCCATCCATGTTTGAAATGGCGCAATGGCCCCGCCCCCTTCTCTTGCATGACTGATTCAAAACAATAGCCGTTTCTCCCTCTAGTGCATTGTGAACGTCTGGCTGCAGCGCGCCACGGGTTGTAATAACATTGGATACATATGTATGTACATGTTCACCAAATGTCGGCGATGTTCAATAGGGTAAGCCTCAG
The DNA here is from genome assembly GCF_040206685.1 of Ascaphus truei. NCBI lineage: Eukaryota > Metazoa > Chordata > Amphibia > Anura > Ascaphidae > Ascaphus > Ascaphus truei. Next base: position 33,218,257 of record NC_134491.1, read on the forward strand.
TGATTGATAACATCTTTGAATAATTGAATATTTTACCAGGAAAAAATACCCAGAGAGTTACCATTTATTTTCATGTATGTCCCGGGCACAAAGTAAAGTTGACAATGTTACAATTTACAGTTACAAACATGTTTAACAGTGGAAACAACTGAAGTCTTGAAGGAACTTGGACACAAAGCGAATTTGAGGGACTCCGGTAAATTGTTCCAGCAGAGCAGTGAGAGAAGGAAGAACGACCAGATTCTTTATTGAACCGTGGGACTATAAACAGGGTTCTGGAGGTGGATCGTAGCCTGCTCAGAGGACTCAAGGGATAGCCAAACTAATTGAGTTAACATCACAACGGTGGGTGTTGAAGTTACATAGTAAGATAAAATGTCAAATTTACTTATCAAAAATGTCAGGTTTGCTGAGATCAATTTGGGGGGCTGCACCATGCACTATTTCCCCATAGTCAATAATTGGCAATAGCATCTGCTCTGCAATGTGCTTTCTGACCAATGGGCTTATTCAAGATTTATTTCTATAAAGTATACCCAGTTTGGGATTGGTTGGGATGTCAGTTGGTCAATGGACTAGGAAATTCCACTTTACTATATAAGAGGTCTTCTGAGCACCTTGATCTTTGACTGGATATACTAGGTCAAGGATGGTAGAAGTAGAAAATCCACTTAAAGCTTAGAGACTGGTATTCCTGTACATTTAACCCCGTAGTAAATGAATGGGACTAATAAACATCTCCAGTAAAGTTAAATGGTCACACAACATATTGAATAATGGCCAGAGAGTTGTGATCAGACCCTTCCGTTTGCTTCACAGCAATAATTTTAAACTCATTGACTGTGGTAATGCTTATTGTGATGCCAGTGCACGTCCCCCACATGAGACTTGTAGAATTCTGACAGCTAATCGTTTCATACAGGTGATTTACTATTGTAAAAATAATAATAATTGCACCCTCGGTTTCTTATAGAGTGATTAGGATTGCCCAGCAAGAGGTTCTGCCTTCAGTTAATTTAGTCAACTGAACATTTCTCTAGACTTGAAGAATCTGCTTGATTAAGGGTCCCATTGTGTCCAATTATTAATATATTGATGAAAACACATTGTTGATATCCTCTAATTTACCACAGTCCATGGATAAGCTTTGTTTGATTGAACGTAATCTTATTTGCTTTTTCTGAATGCATCAAGTCAGTAATTGCCTTTGCTGTTTGCCAACAATATTACCCTTACCTGAGCATTACATACAATCTACTGTAAAAGATACCATTTTTTTAATAGAAGAGATTTTTAAAGAGTTTACTTACTAATTAGAGACGAGCGAATCCGTCCAAATCTGTTTCCCGGATTTTCTTGTATTAACCCCCCCCCCCCCACCCTCCCAAATCCCTTTTTGCATTGTAAAATTGTAACAGATTTGGGCAGTTTTAATCCGCACGGATTCATCAAAAACTGCCCTTGGATACAACCCGTGGACGGATTTGTGGAATTCATTCCATGGATTCGGCGATCTGTTGGTGGATTCTGGATTGCTAAATCTGCGAATTAGATTCTACAAACCCATCCACCCACAAATTGCGAATCATCCGTTTTGCGATTGATCCGCTTAAATTTACGGACCAAAGGAACCGGTCGATCCGCTGCGGATCCAAATTCGCCCTCAAAATTTGCCCATCGCCATTATTAACCTTACCACCATAGGTAATTCCATGATACTGTACTTTAATTAATACATTGATCGCCCAGATTAAACCTCTTAAACATGTCACTCACCACCATTCCTACGCTTTGGTCTTAGGAGGCATTATCTCTTATAGAAGATGCTGTCCACTGAGAGAGGGAGAACAAAAAAGTGATCCTAAAAATGGCAGCAAACTACTAACAAATCAAGTTGGGGAAAGTTCAACAAAATATCAAGCCGTTTTGGTATTAGCTTTTGTAAATACAAATAACATCTATACATGTACAAGTCCCTTTAACACATTTTTGTGGCTCTAATATAAGTTTGTGTTGTGGCTAGAATACATGTGTAGCCATGTCTTCTTTTTGGCTTCTAATCTGCCCTGCCTAACACATAAACCCTGGTACCAGCGCAGGCAGTGTTAGGCTCAATCTGGGTTATCCCCTGCAGTAAGTATCTCCTATGAGTGACAGGGAGAGGTGGGTCTAGGGTCTGTGTTCTGCCCAATCCGGGGCTCAAACTGGGACCCTCCCCCAGGGTACTTAGGGTCCTTCTCTCCCATGAGAGCGATTGCTGGGAGTGTGGAATCAGGGCTCTGATCACATTCTATCCCTCCCTTAGGGGAGTGGGACAGCTAGCCCTCATCCCACCAGGGTGTGAGGAAGAGCAGAGGATAGGCTCTGGAGGCCTCAAGCCTCCTGGTTGATTCCAGGGACCATCCGGAGGAAGGAACAGAGTTGAATCAGTTAAAGGCTGTATTCTGTGTTCGAAGAATAAAGTTCCAGTTCTTTTATATACCCTGCCTGAGAGTGCAATTAGTCAAGGCGGGGGGGAGGGGGGTTGCAGAGTTGCAGAAGAGAGTTCTCCTGCAGGGATTTCCTCCAGCACTCCTGGAGCCTGCAAGAGATGGAGGGGCTGCGCACCAATGAGAAAGAACCAACCATCACCCCAAAAACCTGTCCAGTATTCCCCATCAACACCGGCGGAACCTCAGAGCTTCTGTGAGCCAGCAGGTAACCAGCACATGACACTGTGTAATAGCGTAATCTCCCAGAGGGCGGGGGAGAACCTGTTACACATGTTTGCATTGCCATTAAATAATGGGACTTAATGTGCATTAAGGCTTAGCACGGGGACGCGACTTGAAGTCTCTCTGTCTTTATTTAAATAAATACTTCCATCATGTTGACACGATGTGAATATTATGTTCAGATATACGTTCAGCTTTTGGAGGCTTCAGTCAATATTTACACAAATCCTATTATTTTATCGGTCCTTCCCCATGAGCTGAAATAAAAATGAAAAAATATATTTTGCCTTCTGAGATCGTTTGTGATCTTCATTACCCAACTGCAGCCATCCCATACTGTAATTATTGCTCATATTTAAGTGTTGAGGATCAAACACAAATTCAATTGAATTGGAATAGTTCGGACAATACCTTAAAATAAATTAGGGGCTTTCTGAGTCAGTCGGGGGCCTTAATGACTGCTTGAATTTCCTATGCCACTGCGAGGCTGTTGAAATTGACTGAAAATGTATGATATTGGAAAGTGCCAAACCATTGTCCATTCAAGGGAGAACGTAAGCACTCTGTAAAATGAGTATTATTGAACTAGATTCAAAGTAAACCATCAAAGAGCTCAATTGTAGTTCTGTGTGTCTGTTTCTTCCTGTTCCCATTCAGTTCAAGCTAAAGTATTGGCCGTGGGGACAGAGCTCTCACAAAATGACTGGATAATGCACCCTTGTAAATGTCACTTATTGAATCGGACTTTGTCTTTAGCAGAACCAGCAGAGGGCACTATAACATAACAAAGTGAAATCATGATATTTATCATAAATGTATTTCCCTTCTAGGCATTTTTACTATAAATACTGTTAATTCATTCTCATTATTACATCTAATTAAAGACACATTACGTATGATGCACTCAGGTACAAGAAAACACATCTAAAGTTTGGAGAACTGCTAAAATTGGATCAGTTTTTATGGACGAGCTGAATAAATAATTGAGTGAATATGAAACATTATTTTGGAGGTTTACAAAGAGTGGTATGTGTTTTCATTTTTTCCCCTTCTTTTTAAATCACTGACGAAAGTTGGCTTGATTGTCCTCTTTAAATGTAACCAGAATAAACGTGAAAAGTTTGCTACAGATTTGTCTGTGATCCTCACTAGTTTTGCCAGGGGAGACTATAATGGCCCATCGGATTAACACAGCAGGGGTCCTTGCTGTGTGAGTCCTACCGGGGTCTGCCTGTCTGTAATAGACATGCATTAAGATATTGGCTGAAGCAGTCACTCTAACTGTGCGCCTCTCACAGGCGATTGCAGGGTTTTAATTTAATTTTAAACATTAAAGTAATGTAGCATGGGGTCTCCGGAGCTGAACCGCATTGATTTCACGTCCGGGGACCCCCTACTTCCCGAGATACAGGCCCCGTTATGGGGTTCAGCTCCGGAGACCCCCTGCTACATTACTGTAATGTTTAAAATTAAATAAAATACCCGCGATCACCTGTGAGAGGCGCGTAGTTAGAGAGACTGATTCAGCCTATTTCTTACTGCGCGTCTATTACAGACCGGCAGACCCCGGTAGGACTCGCAGGACCCCTGCTGTGTTAATCCGATGGGCCATTAATCTGTCCCGGCAAAACTTGTGAATATATCTCAGCCTACACGCGGCACAACGCAAAATTTACCCAGGTATATGTTCGAATAACGGCCGCTGCATCTGTATGTGTTTCAGACCTACCAAAGTGTGAAAAACAGCCCATATTGCTATTTTAACAAGCAAACATCCTGTGCTTAATAGTTAAAAGTTGCTCTTTATTGTTTGTGAGGAACTCCAAATCTGGATAAACTTTAATTTACTACTAGCTGATTATACCCGGCTTTGCCCGGGATTTAATTTTCCCTCTCCCCCTCTCTCTCCATTCCCCCCTCTCTCTCCACTCCCCCCCTCTCTCTCTCCCCCCTCTCTCTCTCTCCCCCCATTCCCCTCTCTCTCTCTCCCCGTTCCCCTCTCTCTCTCCCCATTCCCCTCTCTCCCCTCTCTTTCTCTTTCTCCCCTGTTCACAGCAATCCGCCCCCCCCTGCACATGAATGCGCCCCCCCCGTGCACAGCTTGGGTCCCCCCCCCCGTTCACAGCTCCTGTCCCCCCCCTCGTTAACAGGTCCGTTGCCCCCCCCCCATGTCTCCTCCCTGCCTGGCTTTATCCTGTATATATGTGTGTGTCTCCTCCCTGTCTGGCTTTATCCTGTATATATGTGTGTGTCTCCTCCCTGCCTGGCTTTATCCTGTATATATGTGTGTATCCCCCCTCTCTGTGTCTCCCCTCTTTCTGTGTGTATTTAATATATGTACACTGGCGACACACTTTATTCGAGCTCGGCTAGTCCCACGAATTCGGGTATACCCGGGTGTATTGAGGTTTGTGACTGTTTTCTGCCCGAGTGCATTGGGTTATTTTCCAGGCAGGGATTGAAGCATTTTATTCCCGCTGGCTGCAATACTGCACAGTATATATATATATACTGCATAACAATTCATGAATTTATGCCATCTGGTAGACACGCGAAGCATTGCAGCCTATTAAATCCTAATCATTATCATTTAACAGATCAGCCGCCCGTCAGCCAGGCATGAACCCAGGCTGGGAAGGCAAACACAACGTGGCTTGTCAGAGGTGAGGAGTGGCGCATTCCAGGTATCTGCCAGGTACATACTGGGTATTTGCTCGAATAAAGTGTGTCGGTGCAGTATCTCCCCTGTCTCTGTGTGTTTTTATTGACGTCACCCTGACTTGCACTCAGAGACCTTGAGAGCCAATGACAGCCAAGGGCCGCCTCGCAGTAAGCCAATTTCGGACGAAACGCGTTGAGGCATTCTTGGAGCCATTTGCTGTATCATCTAGACCTTGAGGAGCTGTCTGAAGCTCTGTACCCCCTCAGTTCGGTATCCCGGGTGTATGGCCATCACCAGGTTTTACTGAGAGTGGGCTGCATGTGTTTTGTACTACCTTAGGCTGTTAATGTCCACAGCTCTGTAAGTGATTATTTTTATTCATTTATAAAGTTTTTTCTACCTTTTCCTGCATCCTTTTCCTTTTTTTGGCTGGGATTTTCCTGCGATTACCCGAAGACATCACAAGTTGGTTACTTTAACAACCTAAAGGCGTAATATCAATACATACAATGTGAGTGGATATATTATATAGGTATTGAATATATATATATATATATATATATATATATATATATATATATATATATATATATATATATATATATATACAGTGGTTGACAAATCACCAAAAACTCTACTCGCCACACAAAAAAATCTACTCGCCACCTAGTACCAAACGTGTGCTGCTTGGGCCAATATTTACTCGCCCGGGGGTTAAATCCACTCGCCCGGGGCGAGAAAATGTATAGGTTTGTCGAACACTGTATATATATATATATATATATATATATATATATATATATATATATATATATATATACATATATACACAGTATTACACTATGTGTGTCTATCTCTCTATATATATTATTTGTCGTCAGAGACTATATATACCAGAAGAAGTATCCTGACATCAGACGTTCTTCAACAACCGTCTGGTTAAACTGATTAACCGAGATGCTTGCTTTATCTGCCTAAATGTGAGTGCATTAACCGCCTTTACCTATACCGATCACACACAGAATTACACTATTGTGTTCTCTCTCTTTTATTTCATATTATCTGGATGTGAGTGCACATTGGATCCTCCTACTCAATGGGAGAGCTTGACAGCCATTGACAGTCAATTAGAGCGAGCACAAACCCACACACAAACAATTTTTCATTTTTAAATATATAGATATGCTGGCGGGGTAATATTTTGGTTATGTTTTATTTTTACTGATACAATATTTGCAATTTTATTATTGAACCAAGGGTCATGTGAGCTTAGCTCTGATCCTTGCATATCAAATGCAAGCTGCGATGGGTTGGAATCATTTCCAATATACCATCTCTTGCAAGTGTATAAATACAGTATACATATATATTTTCATATATATATTATTTTTAATATCTTTTTTCCACAGGCAACTATCCCTTTACCTATTAATTCTTATAGTAACAAGTACTGACAATACCAGCATTTTTTATTATTGAGCCAACGGTCCTGCGAGCTTAGCTCTGATCCTTGCAGATTAAATGCAAGCTGCGATGGGTTAGAAATATCTCCAATTTACCATCTCTTGCAAGTGTATATATATATATTTTTTAATACACTATCCCTTCACCTATCGATTTATAAGGTGTTTCAAGTGTTGTATATGTGTGTCTATTGTTCGTGGGCTTTTTGTTTATAGCATGTTTTGCTAGCCAATTGTCGTTTGCTGTAACTAATTGGAAGGTTGGGCTATTTTAGGCAGACGGTGATTCTCATTGGTTTGTGTACTAACCTACATAGGTATATAAGCATCACCATGAGATCACATGATTAGCCCCTGAAGAAGTATCATCTGACACGAAACGCATAGGTGACGTCATACGCAGCGACGTTACGTCCGTAACGACGGACTCTCACGCTGCAGCCCAGAGACACCACGAGGACGCCATCAGGAGGATTTTAAGCACTGTCTGTATTTTAATATCTTGGCAGTCTTGGACTCTTTCTCCCATACTTACCAACTAGGGAGTACTTCTGGTGTGAAATTTGGGTGCCAGTACCTTATTGTGTGTCACGGGCGTTTTTTGATCTATGTGGTCTATATCTTAATGTAGTGTTATGTGGCCTTCATTTTTATACAATTTTTGTGATATTTTTATGTTATATTTTATAAAGATTTATGTACTCATTTCGGTCTTTTTTGGTTTTCTTTAAATGCGCTCCTATTTTTGTGTTTTATGTGCTGATCACGGGAGATTAGGAGCTGCAGGGGAGGCTTGGAAGTCGAGGGATAGCATTTGGAGGGACAGCGCGCACAAATCCTTTTTTCTATGTTTAATTTTTGAATGGACAAATGAGCTATTGTTCAATGTATTGTATTGATGTTTGTATTGTAATGTTTATTGGGGGCACAGGCAGGGTTGCCACCTTCTACTGGAGGCCAACCCGGAGAAAATGTAAACAAAAATTCCGTTACTTGGTGCGGTGGTGTCTCCCGGCATCCTGCTGCAACTCCCCCTCAACTGCAGTGAATATGGCTGCGCGGCGTCAAATGACACCGCATTGGCATGGCAACGGGACGCTACGTGAAGTCATGACGGTACTACAGCTAAGGTAATGAAGGGGTAAACCCCTCCTGCAACCTTCCCAGTAGGCCTAACCACCCACCCTGGGGCAACTATTCCATTCACTCACCCCTCTACCCCCAATAAACCAGGTAGTCTGGCTTGAACCCTTCATTGCCTTAGCGGTAAGCTGCTAAGGTAATGAAACTGCTTGTATTTTATTTTGATGACAAAGTAGTGTAGCAGGGGGTCTCCTGAGCTGAACCACATTGATTTCATGTCCGGAGACCCGCTGCTTCCCGAATTACAGGCCCCGGTATTCATCTGCTTTGGTTAAATTTCCCGATCACATGGGCGATGACGCAAAAGAATTTAAACATGGTCGCTGGGATACCGGCACCCCATAACGGGGCCTGTAACTCTTGAATCAGGGGTCCCCGGATCTGAAATCAATGCAGTTCAGCTCCGGAGACCCCCTGCTACAATACTATATCATCAAAATAAAATAAAAGCAGTTTCATTACCTTAGCGGTTCAGTTCTGGAGACCCTCTTCTACAATACTATTTTATTATAAAAAAAAAAAAGCCCTGTGATCGCCTGTTACAGGCATGCAGGTAGAGTGACTGATTCTGTCTATCTCTTAATGCACGTCTATTACAGACAGGTGAAACCCGATAGTATTCACACTTTCAGTGTGAGATGGGTAGGCAGATTATTGGAGATAAGGAAAAAGCTGAGGTATTAAACAAATTCTTTGCCTCTGTGTTTACCAGGGAAGAATCAAGTTCAATAGTAGTGCCGCAGGAGGAAGCCACAACCTCCATATTAATGAACAATTGGTTAACTGAGGAAGAAGTTCATAAGCGACTTGAAAAAATTAAAGTTAATAAGGCACCTGGCCCCGATGACAAAAATCCAACAGTTCTCAAGGAGTTAAGCTCAGTAATAGCAAAACCATTATATTTAATATTCAAGGACTCCATTTCCACAGGCTCAGTACCACAAGATTGGCGTAAAGCAGATGTGGTGCCTATATTTAAAAAGGGAGCTAGATCACAACCGGGAAATTACAGACCTGTAAGCCTGACTTCAATAGTAGAGAAACTACTTGAAGGTTTAATACGGGATAATATTCAGGAATACCTAATGGAAAACAAAATTATTAGTAATAGTCAGCATGGATTTATGAAGGATAGATCTTGCCAAACTAACCTTATTTGTTTCTTTGAGGAGGTAAGTAGGAATTTAGACCAGGATAATGCAGTTGATGTGGTCTACTTAGATTTTGCAAAGGCTTTTGATACGGTTTCACACAAGAGGTTGGTGTACAAAATAAAGAAAGTTGGACTCAGTAATAATATATGCACCTGATTGAAAACTGGTTAAAGGACAGACCACAGAGGGTTGTCATAAATGGAACTTTTTCAGGTTGGGCTAAAGTCGTGGGTGGAGTACCTCAAGGATCGGTACTGGGACCCCTGCTTTTTAACTTGTTTATTAATGACCTTGAGGTTGGGTTCGAGAGCAAAGTCTCCCTCTTTGCTGATGATACTAAATTGTGTAAGGTAATAGAATCAGAGCAGGATGTAATTTCTCTTCAGAAGGACTTGGAGAGACTGGAAACGTGGGCAGGTAAATGGCAGATGAGGTTTAATACAGATAAATGTAAGGTTATGCATTTGGGATACAAGAATAAAATGGCGACTTACAAATTAAATGGAGATATATTGGGGGAATCCTTGATGGAGAAGGATTTAGGAGTGCTTGTAGACAGCAGGCTTAGCAATAGTGCCCAATGTCATGCAGTAGCTGCAAAGGCAAACAAGATCTTATCTTGCATCAAACGGACAATGGATGGAAGGGAAGTAAACATAATTATGCCCCTTTACAAAGCATTAGTAAGACCACACCTTGAATATGGAGTACAATTTTGGGCACCAATCCTAAGAAAAGACATTATGGAACTAGAGAGAGTGCAGAGAAGAGCCACCAAATTAATAAAGGGGATGGACATTCTAACTTATGAGGAGAGGCTAGCTAAATTAGATTTATTTACATTAGAAAAGAGGCGTCTAAGAGGGGATATGATAACTATATAAAAATATATTCAGGGACAATACAAGGAGCTTTCAAAAGAACTATTCATCCCACGGGCAGTACAAAGGACTCTGGACCATCCCTTAAGGTTGGAGGAAAGGAAATTTCACCAGCAACAAAGGAAAGGGTTCTTTACAGTAAGGGCAGTTAAAATGTGGAATTCATTACCCATGGAGACTGTGATGGCAGATACAATAGATTTGTTCAAAAAAAGGTTGGACATCTTTTTAGATGGGAAAGGTATACAGGGATATACCAAATAAGTATACATGGGAAGGATGTTGATCCCGGGATTAATCAGATTGCCAATTCTTGGAGTCAGGAAGGAATTAATGTTTCCCCTTAATGGGGTTTTTTGTTTGCCTTCCTCTGGATCAATAAGTATAGATATAGGATAAAGTATCTGTTGTCTAAATTTAGCATAGGTTGAACTTGATGGACGGAAGTCTTTTTTCAACCTCATCTACTATGTAACTATGTAACTATGTAACACAGTGCGAGTATCGTTAAAACGGTGAGATCCCCGCGGTGTTAATCCCGATCGGCCTTTAGTCTGGCTGCTGGAATCTCGCGGCACGAGAGAGGATGTCGTGCGGCACCCGCAAGGCATGCGGAACAGAACAGGCAGTTGCACCTGTATACAAGACATTGCATACAGTTAAAGATAATATATGTTATAGACGTATATCGACCAGATTAAAACGTTAGACAGCTTTTGTTGTGAAATAACTAAATGATAATGACAATGTTAATGATAGCGAAAATGTACTTACCAAATCCATGTTGAAGTCCTCCAGAGACTTCTGGGTCCATCAACCCCAGGGAATAATTCCCATGTAAAAACATACTGTAAAACCCCAAAAATGAATGAAACTAATACAAAAATAAACTCCATATCTTTGCCTCTTTAAAGCTTCCCCCACCACATCAAAATAAAGGTAAAAACTCCAATGTCAAAATGTTATCTATGGATCTTTACTGGTACTGGTGGGGTTAATGATTACCCCATTATTTACTGTATAATTGCTAGTATAAAATGTACGTGTGTGTGTGTGTATATATATAGATTAACACACTTTCCCAGCTAGCTCAAACTCCAACACCCACCGCATCATGAATATAGATTTATGTCAAAAAAGAGTGCTACTGGGCGTGGCAAATGTATACAACAAAATACAGGGGTGCCCAATGCTACATCCAATTGACAAACATATATGTAATAAGTATAACGTTTAAATACTTAAATAATAATAATAATTACTTGGTAATTTAGTTTAATCCTTTCGCCAAAGTGTTATAAGCCTGCATACCAAACATCAAGGTATAACCAAAAATGCAGGTCCTACACTACACTGTGAACCCGTACTTTTACCTCTGTTTGAGGGGAATGAACCATAGTAGGTCCTGTTCTTGCATCGAAGTGAAAGACCTCTCAAGTTAAAAAGGCGAGGAGTGAACTCTGGGGGGAGGTGCCACCTACCTCCATTACAACTGTTACCAGTCAGAAATTGATTAACACCAGATTTGTATTGTACCCGCTGTGTGGAGCATTGTGCATGTTTTGTATCTTGCGTCCTGGCATGGTCTTGACCTGCATTCAGTTGTACTGTTGAATACTTTACTCCTCACCATCATTTCCTTGAGATTATGAGGTTGTCTGTATTATCAAATAGGGGTGTTTCAGGGAAGACCTGTTGCAGTTTTGTATCTTCCTGGAGAATGGGTTGTAGTTCCCTGGCGATCTTGCGTAGGGCTCCTAGGTGTGGGTTATATGTGCCCATCAAAGGTACCCTGTCACTTGTCTCTTTCTGTCTGTATTCAAGGAGATCACTTCTTGGTATTCTTGTGGCTTTAGATTTGCTGGTCTACAATTCTGTGGTTATATCCACAGTTTATGAAATCCGATCTCAAGGTCTACCCTGAAACACCCTTATTATCATAGAGACAACCTCATAATCTCAAGGAAATTATGGTGAGGATCAACTGCTGAATGAAGACCTGCCAATGATCTTCCAGGTACTGCAGTTATAAGCCTCTCTTCTTCATGTTATATACAGTAGTTACATAGTAAAATGTAAAAAAAAATGGCCGCCGTGATCAGGGGTTCTGCGTCCGCTGTAGGGGGAGAGCTGAGATAACTCTCCCAGCTCTCCCTGAAGCCGTCGTCGCAGCGGCAGCCCCACGCAGGACTATCCGTGCAGTGCAAAAGACTGTGGGCTGTGCAGGAGAGCTGGTGAGTCTGCGAGAGGTGGGGAGAGGGGAGAGCGGGGGGAGCAGGAAGGGGGGGGGAGTGGGGGAGGATCTCATGCTCTCTGCAGAAGCCGGGATGTCAGCAGTCTCTGTTGTGTGTGTGTGTGTGTGTGTGTGTATATGTATAATGTCATGTACAGTAATTGATGATGTTTTCAAGGCAAGGTTTGGGGCACATTAGGTCTCAATAAAAAACTGAAGTGAGTGATTTGACTCAGCTATGCCTTTTATCCACGACTTCCAATAAGCTTAAACTCATTTCTGCCTAATACTGCTCAAAATTACACAGAGGCAGTGAAGAATTCCCGGCTGGAATGTGCTGCTAAATGAAACCATTTTATTGTCAACTTTAAATTATGTCTGATCAGACAATGTTTATTTAACTCATCTTAGCCCATACTTTAAAATGTGTTTAGAAAGTTGCACTTATGTATAGATCCCCACTTGCACTTACAACCACGGAAAAATCACTGTACACTTGCTGTCAGATTCTCCACGGTTGCCAGCTATTTTTCTGAGAGCAGTTGCTCCATTAGTTATCAATGCAAACTAGAAGTAAAGAAAAGTAGGCTCCCTGCCAAGCCAGTGACAGCACAGAATGTCTTGCCCAGGTTGCCATGGGTGACTTGTAAGCTGACATCCTGGAGACCCAGCAAAGAACAGTCACTGACTAATGACTTCTAGATTCCAAATGACCTTTGATCCTTAATGGCCCAGACAAAACAAATGACCCGTGTTTGTGTGTGTGTATATATATATATATATATATATATATATATATATATATATATATATATATATATATGTATCCGGGCATTCCTCTCGTCAAACCCTGGAAGTTTGCCCAAAAAAGAAAAAAATATATATTTTTTTTAACGGGAGCCACGCTCACACCGCGCTGAAGGCGGATCTGTGTTGTAGCGGATCGCGCTATAACGGGGTTGAGCTGTATATAGCTATCATATCCCCTCTTAGATGCCTCTGTTCTAATGTAAACAAATGTAATTCAACTAGCCTCACCTCATGAGTCAGATTATTATTATTATTATTATTATTATTATCCGTCCCCTTTATTAATTTGGTGGCTCTTCTCTGCACTTTTTCTAATACCATAATGTCTTTTTTGTGGAGAGTTGCCCTAAACAGTACTCCATATTCAAGGTGTGGTCTTAATAATGCTTTATACAGTGGCATAATTCTGCTAATTTCTCCAACAAATGTTTTATTTGATCCTCCCATTTTACTTTTGGTTGTCGTCTTAGTATTTTGATACCTCTCGGAATCCAGTCAAATATCTTTGTCCAATGATGGGGATTTCTTCTTGCAATATGTCCAGCACCTTTGTTTGCTTTTGAACCCATTCATTCTTTTTCCTTTCACTTCAGGTAATGCCTAGTATACATCTCTCCAGACTTTGAGTTATCTGAAACTTTAGAACACATACATATACACACACAAATATGTAGCAGGCTTTATCATTCTTCCAAATACCCAATACCCATAATTTCCATAGGATTCACTGGTAATGTTGCTGCAGAAGAACGTCATTTGCATTGCTATTGTATCTGATATTAGACAGTGTTGGTTAGGAATAAGAAAGAATTTTGTTGGTTTTAGAAAGACTGTTTTGACAATGAGGAATGTGGTTGAATTCTCACGAATCCACCATCATGGTGAATGTCATAAAATCCACCCACAAATCTTCATATTACATTCAGCGTTGCCACCTCTCCGGATTTGACCCGGAGACTCCGGGTTTCGGACACTTACCTCCGGGCTACAAGTTGCCGCTGTCAATCTCCGTGTGCCGGCGGGGTGCGGTGTGGTGCAGCTCCGTGACTCCAGCATTTTCCTGCAATTCACCAACTACATTGAACATGGTTGCGCAGTGTCAAATAACGCCGCATTGCCATGGCAACTGGACGATACGTGATGTCCTGACACTACGTGGCGTCATGATGTTACGTTACATCCGGTTGCCATGGCAACGCAGCGTTAGTTGATGCCAGGCAGCCATGTTCATTGCAGTTGGAGGGAGAATTGCAGCAGGATGCCGGGATACACCGCCGCACCGCACCATCAAGTAAGGGATTGTTATTTTCTCCGGGTTGGCCTTCTGTAGAAGGTGGCAACCCTGATTACATTCCATTGCACATATTAATGTACAACATTCAATTCATGCAGGACTTCCAGACACTGAAATATGGGTTGTGCTGGAGAGAGAGTTTGAGAGCGCGCGAGTGAGAGAGAGCAAGAGAGAGCGAGGGTTTGAGCTTACAGGGGTTGTGTGTGTGTAGATTGTAATTGGTAAACAATTGTTTGGGAGTCTGTGACCCCTCCTACCTGTTTTCAAGCTCGCCCTTCCCACCTTTTAAAAGCAAGTCCTGGGAGGCCGCTGTGAATGACCTATCTATTGACTTCATCCTCATATCAGAAATTGAAAGAAACACAGAAGCGCACCAAGGGTTAAGGAAATATATTAGACAATTGGTATAATAAAATGTAAAAACTTACACATAATATTAAAAATGTCCAGTAGCGGCCAGTACAAGAATGGTGGAGCCAGGAGGATGGGTAGGCGCAGGAGGTATTGCCTGATGTTAGCAGTTCAGTCCCGCGCGCAGTTCAGTCCGCCCGGCACGGCTCAGATCTTACTTACGGGTTGCGGCTGTCGCAGGACCCGTATGGAGCTGCCCTCCGATCGCCTGTTTGCTTCACGTCCCACTCGAGCAGGTAAAACCAGCTCAAAGCTTCGTATGAAGCTGCGACTTGTACAACCACACGTCTGGGCACCAACAAGTACTGTATAATCTCCGCAACGCGTTTCACACTATTCAGTGCTTCATCAGGCGGTATAGAGACACCTATGGGGGGGCCTTTTATCCACACAGTCCGATCCAATTACCCAATTAATTATTTAAATAACTAAATGTAAGCGTGGGATATAATATGTATGCTCTGAGTAACTACCAAGCAAAAGGTGTATGTGAACATTTACTTAAGGAGGTGAAATAGTTACTAGTGTTTGTAGATATCTACAACACAAAGGTCCCATATAAAGATCAATTGAGAGGAGTGTTTAAATCCCATACTGCTAAAGGCTGTCCCTGTAGGTGTTGCATACATGCTTAATCATACATAAATAGTATCACTAAGCCACAATTAATACCATAATTAACAAAAAAATAATAAAAGATAAAAAGAATGTGTGGGGGATTAGAGAACATGTGAGGGGGGGGGGACGGGGGAGAAAGGGGGGGGAAGTGGAGGTATGTGTTGACCCAAGGGAAATAAGCGAGTAGGGTGAGTACCGAGGTTGTGTCTAATAGATGTGAAGGAAGTGTGGGCACCAGTGGTTGTAAAAAGGTGGGCAGAACCAAACGTAATTTAAAAATACGCATTATGGAGCACCTACGCAACATTTCCAATATCCCTAAATTAGAAGCAACCTCCAAACCCCTTACTCACTTACTAGCTCATTTTAAAGATGTACACAATTGTAGTACAGTGGGTGTACAATATATGGGGATAGAGAGGATTATGGGTGACGTGAGGGCAGGAGATAGGGACCTACAAATTGCCAAAAGAGAGCAGTTTTGGATTTTTACACTACAGTCGAAATATCCAGGGGGTCTTAATGATTATGTTGAACTGACACCTTTTTTAAGATAATTGGAATTTTGGTTGTGTCATTCTTTGTATTATGTCCTTTATGTTTTTCCCCTCCACCAATAAAGGTTTTCCCCCCTTCTCCCCCTTCCCCGCCTCCTTCCCCCACCTTCCCTTCCTTATCCCCTTTTCTCCACTTCCCCCCCCCTTTCTCCCCCGCCCCCCCCCCCCACATGTTCTCTAATCCCCCACACATTCTTTTTATCTTTTATTATTTTTTTGTTAATTATGGTATTAATTGTGGCTTAGTGATACTATTTATGTATGATTAAGCATGTATGCAACACCTACAGGGACAGCCTTTAGCAGTATGGGATTTAAACACTCCTCTCAATTGATCTTTATATGGGACCTTTGTGTTGTAGATATCTACAAACACTAGTAACTATTTCACCTCCTTAAGTAAATGTTCACATACACCTTTTGCTTGGTAGTTACTCAGAGCATACATATTATATCCCACGCTTACATTTAGTTATTTAAATAATTAATTGGGTAATTGGATCGGACTGTGTGGATAAAAGGCCCCCCCATAGGTGTCTCTATACCGCCTGATGAAGCACTGAATAGTGTGAAACGCGTTGCGGAGATTATACAGTACTTGTTGGTGCCCAGACGTGTGGTTGTACAAGTCCCAGCTTCCTACGAAGCTTTGAGCTGGTTTTACCTGCTCGAGTGGGACGTGAAGTAAACGGGCGATCGGAGGGCAGCTCCATACGGGTCCTGCGACAGCCGCAACCCGGAAGTAAGATCTGAGCCTTGCCGGGCAAGCCAGCCCCAGCGCGCAGGACTGAACTGCTAACATCAGGCAATACCTCCTGCGCCTACCCATCCTCCTGGCTCCACCATTCTTGTACTGGCCGCTACTGGACATTTTTAATATTATGTGTAAGTTTTTACATTTTATTATACCAATTGTCTAATACATTTCCTTAACCCTTGGTGCGCTTCTGTGTTTCTTTCAATATCTTCTGACGTCGGAGCCTTCCTACGGAAGTTACCAGTGGAGAAGGGGTGCCTCCACATCACAGTAGCAGCAAGAGGGGAGAGTTGATCTACTTCAAGATCCCTTCTAGGAAGCATGAGCGCGGATTGACTTTCCTCCCTCATATCAGAAAGGTAAAGAGAACTTTTGCAGAAATAGTATTAGGACTTGCAGTAAGAGGTCACACCTTGACATGGTCTGCAAGCTTACAAATGCTTTGGCCAAATAATTTAACTATGTGACGCACACTTATGAGAAAAGAATAGATATGCATTTAACTATATGATTTGTCATGTTGGGTGTCACATTGGGGTTCTCCGTCTTTTGTTTATATACATATCCCCCAAACTTGTGGAGACACCTGTGCACAAAACGGAGCACAGGTATTTGAACAAAGGTAGGCTAATGTGTACTTTGTAGACTGCAGATATTCGTGACTGAAAGGAATGAATGTCGGTGAAAAATGTGCCCATATCTAGTGGAGCGAGGTGATACCTGTGAACACACCTGAGATATTTGGGAGACAAGCTAATATGCTCCTCTCCTGCAAAAGCCAAACGTCACTGACCTGAGGGAGGTGAGATCTGCAAACTCTCTTAATGACCAGCCCATAAATATGTCACTGACCTGCGGGAGGGGAGATCTGCAGACCCTCAATGACCAGCCTATAAATATGTCACTGACCTGCGGGAAAGGAGATCTGCAGACCCTCAATGACCAGCCCATAAATATGTCACTGACCTGCGGGAGGGGAGATCTGCAGACCCTCTTAATGACCAGCCCATAAATATGTCACTGACCTGCGGGAGGGGAGATCTGCAGACCTTCTTAATGACCAGTCCATAATGATGTCACTGAGCTGAGGGAGGGGAGATCTGCAGACTCTCTTAATGACCAGCCCATAATGATGTCATTATTCAAGTGTGACGAATTTGCATAAAAGATGAATGAATACGGAGAGATGCAAATCTGCGAGAACACGGCTCCTTTCGGATGGGAATGCACTTATTTTCTGAATAGGCCCCATTAGGCATTTCAGACATTTAATAAAATTTAGACATACCACCTATTGCAAGATAAGTCAGTGCGATGGTACGAAGGGGTACAAAGATCCGCTCCATTTATCATTTTTATTTGCAAATCCAAATCTCACTTTTTTTCTATTAAAGAATAGAGATGTGCAAAATGTTTACCTAAGCTTGCGAACCAGACAAAATGAACTTTTTTATTTTAATTAAAATCTTTGAGGAATCTCAGTTTTGCGCAGATAGAGAGAAAGAGAGAGAGAGAGAGAGAGATTTATATTCCACATGTAGCGATACCTGTGAGCACACCTGAGATATCTGGCAAATCAGCTAAATTCAATATGCAAACGGGCTAAATTCAATATGCAAATAGTCTCATTGAAATATGCAAGTAGGCTTGTTTCGTAAAGTTGGAATTAAATAGCCATTTTGTTCATGCAAAGTTTTGTTGGAAGTTGGAGCAAATGTAACATCTGTCACTAATTGTGAGGCTAAAATTTCTCATAAACATTTTTAATTGATGTCTAAAAAGCTTTGCCCCAAAGCTTAGATTGTACTCGACTGCATTCAAACACAGTCCCACAATAGTAGTTTTAGTGACCTCTGTATCTTGTATTCAATTGGAAAGCGTCTATCACTACTAATTTAAAGAGAACTGTATATCGCAGACAGGGCCGTCGACAGGGGGGGGGGACGGTGAGACAAGTGTCCTGAGCCAGTGGTTGTGGGTGGCTTCTTTGCCCATTTTCCAGTCCTCTACTTGCTACCGGGCCCTGGCTCTCCCCAGCTGCAGATCTCCCTCACTGACACTAACACTAGTCCATGCCAAGCCTCTCTGATGTCGACGGGCGCCGGGCCCATCTTCCGGCTAGCACCGGCATGAGAGAGAGGCCTGGCACACCCCGGCGTCAGAAGCTCTGTACCTAACTGCTTTGTTTGTCTGCGGGCCCTGACTCTCGCCAGCTGCGGACCTCCCTCACTGTCTCTCTGAGGCCCACACAGCTGGGAGAGCAGGGGCACCAGAGGTCTGAGACCATCCCCAAGGTAGCTAAGTCTGTAGATATTTATTAGTATGTATTTGAGGGCTGGAGGGAGGGGGTTTGTATGTATTTTGGGGGTGGGCGGTGTTGCATGTAATTTGGGGTGTTTTTTTTTAAATTGGGGGGTGTATGTATTTGGGGGTGGTTGTATGTATTTGAGGGGGTTGTATGTATATGGGGGTGGGCGTTGTATACATTTGGAGGGTGGGGGGTTGTATGTATTTGAGGCATGGAGGTTTTTTGTATGTATTTGGGGGTGGGGGGATTGTATGTATTTGGGGGTGGGGGTTTGTATGTATTTGGGGGTGGGGGTTTGTATTATTTGGGGGTTTGGAGTTTGTATGTATTTGGGGGTGGGGGGTTGTATGTATTTGGGGGTGGGGGTTGTATTATTTGAGACGTGGAAGTTTTTTTTGTATGTACTTGGGGGTGGGGGTTGTATGTATTTGGGGGTTGTATGTAGTTGGGGTGAGGTTTTTATGTGTATGTATTTGGGGGGTGTTTGTTTTTTAAATTATGGGGTTTGTATATGTTTGGGTGGGTAATTATTGTTGCTGGGATTGTGTGTATGTGGCCAGGGGGGGGGGGGGGGGGGAGAGAATGAGTATGAGGAGGGGGGGGATTGAGTGAGATTGGGTAATTGATGGAGGAGGGGAGAGTGAGAGAAGAAATGGGGTAAGAGTGAGATGGGGGGGGGGAGAAAATACATGGGATGAGGGGAGGAATAGAGAAAGGGGTTCACGAGGTGTGAAATGGGGGGGCTCCCAAGACCGCCGACACGGGTGTGGGGGCCCTGGTCGTAACTCTAGTCCTGGGCCCCGGCAAATCTGTCGGTGGCCCTGATCGCAGAAATACTCCATTTCAGTGGTGAGAAGAGAATCTCAAACATGAATTACTGCTTTCCAAAAATATAGCGCACTTAAGAAATTGTTTAATTCCGATTGACTGAAAACATGGATCTCCAGATAATATTGCAGTGCATGAAAGTAATGAAAGGGAGTATGATTTCCTCTTGCCATGTTTCTCTCCAAGGGCATCTTATCGTTTACTTGGAATTAATCTGCAAACTTTAAAATGCGTCTAAGAAAAAATGACGGGAGCATTTGTGATCTCCTAGGAGTTGGTAGTAATAACATTTAAACCATTTAAAAACGTGATTCTTAGTGATAGCACATATACATTGTAATACCACAGTGAATAGATTTTTGGAGGAACGTTGTCCAAATATACCCAAGCAACTAAAGTGGTAAGTTTCTCTTATTTATTACTTGAAACTGAGAAATATGTTCTGGAGAAGACATTTGGGGACTAAGCATATTGCAGGGACAAACAGTTTTGATGGTAAATCATTCAAGTCTGACAGTTGAAAGTATCAGTTT
Source organism: Ascaphus truei (assembly GCF_040206685.1). Taxonomy (NCBI): domain Eukaryota; kingdom Metazoa; phylum Chordata; class Amphibia; order Anura; family Ascaphidae; genus Ascaphus; species Ascaphus truei. The sequence goes on from NC_134491.1 coordinate 33,238,623, forward strand.
GGATTCTGCAATAATATCTCTAGAGAGTAGGGATGATTCATTTAGCTTTTGGTTGGCACAGCATTCTTTTCTCTTCCTCCATGTCATCATAGAGAAAAAGTCTACAGATTGTAATGTGATTCATGAAAAGTCCTTTTTTTTTGTGTGTGAATAATTCAAACCCTTATAGACCAGAAATGATCACAACTTAAAAAATGAGCTACAGTAAGTCTGTATAAGTAGATGCCAGGCACAATGAGTGCAAGCCCATTCCAAAAGCTCATCTTGAATTAGGGTTGTCAATTGTTCTGTAGTTTTTTTGGGGGGTTCAACATGTTGATCTTTTTATTAAGGTACAGTAGTATGGAGCTTAGAATGAAGGAAAGAGAACTGTATTGGCAATAACCATATATGGAATTATTTTATTTATGTCTACCTGTCTCTCCTTATTTCTTCAAACTCAGTCCTCTAGCAAACAGACAGTGTAAACAAGCGCACACTGACAGTGAGCTCTGGCTGCCTTACTTAACAGACTAAAAACTTAAATGACTGGCAGCTGAATGCTACAGCGACACTTGAAGCAGTGCTAACTAGAGGTTGAGGATGAACTTCTTGGAAAAAGGGCACAAAAAGACCGAAGCTAAGTACACTTACTGTATATTTTTTAGACAAATAAATTGCAGTACAAAAACTCCCATGTAGTTAATAATGCAGAGTTTCCGATGCTGGGTCCAGAGACCGCCATACTGTAGCTGTTTGAATGTTCATATTTTTCAATCTTCCCACATCTGGGTCTCTGCTATGGCATTATAAGCAGCAGTGCAAGCTCACTCCCCGCTGGTAAACACAGTGGCGAATGTCAAAGCACATTGACATAACCTCCAACCTCAACACGTTTCACTACTTGCTTCATCATGTCATCAGTTAGTCATCAAAATTGGGCTGCTCACAATAATTAACCCATAAGGGTCATAATGCTTAATTCTAAAATGGCATTACAATGAATGTGTTCACGTCTTGGGAATAGGGACTGCAGATTGCATATACAGTACTCTCTAGCGGGGGGGGGGAGGGTCAACCAGTTATCAAGGGCCACCAACAGGTCAGGTTTAAAGAATGTCCGTGTTTCAGCACAGAAGTCAGTACCAGAGGCCCCGCAGAGTCTGCCGCATTGGTGCCAGGGAAGGACAGCGCTCCGCACTTGGTGTGTGCGCTTCCCCAGCAGGCACCCTCATCCCTCTCATCAGTTTCCATTGTTCTGAGCACACAGAACATTGCCCCACATAAAGAACCCTGTATAAGTGTATGCTTAGGACACAGCCATTATTCCTGGCCCAGGCATACAATAACCTCAACATGAGCCATACACTGTTTAACATACTGTAACATAGTGATAGTAATGGTAACACATTAACTAGGTCTTGCCCAATTTCCACCCCCCAGAGTCTAGAGTTAACACTTGCAGCAGAGTAGCCCTGTTGACAGACCGAGGCATCATGAGGGCTTAACCTTTAGTGTGGGTGCCATGCTGCCTTCGTCATCACAGAGGTGAACTCCTAAGCTCCAACAGCGGGTATCACCCCACTACTGAACCTTGACTGCAATTCAACTAAATGGCAGTTAACACACATTGATGCTATGATACCCGATATCAGATCTCAGTGAATCACAGCCTAAATGTTCACTTAGTGGAAAGGAAATCAAGCACAAAGGTTCCTTAAAAGGTGTATAATGATAATAAAGCAGTGGTTGATAAAACGCAGTGCTACTGTAGGTGTGGAAATGTAGACCAAAGTAACGTGTGTAAACAAGGGGAAAATATATATATATATATATATATAAAAATAAATACAACCCTGTAACAGGGACTATCCCTGTTGAAGAAATTATCTAAAAAAATCCAGCAGGGATCTGGTTAAGTGCAGCAGGCAATTAACCAGACTTCCACCTGGCCAATTAAGTCTGTAAGAAAAGCCTCCTGTTGAAAACAGGAGAGTGATTTCTTAGCTCACATTTGGGCTGACAGAAGGAGAACAGAGAAGCCTGCACACAGACACTATCTTCAGGACAAAGGCTGTGCTGAGATCAAGACACCCAGACACCTACTGTATATTTCCTGGACACATAGGACCCAGGAACCTGCCACAGACTGACATGGAGGGCCACCTGATTAAGGTACTTCCTGAGACTTTGGGGTGATAGGCTGGTAATGGGAATATCCCTCCAGTCCTGCAGATAGGGTCTGGCGAAGTAAGTTAGCCCTTACAAAGGATAGGTGTTTGTTATTTTGTTGTTTTCGTATATTTTGCCTGGATAAAGCAACAGGCTTAATAAGTCAAGATATAATTTCACCCTAATCGGTCACCATTTTATGAATCTCTGCACACGGCTCTTACAAACCCACAATTACTTTGTGCTTGAAGTCCTACAATTAACAGAATAGCTTTCCCTTGAAGGTATGCTAGTAGTAGTAAAGCTTTGAGGTGCCTCATTGCATTATTAAAGGCTGAATGCGTTTCTACTGTTTGGCTAATGGGTAGGTAATTTTACTACAGTTGTATACCTGCACTCATCAATTAGACACCTTTACCCCCTTGGGGGCCAGAAGACCAGGGTCAAATGGGTGCTGCTGATCTTTCAGGATTGGGACTACGTGACCCTTTGGGGTAGGGATCACATGGTCGCAATCAACCACAAGTGACATTAACCAATCTTCTCTTAGAAAACTGATAATAATGACATGACGTTCCCCAATGAAGTGGTGGACAACTCCAGTCCTCAAAGGCCACCAGTAGGTCAGGTTTTCAGAATATCCCAGCTACAGCACAGGTGTCTCAATCAGTGGCTCAGTCAAAGACTCAGCCACTGATTGAGGCAACTGTACTGAAACATGGATATCCTAAAAACTGACCTGTTGGTGGCCCTTGAGGACTGGAGATGCCCACCCTTAATGTCCTAAGAGCCACTGTAGTGCCAGGAAAGGGTTAAAGCAGCAATCTTCCCCCCCCCCCCAAAAAAAGCAACAATAAAGTCACAACACAGCCTGATAGCTTATATTGTGCTGATCTATTTCTAACTTTACATTTTTTCATAATTTAAATTTATTGCTAAGTTTTTACCGGCTTCATATTTCTCTGACATCAGCGGTTATCATGACAGCCTTTGATGTCTTACAGTATGGAGTGCGCACGGCATTTTAATCTCCACGAAAGGCAAGTTCCCAGCAACTGAAATCTCCGAATTCAACAACAGAATGTAAAAAGAGTGGGATTGCTAAAAACTGCGGTGAAAATACTTTGCAATGGTAAAGACAAAGATATTTATTTTCATGACAAGTTAAGTGGATTGCGGCTTTATCCCTCTGAGTGCCTCCACGTCACGAGGTCCGGCACTTCAGGGCCCCCATGACATTGGGGCGATGTTATAGTGTTTCCGCTCATTTTCTAAGGGACATCACGTTCTGCGTGACGCGCAGTGGCGAGCGGAACATGATCTGACCGAAAGAGGGATGGAAGAGGAGGGCTTATCTTCTGTTAGCGTCACCAGTGATGTAGAGCTCACGTGATTATTCCGCGAAGCGGTCACGTGATGGCGATGCGCCGGAAGGGCTGGACACTCTGGTATCCAAGGCTGGTGCAACCTCTAGATGACTGGGGGCGGGGGGTTGGGTGAGATAGATAGAATATGGAGGATAGAGAGAATGGGGGAGGGGACTGAGAAGGATGAGGGAAGAATAGATATCAACATATAACATTTTTTAAAAAATCCCCAAATTGAGTGGGAGGGGAGGCACAAGGCTGAAGGTTCACCATGGGGCACTGCCTACCTTTGCACCGGGATGCAAAATACTGGACTAATTGGCGCTCCCCAAAAACACACAATAAATCAGTACAGCAGCACCACCTGGTGGTGGGATAATATATCGCAGTGAAAACAGTGAAACAGAAGAAACAAGTAGGGACAAAATAACAAGAATATAATAAAATATCCAAATATGAACTGTTATAATCACTCAACCTCTAAAAAGGAACAGCCACAATCCTCCAAGGGTACAGATACAAAACAGATGAGGGAGTGGGTTGATAACAGCAAACCACTATGGGTTAACAGTGCTTTTTGTAATCAATGATGACTATGATAGTGAATGGAACGTTGCTGATAGTGATAGGTAAAGTAGAGTCTTTACTGTGAAGTGAGCCTGTCGTGTGCTCCGGGATTGCGCTATCAATACAGGGTAAATATACCTTGATCGGGGGAGGTTCAATGGGAGGTCCGTTGGGAAGTAAGCACTGCCCTGGATATATTGATGGCACTGCGACCGCTCTCCTGAAGGGACCATAACTTTTTCCAAGGGGCTTAAGTTCCGTCAGGGGCCCGGGTGTAGGATAATGGAGGTAAGGAAAGGCCGTCTTACCTCGTAGTGTAGATCCTTTTTGTACACCGGGTCCCGCTTCTGTGAGGATTAAGACCGCACGTCCGCGGTAGGGAACACCTCCTCCTCCCCCTCTTGTGGTGCTGCCGAGAGCAAATGGATAACAGCTGTATTTGTAGCAGTAATCAGGGCACTCAGACCGTATCCAGGTCATCCACAAATGGAAAAATAATAAGAGAGGGTACCTCTAAAAAGGAACAGCCACAATCATCCAAGGTACAGATACAAAACAGGTGAGGGAGTTGGTTGATAACAGCAAACCACTATGGGTTAACAGTGCTTTTTGTAATCAGTGATTACTATGAAAGTGAATGGAACGTTGCTGATAGTGTTAAGTAAAGTAGAGTCTTTAGCAGGAAAGAGGAATCGAGGACTGATGGTGCATTATGTTTAAAAAGGTTTTTTTTAATACACATTGCACACAATAATAAAAAATCCCCTTGGAAGGGAACTTACATTTGTTTGTGCCCTACAGGCACACAGAGGTATCTTTACTTGATCTTGACAGTCTCTCTTCCTCCGACACTGGATACCGAGGTGAGTCTTTGTTGAATGGGTTCGCCTCGTGTCCCCCCGAATGCGGCTGCTTGGAGTGACGTTCTGCTCACCACAGTCCTCCTTAGTCACTAGTTTACGGTTCTGTTGGCTTCTTCCTCTTTCCTTCTTGTTCACTCATGTGAATAAGCACCTGTTTTGTATCTGTACCTTTGCACCGGCCCTGCTGGTACCACAACCACCCAAAAGGGTTTAATGGTCCTCCTGTTGCTTTCTTGTCAGTTAATGTCGATTTATACCAGCGCAGTCATCAGTACATGTGATATGGAAATAATTGTTAAGATGCAGGAACTGTGAGGAATGGAATCAATTACTTTTATGATGAGCTCTTTGTAGGTAAAGCTCCATGGACTCATTTTCTTATCTTTCCTCACTATACTGTCATAGGTTACACATTTTATTCTGATCCTCATTATTTAATTAGATGCATTGTTCCTATTTGGAAGTGATGCGAGACCCGCCATCATAAAATCAGATACAAAGATAATCTTATTATACACGGAACATGCTTCCATGCAGAATAATAACATTGTAAAATGTATGATGCTCTAGATCAGGGGAGCGCAAACTTTTTGTGCTGTACCCCCTGTCTTCCCTGCTGCGTCGCCCGCGCCCCCACTCCCTACCTTAGAGCTGCGTCAAATGACGCTGCTGGGTCATGTGACGTCCCGTTACCCGCGGCATCATTTGACGCGTGTGAAGTCACATCACATGGCAACGCGCCACAGAGCAGCTGAATCTGGGTAAGTAAAGTGTTGCAGAGGCCTCACGTGATCCCCCACCATTTAATTTAAATGCCGTGGGGAAGAGCGCGGGGCCTCTGCAACGGCCCGTGCCCCCCCCCAGCAAAATCTCCCGCCCCCACCCCACGGGGGGCGCCTCCCAGTTTGCGCACCCCTGCTCTAGATTTCTTGGTTGACCACATATTTTCATCAAGGAGACTTTCTTTAATAGCCATGATTGTGATGCTTCATGTCAGTATCCTTTGCTCTTGCCTCTAGCAAGTGTCTGGCCCTACTGCTACATAGCATATGCCACGACTCTCTTGTCTCTTGCTGCTGCCAAAGATACTAAACCTGCTGGTGGCTGTTTGTTTGCTGTGCATTTTTCAGCTGGATCCTTAAGGTTGTAAAAGAACAAACTAGGGTGATTAATTTTTATATATGGGCACATGATTCATGCACATAACATAGAAAACACTGACTTTTTTTAAATTTGCAGTGGTATATTTAATTACCAACGTATAGTGGTAATGTAGTGTGAGAAATATTCAGAATGTTGTTACAAAATTAATCCTTAATGACATAAGCATTTGCCTGAGTAACTGTGAAACCAAGCTCTCTAATATTTCATCCTTCAAGATCTATTGTTATATATATATATATATATATATATATATATATATATATATATATATATATATATATATATATAAAGAAAAGAGAAAAAAGCGCCGATTCCTAGTGCATTACTGTGCAATAAAATATTTAATTTCCCAAAAAGGCTCATAAAATGAACTCACAAAAATAGATAGATAAAAAGCATGTTATGAGATAATACTCATGCTCCAAAGGATCAGCAACCGCCGCTTCACTGCTACACTGCTCCATGGCTTCACCGTGTCCAAACTTGTCCTCGTGGTTCACCGTCAAACAGGAACTCACGAAATCGGGCTCACCGCAACTCCTCTCCCCGGTCACACACCAACAGATGAACTATGGTTCCCTCCGGGGACGATAGATGTGGCGGGACTGCAAATGACGTCACCCGATCAAATTCAAAGGACAAACGGGCTAGGATTTACCAACAGGTCTGCCAGCAGCATTGGAGGATCAACTGCACAACTGTCCCTACGCGTTTCATCAGATTAACTGACTTCTTCGGGGTTGGGCTCTGGGTCCCTTATTATGCATATATATACACCCACGAGTCCAATTGGCTAAATTGAAAGTGATCAGCAAAACCTGTGTAAACATGACTATATATTCTGACCATACTATAATCCTTTGTATGGCTAAGAGATAGTATGTGCTACTATTAACAATGATGTACAGAAAAGCCCGGGCGCTACCTTGGAGTGAATATTAATGGGGTGATGTAATCTTTGTAATTGAACAATACAACCTTAAAGAGTACTTAAAGGTCCCCTCTACTTCCGAAACTCTTCCTGCTGCTCAAAACCCCAAAAAGGACCTATCCAGGATCCTTGGTACATAAAAAACAGACACTTAGATGTGAAATGAGGTGTAGAATAATATAAACACTTACACGGCCTTGTGTAAATGCTTGCACATCAAGGTACCTTGATGTGCAAGCATTTACACAAGGCCGTGTAAGTGTTTATGTTATTCTACACCTCATTTCACATCTAAGTTTCACACTATTGTAGTATATCACACGTCTGTATAGTCCCTCAACCTGTGCTCCCCCATTTTTTGTCTGTTTTCTACTATTAACAATACCAAGTATAAAAATATTTTTACATTTAAAACCATTATGCACATAATGAAAAATAAAAAAATAAAAACAATTATTCAATCAATACTAATAATTTATATTATTCAATCCACCTTACTCTCTGACATCTCCACACAGGCGCAGATCTTCATTGTATATATATATATATATATTATGATGCAGGGGTATCAGTACCTGCATTAATAAAAACATTTAGTTAGCCACAGAATGGTATTGTCTATTCATTTTTGATTATATTATATATATATATATATAAATAAAATGGAGACAATTAATTAGGTCTCGTTATATGTGCTATGCAGACCTTTTAGTTCTTTTATAAAATACAGTACTGTATATAATAATAATGACTTTATTTAATGTAATGCTTTTCTCCCAGTAGGACTCAAAGCACCTCACAAAGACACTTGAGCACGTGGTATACAGGACATACAGTACATTAGGATTTTTTTACAGAGGCAATCCTTGACCAGATGAGCTTACAGTCTATGTTTTTTGGTGCCTGAAGAACAGGGAGATAATGACTTGCCGAAGGTCACAAGGAGCTGACATCAGGAATTGAACCAGATTCCACTGATTTTAACTCTGTGTCGTTGTTTGCAATCAGTGTCTTTACTCACTGAGCCGCTCCTTCAGCCCTATTTAATAATAAACCTTGTTTATTTTACTTTCAAACCTTTCATACAGACCTCTTATGCAGATACACATTAACCAGGTCAATTACAACACACAGAAACTGAATCATCTCAAAGATTGTAATATAAACAAAATGACTGTACATTGAATTATGCTACATTTAATATTGAGAGAGTACAGGAAGATTGAGAAGCAGGAAAGGGAGAGTGATTGAAGTGACCAAAGGTTTCCTACTTTAGTTAGAAATGCAGGTGCCGGGGTTACCTACTGTATGTTCAGATCTTACTAGCTCCTCCTTACCTCTGTAATTAGTACTAAGCACACATTTCTTCCCTGTGTCTTTCACTAATTCACATGGTGTCTGCCCATGGACTTAGGAAAGGCCAAAACAAGTTATCCTATGTCTCCAGGAAGCTTATTTCTGGGATTCCTGTTTATTATGGAGAGAGGGAGTGGCTCAAGTGAGTAAAGATACTGGATGGCACTGAGAGTTTGAAGCTGGTTCAATTCCTGGTGTCGGCTCCTTGTGACCTTCGGCAAGTCACTTTATCTCCCGGTGCCTCAGGCACCAAAATCATAGATTGTAAGCTCCATGGGGCAGGGACCGGTGCCTGCAAAATGTAAGAGAGTGTTATACAAGAACATGCTATTATTATTATTATTATTATTATTATTATGTAAATTGGAAAATCAGGACAATCACATTTAAGGTATTTTAAACTTGCTGGATCCAATACATACTCCTTTGCAAGCCCTCTTGCTGGTTTTATCACCCTATTGCTCATACAGTATGATTGCAAAGAAAACATCCCACAATGTCATGTTTCTCCACCTAGTTGGTAACACTTAATAGAAAATGCTGACAGAGGAAAGTACAGCTACAAAGTTCTGATTTCTCCTCTGCTCTCCTGGAAAGGTTTCCTAATACGTTTAAACACCTTTATCAAAAGGATATGATGAAATCAGCATTTTTCCCAGTCGGTGTTTTCTTTGAAATGTTAATGAATAAGTAGCCGCGTTTATCTCTGTCTCTGCAGATTTATCTATTCTTATGTAGATGTTGGAGTACACCTGAGGTTACTGACTTTTTTTTATTCTAAATGACTGTATGGTATAGTGCGAAGGTGTCCAACTCCAGTCCTCAAGGGCCACCAGCAGGTCAGCTTTTGAGGCTATCCCTGCTTCAGCACAGTCATTGATTGAGCCACCTGTGCTGAAGCAGGGGTATCACTAAACCCTGACCCATTGGTGGCCCTTGAGGACTGGAGTTGGACACTCCTAGTCTTGTGCTCAATCCCAAGAGATATACAATACCTGTCATAGAGAATGCACTTTATTCACATTTTCAATGAGGAAAAAAAAAAAGCCTAAATGGCATTGTTCTGTATGTATTAAATACAAAAAAATAAAAATAAATGGAGTGTAATTAAAATATTGTACTTTGTTCAATATGTTTCCAAATGATTGCCAGCGAGTGCTGTACTGTATTTGTGGATAATATATAAAAATCAGCATGAAATTGAAAATATTAACTACATTCTCAGTGGTGCCTGACAAAAGAACACAGCATTTTACATCATAAAAATGTTTCAGTAGTGACAGGATCTGCTCAGTGTGGAATACTTATGAGCATCAAAGTAACTTGCTCCATGTGAAAGATTTCCATTGGGGGTATTTTGAAATCTGAATACAATATCCCCAAAGTTAATTTAAGCAAATATATGACTCTTCTCTTAAGGATTTGAAACGGAAATTTAGGATGATTACTAGGGACGGGCGAATCCGGCCACATTCATTGCCTGGAATATTGCAGACTTCCCTCATCCCCCCCCAAAAAATCTGCTTTGCGGTGTAAAATCTGCAAACAGAATTGGTCAGTTTGAATCTGTGCAGATTCGTCAAAAAGCGCGATTGGATGCAATGCATGGATGGATTTGTAGCATCCAGTCTGCGGGTTCAGCAATCCGTTGGTGGATTCTACAAATCGGTCAACGGGTTGCGAAATGCATTGGCAATAATAATTTTTAAAAATCAGCAAAACGCAAATTGCCCTTTTTGAGATTGATCCATTGAAATCCATGGACCAAAGGAAGTGGCCAATCAGCTACGGATATAAATCCTGTCCAAAACTTTGCCCACCTCAATGATTAACTGTTTCAGATGGGTATTGGAAATTGATGCAAATATCTTCTTTTGACGTTGTCAAGATACTAGTTGTGTGTAAACGGATTGCTCATTAGCCAAGTTATTTGGGGATGATTTGGCATGTTTGAAAATGCTTACACAACTTGTTAAGACTCCACTATCGGACTGTTTACAGCGCTAGATAGTCAACCTGTATATTTCTCCTTCTACCTGCAGGACATGGAAGTTATACACCATGGTATGATGGTGCAGAACTAGAGGATAAAGAGTACCAACATTATTTTTTTTTATTTATTTACACCCAAATTACCAAGACTTTTTTTTATTTTTAAATGTACAATTACGCTTTCTTTTAAAATAAAAATGACTTTAATTTAGAAAGTCTGACCATCCTTTGGCTTTTACAGAATAAATAATGCCTAAATCTTTCTAAAATAAGGCAGGCACAGGATCACTATTTTGAAGCCACTTCCACACTGATGTGCAGACAGATGTGTCTGACATTATTGGTCACATTTCTGTGATGAGAACACAGATTTAAAGGGTTCACAACATTGCACTGTAGTGATCCCTTAATTACTGTATTTATTTCAAATGTTGATTACGTTACATAAATTGCATGACTTTTTGCATACCTTTGGTTTGTATTTCTTTTTCTTAATGCGTATTTGACAATATGGACATAGTTACAGTAGGTATCAATGTTACATTAAAACATTAAATACTGTACATACTGTACAACTTAAAACATAATGAAACAATAGGTAAGGAGGTTACTGCCCCAAGAAGCTTTTATATGAAATGGAATGGGAGAGGGATGATGCAAGGATGGGGGTATAAGGCCATTCGGCATAATAATAACTGTAGGCTTGTCAGGAGAGTGCTGGGTAGGCCTCTTTAAATAGCTGGTCTTTAAGAGAAATGTTTTATGTGTCAGTGATGGGGGGGAGGGTAAGGGGTTCCACACTTGTGGTGCAGCTCTGGGGGCGGGAATGAGAGTACAGCTCAACCCCATTATAGCACGATCCGCTACAATGCGGGTCCGCTTATAACGCGGTCTGAGCGTTTATAATTACATCACCATGATGGACTGCACTGTGCAGTAGATGTTAAGTAGATGTTAAGTTTTTTTTATAGTCAGATTCATCACACCAACCCTGTTGTGTAGCAGCTACAGAATTGCACTAGCATATGAAAGGTCATGGGTTCGATTCCTGCATGTGTATTATATAAAATGTATTCACTGTTGGGCTGTTATTGGTCAGTGAAGGGTCATGTGACCCTCTTCTGCGCTATAAAGGTATGTAAGCGACGTGCACGTGGATACAGCGTGATAATGCAGGGAGAGCTACAGAGAGGAGAGAGCTGCAGATGCCAGTAAGTCCTCGCGCGGTCTCATTATGTGGACCCTGAGCACCGTGTTATAACAGGGTTCAGTTGTAATTAATGAGGGCGACTCGGAGCAGAGCCATGGGTCATGAACGGAGATTGTGTATGAGAGAGTACCTGGGGATTAGATTAGAAGTGTGGAGAGGGGCTGTGTCAGAGAGGTTTGTAGGTGAGAAGCAGAACTTTGTATTTTATTTTGCTGTGTATCGGTATGCAGTGTAGAGATTTGCACAGAGAAGCAGCAGACATAGTTCATAAGTTAAATGAGCCTCTGTCATGATATTAGAAGTGCATGAATTAGAATTTTTGGGGCTTGCGTGGTGAGGGAGGGCAATATTTTGGAGATGATATCAGCTTTGGTGAGGTACGGGATGGGTACTTTAAAGGAGGGAGAGGAGTCCAATATGACACCTAGACATCTGTTTTGTTGTATCAGGAGGATAGTGGAGTTATAATTTGTCAGTCAGAAGTCAGGAATAGGGTTAGACTTAGTGTGAGGGAACATAATTTGTTCTCTTCTGGACATGTTGATTTTGGGGTACAGTAGTGGTGGAATATCCAAGAGGAAATAGCAGACAGACAATTCATAATATGAGTCTGCAGAGAGAAAGAGAGTTCAGAAGAAGACAGGTAAGTTTGGTTGTCATCAAGTGGTTGTGAAAGCCAAACGATGTAATAGTTTGCCCAGGGAAGTGGAGACAAATGTCCATATAAAAGAGCACACTGAGAGATATGTTCATTTAAATAATTTAAATATACTTTGCATATCCAAATTAGCATATATCTCTGGTGTGTCATTTTGGGCACAGGTGTCTCACAACTTGTTGTCTAAAGGTGTGTTTGGGGACATATACATTGGGACTCTAACTGAAATCCTCTCCATCTCCATCATCTCTCAATGTCTCCCCATTCCTTCTTACAGGTACACTGATAATAAGATCGCATGTGCGTGATCGCTTCATTCAGGATATTGTCAGATCTAGAATGATAGTTAAAAGTGACATGACAGCTATCAAAATTGTATTTTAAAAACGTCTTTCTTTAGCAGCTGATCTACCAGTAGACAGTGTCATTGACTTGAGTGTGTTCACTCACAAAGTTTGCATAAAGGGCATTGTTACCATTAATCATTGTGATTTTAATTTTGGTTGCTGTCAACTTAGACTCAGATGAGTAACTAACAATAGAACTGTAGTGTCAGCAATAAGGACCTAATGGATTGATTGATTGGATAGAGAAATGTGCTGGATAGAGAAATTCTCTCGCAAAACAAATACACACCTCAGAGCTCTTAATGCACTGAGCCTTTCAAAATGATGGGAATTATATGCTTCCATGGTTGCGAAAGAATATAAAACCATTTCCAGTGCTTCACAATGTTCAGTTGGGGAATTAGAGGTTGTGATAGAACTAATAACAATGATAGCATAGACTATTGGAAAATCATTAAAGAAACGTTGACCTTAAAGACAGAGAGCTCCTGTTCAGTTTAAGCCATATATCCTTGTCCACCTAGGGAAACATGATCAGTTCAGTGGGTGTTCAGATTGCGACTAGTCCTTTTTAAATAAGGTCTTTATTGCCCTATCTCCAAAGTTGCCCCACGGAGGTCCCTTATATGAATAGTTTCTGCGCCTATACAGTGCAAATTCTGCTTCGCTTAACTCCAAGGACCCCCTTCTCTGCTGTCTTATTGTGTGTGCCCAACCTGGTTGGGTTGATGGTGCTACTTAAGGCCTACCTACTTTAGGTTTGTTCCTGATGCTCAGATGCTCCATGCCGCTGGCAGTCTGCGGAAGCCAGGGCATCTTATCTTGCACGCAGCCTGACACCAGGAGATATAGCCGGTTGGATGGTGCATAGAGGAACACACAGACACACACACACACACACATCAATTAACTCTCTTGTCTGGTGAGTTTAAAGCAAATTGCAATTTCAAAGATATCACTGAGGGTTCTGAGGTCAAGCCTGGCTTTAACCTCGAAGTGCCTAGAGGAAAACGCTGACTATATCCATTATTTTATGTTCCATGCTACAGTTATACCCAATTTTAATGTGCTTTACCCTACAACTTCAAATAGATCCAAGTAACAGGATAAGGACGAGAGAGAAAAAAGACCGAACTTAAAGGAGCAAAACAGGGGAAATAAAAATAAATCAGTTCTGTAGTATTAGATAATAGTGACTGTTTTAAAAAAAAATGTCTTCATCTCTTAATGAGTTTTAAAGCATCCGTTGATTTCTATAGCAGGTTTTAGCACTCCTCGCAAGCAGTGCAAGATCTTGGAACACCTTCCAGTTTGTCGTCATTTGTTGCCAATGTTCCCAGCACTTTGAGCTGGAAAATGAAACAATAGATCATGTTCCCTTCGTAATATCCAGAAACATTGTAGCTGCTGAGTTACACTGACTGAAGGCTTGCTTGAAACTGAAAGGCAGCCATTATGTTAGGCACACAATCAGGATTTTAACTGATTTATAACAAGAACACTAAACGATTGCCAGCTTGGGTAAGAATGTAGAATGATACATTGCCACTTGCGTTACATATATAAAAAAAAAGAATAAAAGGGCAAAAAAATGTGGGAATGTAGTTTGGGAAAGGGAAACGCAGTTGCTTTAAGTGATTCTTGATATAGCACACGTCTGCAAAAGACAGTGTGGCCTACATATTTGTGGATGGGCTGTGTATATACCGTAGGAGTCAACCTATTCTCTGCCTGGAACTTAGCTTAAATGTAAACTTAGCTCAAACTTACTGTTGACTGGGGAAATGTCACCAAAACAACAGAGAGATGATTAAGCAGACAAACATAATGATCCAACACACATGGCAGAGGTTGCTTGTCTGCAAATCGTATTGGGAAATGGTTATCCCAGATGATGACAGCTATACTGAATGAGAGTTTCACTCCCTGAAGCAAGTTATTGATGATTTTAAAAACAATCTTACACGACATCAAAACTGACTTTCACACCTTGAACACCACAAATCTGGAAGATGAACTGGAACACCAATCACTTAAAATGTTGCACCTCCAAAAGACTAATGCTGACATATTAGCAATAGTCAATGATCAAGTAAATAGGACCCAAAGTAATAATTTAAGGATTGGGGGCATTCTGGAAACTCTACAATACAATGCAGAGCTGTTCTTCTTTGATTCCATAATGCTGCAAAAATTACTGGAGATAAAAAAAAAAAATATCTCCATATCCTGATTGAAATGACAAATACAGTACAATTGGATCCAGAAGAGAAACAGAATCTTAACCACAAATAACAGTGATTAAACTACTCAATTTCCCAGACAAGGTAGGTATGACAGATCCTACATAAAGCAGTGGAATGTTGACCATAAGTAATCAACTAGTACTCTTCCAGAATTATTTTAGTGAAGTTTCAAGGAGAAGAAAATACTTTGCAGCGTAAAATTGAAAATCAATTTATCATTGCAATATCCCACCAAGCTCTGTATTATGACTCAGGGTGGTGGTCTGTACACTTATAGTAAACCGGAGAAGAACTTCATCAAACATGAAGATGAGACGATCTGGCCATTACTGACTGATTGTACAAGCGAATACACCTTTTGCTACAGTAACTATACTACTATCTCTGGGGAGAGTTGTGTTATCATTGCACATATTGTATAATAGTTTGTTTTCTTCTTGTTCAAGGATTTAGGTATATAGAAAAGTCAAGCTTATCACTTTTGGTATGAAAACATGTTAATGTTTTATGAGAATGGGGAACAGTGGTTATGTGAGGTCCCTCACACCCCATCAGGTGTCTGTCCGGTGATGCCAGGGAACAAAGCTGTCAGTGAGGTGGCTTTAAGTTTGGAAAAATTGTACTGCACCGACACACTTTATTCGAGCAAATACCCAGTATGTACCTGGCAGATACCTGGAATGCGCCGCTCCTCACCTCTGACAAGCCCCGTTGTGTTTGCCTTCCCAGCCTGGGTTCATGCCTGGCTGACGGGCGGCTGATCTGTTAAATGATAATGATTAGGATTTAATAGGCTGCAATGCTTCGCGTGTCTACCAGATGGCATAAATTCATGAATTGTAATGCAGTATATATATATATACTGTGCAGTATTGCAGCAAGCGGGAATAAAATGCTTCAATCCCTGCCTGGAAAATACCTCAATGCACTCGGGCAGAAAACAGTCACAAACCTCAATACACCCGGGTATACCCGAATTCGTGGGACTAGCCGAGCTCGAATAAAGTGTGTCGCCAGTGTATGTTTTGCTGTTTTACAAGTTTAACTGAGCTCAATGATGATTTTTTAAATTTTCTAATTACTTTAATTTTTCTGTTTTTGTTTCCTTTTCTTCCATTTAGGTATGTTTTATTATGTGATTTGATGCAAGCTATGGAGCATATGTATTAACATTCAAGTGATTTCAGAACTATTCATCCACTTTCTGGAGAATGCATTGAGCTATCACTCCTGTCTGAGAAAATTGCCAATTTGCATTCTCTTTTTCCAAAAGTGTTGTTACTTTCCCATTGCGTAATTTAATCTCATGGACTGTGGGGGGCTTTAATGACCCCGTAAAGAGGCAGACTTTAAAAAAAAAAAAAAACACAATTGAAAAAGTTAAATACAGATATTGCTTTATTACTGGAGACTCATCTCTCAGTTGAGGAGCATGAGATGTTAAAGAGAGAGTCGGCACTCTTCTGGAGGGTAAAAGAGAAGAGTTGCTATTCTAGTAGGGAAAGGGATTAAATATGAGCTTCTCCCAAAACATTCAGATGAGAGATGGCATGGGTTGATTCATTATAGTAGAACCTAAAACTTGTATGTATGTATGTCTTTATTATACAGTATAGCGCCATTAATGTCCATACTGTAGCGCTTCACAGCAGTAATACACATGACAAGCATATAAATAACAAATAATACAAATAACACATAATGGGGGGAAGTGCTTCAGACAAAAGTAAAATTTAGGAAAAGGAGTCCCTACTCCGAAGAGCTTACAATCTAATTGTTTGGTAGGAAGAACGTACAGAGACTGTAGGAGGGCATTCTGGTAAATGCATCTGCAAGGGCCAAGGTTAATATATGAGGTGTAAATTATCAGCCATGGAGCTACTCATATGCTTCTTTAAGCAGGTGGGTCTTACAAGTGGATAGAGAGGGTACCAGTCGGATATTGAGGGGAAGGACATTCCAGAGGTGTGGGGCAGTTAGTGAGAAAGGGTCTAGGTGGGATAGGGCTTTTGATACAGAAGGAGGTAGAGAGAAGACATCGTTGAGCAGAACGCAAGAGTCGGGATGGTGCATAGCGAGAAATTAGGGCTGAGATGTAAGGAGAGCAGAAGAGTGTAAAGCTTTAAAAGTGGGGACGAAAATTGAGTGTGTGATATGGGATTTGATTGGAATCCAGAAGAGTGATTTCAGCAGGAGAGGCGCTGAGACAGATTTAGGAAAGAGTAGAGTGATTCTGGCAGCTGTCTTTAGGATAGATTATTGGGGAGACTAGTGAAAGTCAGGAAGGCCAGACAGCTTGTAATTGCAGAATTGTTATAGGGAATACATATATACACAATATTGTCAGCAAGAGATTCTTTTTGCAGGTGATTGAGAAATGACAACAGCTTGATAATGTCTCTTTCATTTTGGGAGGGACTTCAACCTAGCAGATAACCCAATAATGGACAACATGGTAGATGTAATAAAAAATAAATACAAAATCTTACAATTTTAATGCTCATTAGAACACAGTAGAAAAATAGTAGCAAAGGCAGTTCACTGCTCAACGGTAGTAAAAAAAAACAGTGGAATACAGCCAAAGCACTGCTATAATATATTTCATGAATAAAAGAAAAAGGAATGTTTGATGAAAGCTTAATGGACTAAATTCCCAACAAACTCACATTTTCAAAAAAATTAAACAGAATCCTAATACCCAGACAAAAACAAACAACAATTTTTATTATAAATAGATAGAAAAGGGATTTTAGGTTTTACTTGATGAGCAGGACATACCAAAGTTAAATGTATTTTTTAAATGAAGTTTGTTTACAAACCTGACTAATTGTTATGCAATTTGGTTAGTCTTCTAAAGCAAATAAACGCATTGAATCAATTAAAGATAACAAGGGAAACTGACACCCTAAAATAAAAATATTACAGATCAATTTTATTTTTTCCGTTATCAGCAAGAAATTAGAAACATTTCTGCAATTGCAAGGTGTTATCATCACACGGATCTGTCCAGAACAACTTCAGTCTTTAAAATCAGGCCATTACCTGTGAGGAAATAGAATGTACAGTTATTTTAATAATAATAAAGCCTTTTGTCCAGATGGATTTCCCATTGAAATCATTACGCTATTTAAAAAGGACTTTACATCATAGTTATGTCAATAAAGTTATTTGGATGGGTGGTTCTATAATGGGTGATTTCTGCTTTGCAAATATATTTTGTTAAAAATCCTGATGAGTCAGAAATGCTATAATCAACAGAAAACCCCCTAGATATCTCTGATAAGACTTTACCTTTCGGTGGAGGCTAAGGGCAAGATACAATATTTAGGTATTATACCTCCTGTTGATATTTACAAATTCAGATGAGTTAAATTTTAGACCTAAAAAAAATAAGATAATCAAAGAGTTGGACGATTGGAGAAACTTTAACATTTCTCTTTATTGACTGATTAGTATTCTAAAATATATTTTCCCCAATAGCTTAAATACTGCAAATGCTGGCACTTCCATTTAAAATGAAAGATATGAAAACTTTGAACAGCTGTTTTAATACATTTCTGTGGCAAGGAGACATTTAGGGTACACTTTTCTAACATACAGTACAACTGATCAGGGAGAAAGGAGGAGTTCATTTTCCAAATATTGAACAGTTCAACCTAGCGTGTCTCAGTAAAGTTATTAGAGACCGGCTGTTGGATTAGAGGTGCTATATCAACAAATATTTAGAATTCACTATTGTCTCCTCATTCGAGTTAGAACACTTATCGCATGCAAACGTAACATCTTGCAAGGGTTCCAGTCCAGGCTTTGGCTGGAACCCGCCCGTACTGGATTTACTGCTACTGATCCCTGTGCAGCTCCGGACATGTTCTTTCAAGAAGTGTCCCCTTCAAAAACAAATGCACCCCTCTTGGACTTCCCTACAGAGCTTGATTTTCTCATTCCTATTTGCTTTGCTCTCGCTGTGGGGACGGTGTACTTCTTTCTGATTGCCCTTCAGTGACTGGTGCTTCCTCTGCGGATTCTGGGGGCCCCACGACAGAGACAAGTTTCCTGCACATTGATCCTCTTCCAGAGCCTGTTGTATATACGGCAGATTCCAAGGCTTCCACGTCAAAGTCAAGTTTACTACCCAGGGATTTCCTGGTCTCTGTATTGATGCATTTCCAAGCCCACCTGCGGATGGCCAATCCCACAGCAGAAAGCTACTTCATCACCTGTCACAGATAAGTTGCTATGTTGAACTGGACTGGACCTCGACAAGAGGATTGTATCTGTGCCTGAGTCATCTTATGATGCATCCTGTGTATCAAGACTAGCAATACCGCTGCTTTCTGCCCCAGAGAGGGTACTCCATAAACAGGGTTTTTTCAAGTCTTGTACCTGTCCAAGACGTTTCCGAAACAATTCAAAGTCACCAAGATCACCGAGTGAGCTAGGTTCTGATTGCCCAGAGGTCTCTCCTGAAGGGGGTATCCTATAAGGGTTCCAGTCTAGGCTTCGGCTGGAACCTGCCCTTACCTGGCTGACATTTTGATTACTGGCAGCCTGCTATATTGCTATATACATCCATAAAGGCATGGGATTAACTGTTAAAGTTGTTAGGTATAAATACCCAAGCAACTAAATATCCCCTGTGCATGGAAACCCTGATTTCGGAAAGGGGTTGTCTTCAGCACCATTTAAACAATGGAGAAAAATGGATTAAAAAAAGTTTTAAGATTTTCTCGATCAATTGTATAATTTTATTTGCCAATTTCAAGATTTGAAACAAATGTTTCATCTTCCCCAAACACATTTCTAATTATTTGAAAATTAGACATTACAGTATTTAATTAGTTAATTAAATGTAACCCAGATTTTTGCATCAGAAGAAAACATAGAATTTTATAAGCAGGGTAAATATTCAACAAATTTAACTACAGATCTTTTCAAAGAAAAAAAATCAGGATAGCCTTGCATAATCTATAGTAATTAAATGGATTGTCATTTCTGAGTCTCTCCTTAATAGTGTAAAAAATTCAGCAAAAGGTTGTTGAATTATCTGACCTAAGAGAAATCAAGTTCCGTATAATTCATCAACCCTACGTCCCACCAAAAGGATATATCACATTTCAGTCTAATGCTGATGAACAATGTCCTAAGTGTTGAAAGGCACTGTGAAATAGCACCGGCTATTTACTTTATTCATTCAAGTAAGATGTGTGCCAGATATACTTCTACTAAATGTTGAAAGGGCAATGCAGTTCCTAACATATATTATGGGAATGTGGCAAGATTAAGAGATTGATCGAAGTTGCATCCTTGTTAATTGGTTGAAGAAAAATCCTCCCACAATTATCCATTTAAGAGGTTTGTTTGTGAATTATGTCAATCGAGGGACTCAATGCAAATATCAGATATAAATAGGAATTCTGACAAATGTAACCGTAAAGCATCAATCCCCCTATTTTTTTTTAAATTTAATGTAACTCCTATTTTATTTAAATGGATGGGAAGGTTCCCCTGTAGCTGAATTACACTGTTTGCAATTTCTGGGTCTCCTTGGTTGCTAAGATTCAGTACTTATTGGGGAACTTACCACGGTTAAATCTCACTCCAGGGGAAACAAAATGGCTGCCAAATCTCTGGCCAACAAGAAGCAGCAACACCATTGGTTAAGCGTAATCAAGGTTCAGGTTGAACACAAATGTGATGAATGTCTTAATGTTTGTATTTTAATAAATGTGTATTATTTTATATATTTTATATTTCATATGCTTTGTCATTCAGGAAATCAGTCAATAATTTGGTTCATTAATCTAAGTTCTAATTAAGCCACTAATAAGAGTTCATGCGCCAGAGCTTTTTTCTCTCTCTGCAAAATGGTATCTATTAAAGGAAATTGGGACAACTAACCGCAAATCTCAATGTTAGGAAATGTTTCCTTGATCCAAAGGCTTGCAGTATTTTGTTTATTTCACTTAACTCATTGTTATACTTTGGTTCTTTTTGTTACATTATTTTGATCTATATTATATTTTTATTCTAATACCTCTGGTCTTTCGGGGTAACGTGTCATGTCCGTATATACAGTACATGTATTATCTTGATTTTCTTCTGTACTCGTTTTGAAAATAGAAAAATGTAATTAAGGAATGCTAAAAGAAAACAACGATAGCACAGTAAATATGAGGAGCTTAACATCTAAAGATGGTCACTGAACTTCTGTTATCAATTGACCAGATATGGTTTGGTTCCCAAAAAATCAACACAGTTGAATTGTTCACCCAGTTGCCTGCAACTGTTAACAGAAGACAGATACATGATAGACGCATTCGTTTTATAGCATTGTTGGTATACTAAGAGACAGAAATTGGATGGGTTTTTTTTATAACCGCTTTGTTTTTCTGATAGTTATGATATTCAGCATTTCCAGACCTAAATATGTAATGAAGTCTAAAAATAAACTCTGTCAATTATTTATTACATGTAATACAGCCCCTAGCATGAACAATGATAAAATGGACATTTTCAGAGTTACTTCTTGGTGAAAATAGCTTTAATTTCATTCTACCCATTACTTATTTATAATAATAGCTCTGAATATTACAATGCCTTTCTCTGCAGGGCCATTGAAATATTGCAGATACTTGCGCGTATCAACAAAAGCAATCAGGGAACATGGTACTATGAAAGATATACATTATACTTACAGAAAAGGCACCTGCGTTACAGAGAAGGGCAGAAAGTAATAGAAATGTAAACCATTAGCTTAACGATATTACTTTTGCATTTGGACATGATTACCCAATATGCTGTGATATAATCCTATGTACTATATAACCAAGAATATAAATGAGTGAGACCGCATCACCATAAATGGTACAATGAAGTAAAGTGATAGGTGCTCTGGAGGATAGTGTTACTGTATTAACGGTGTTGATCAAAAAGCTGATCAGAAAGATTTCCCCCTCTATTGAGCACTCAATCCTAATATGGTCTGAAATAGGACTGAAAATTAGCCCTGCAGTATAATTCTGCAAAAATTATACTGCAGGGCTAATTTTCAGTCCTATTTCAGACCATATTAGGATTGAGTGCTCAATAGAGGGGGGAATCTTTCTGATCATCTTTTTGATCAACACCGTTAATACTATATAACCAATGCTGTTAATTTCCATGGAAAATCTTTGATATGTCGAGTACAGGTACTTGTGATATATTTTACTAAATGGTTCTATCCCACAAGACCCCTTCCAGCGTCAAGTGTTACTAGGGTTGCTAGGTGGCTTTGTCAAAAATACTGGATACAATGGTGAAAGGTGTGACACGATTGAAACACACACAAATGAGAGACACACACCGCTTTCTCTGCTCCATGCTGTTTCCTCCTCTCCTTGGCCCCATCCCAGGCTCCTGACACCTCTTCATGGTTTGCTGCATTACCCAGCAGCAGTTAATCAGGATGAAGGAAGCTGCCCAGCCCCCTAGTAGCAGCCCTGCCCTTTCCCTGCTTGGGGAAATCCCGAGGTCCCCCAAGTCGGTCAGGTCACTATGTCCAGAGAGGTAATACCGGTACACAAACCCATGTTCAGTATTACCTCTAATTTTTTACTGGACAGTGTGAAAAATACAGGACAGTTCGGTTCAATACTGGACACCTGGCCACCCTAAATGTAACTAGTCAGGATGTTGTACTTTTTTATATTGTGTTGTGTACATTTTCAGTTACACAAAGCTGTGTTCATCAATATATTAAATACAGAATACATATAAAATAATATAGAAAATAAACCTGTAGTAGTGATAGAAAATGCACAGACTGCAGGAGAGAGCTGCCTGAAAAGGAGCCTCAATCATTAGGAGAACGTGGCAGCATGATTGCCAGGCCGAGACCCCCAGATTCCCCCGTTTTCCCCCCATTTTTTTACTCCTCTTTCAAAATCCGCCGCCCCTAGGCACAACTGTTGCGGCCGCCTTTTTACCTGCCTCCCCCTCCCCCTCCTCCTCCTCCTGAACCGCAGCGTCAAATAACGCCACGGATGTCCACGACGTTACGTTGCCACGATAACACAAACGTCATGACGTAATTTGATGCTGCGGTTCAGAAAGAGAAGCAGGGCGGCAGGTAAGGAGGTGACTTCCCATTAGGCCAGATTGGCCCTAGTCTGCGGCAAAAGTATATGGGGGCGGACATTGTTGCATTTACCTTGGTGGAAGCCAAAAGGTGGGATTACCCTTAACCCCCCACTAATATAGCCACGTATCCCGCCTTAAACCCTTCCCCTCACTCTACTTCCCTAACCACCCCCCACCTTCAGCACAAAGACATATTGCCCCTCTTCCAGATACTCATGCTTCGGTTTATAGCCCAATTAGATTGTAAGCTGTTCAGGACAGGGACTACTTTTCCTAATGTTACTTTTATGTCTGAAGCGTGTAGTCCCATATGTGCTATATTATTATGTAACGTGTCTTACTCCTGTGACACACTATGTACGTGGGTGGAGCTATATAAATAAAGATATACATACATACATACACACACATACAAGTCAATGTTCTGGAAGGTGTTTTTTGGAGGAGCACCGACTAGTAAATATGGGCTCTGCATAAGACACCTTCCAGAGCAGAAAGAACCAGTACAAGACATTCAAATGTGTTATTGCAGGCGACTGCTTTGGAAAGATGCCCCCTAATCCCTAAATGTATGATTATAGAGGAATACATAATGGTAAAATTTGCATTTCCTGCAGCAATCTCGTATAAGAAACTCAGGGGAGAATAATGCTCAACCTTAAGCTCATGTTGCTATAGGCATTGAAAAATAGTGGCAAGTCAAGAAAATGGATGTGATGGTTAGTATTCTGTATTCATAATAAGAGCATTTCAGTCTAACAAGGGTATATTTTAATGCAGCTGTCTCGCTGCCTGTGACCTATGGCTGCTCTTTTGCTTCTAGGACATTAATACAGTTAGCAGAAACGTAGACGATAGCAAGGCTTAGGGTATTTGTCAGTAGAATTGTGTTAGTCCGCCAGGGGCAATTTATATTAAAGAAATTGTAACTTGAAAATGACATGAAGTAAAGAGAATATTCTCAGCAGGGTGAACACAGAACTGTGGTTGCAATTTAAAAGTCATTTTGCATAACTCATCTCACATGAATGCTATGGAAACAGTATTTGTTTGCATAATAATCAGAAGAAATATGTAATACTGAAGGGAAAAAAAACCTGTGTAGGATGTTTTGATAATGTACAGTAACTGCTTTTGTGTTGGTTCTTGCTCCTTGTTTTTATTGTTTTGTAGAGAGGCATTGTGTTATAACCATTTTAAAGAGCTTTTATCAAACACAAGCTCTTTGCCCAGTGATGAATATTTAATTGGCAAAATAATTCAGCAAGTGTAACCTGGAAATAAGAGGTCACGGAAAGAACACTTTGCTGAAACCTTTCCATGTTTAGCACTTGGACTATGTATTAATCTGTAAATGATTCACTGTGTATTGTATGGGAAAGAATAAAAGGTAGCAACGTTTTGCTTTGTATTTTTATGCACCCAGCACATTGAAGGCTAGGAACAACAAATGTGATGTATTTTTAGGAGAGTGCTTGCTGAATAGTCCATTTTCAGTCAAATGTGCTATACACCAGCTTGGCATTTTCTAAAGAGTATACAACAAAAGACAGGGGAGCCCAATGCTACATCCAATTGACAAAACATATATGGTAATAAGTCTAAAGTTAAATACTTCAATAATAATACAGCACCGACATTGTTTATTGCACTAAATCACGACGGCACGCCGAGATCTACCCCAGCTGCCGCCAGTAACAACCGCGCGCCGCCGCGTTTCCCCCACGCACCCCCCCTCCACTTCGCGCGCAATTTACCCCCCTCCCCGACCCCGTACCCGGCTCCTGCTCTGCCCCTCTGCTTCCCCGCACCCCCGCTTACCTTCATTTGATCTCCAGGGGTGTCGGGGAAGCCTGGGGAAGCCGGGGAAGACGGGGAAGCCGGGCGCGCATGTTACTGTGACGTCACAGTGCGCCGCCACGCGCCGCGGCTACCCGCTTCCCAGACGCATGTAGCCGGCGGCTCTTGCTGCAATAAACAATGTCGCTACTGTATGTTCTTGGTCATTTAGTTAAACCCTTAGACCAAAGCATCATAAGCCATCATAAAAAAAAGGGGGGAGAACCGGCGCCTCTAAAATATAAAATCTGACCAAATATAAAGTCCAACAAGAATGAAGAGGAGTCCTGGGAGGAATCTTCAACGAAGTCTCAATCGGGACAGACAAACATATAAGACAAAGATAAAAAAAGACAAAAGAAAAAAGGTCATAGTGTAACTTATAAAAAACAAACAAAAAGCACTGAAAAGATTGATAAAAGGATTATTACAAATTTAATACAATGTAAAATAAATGAAACAACATACACATGTATGTGGACTAGAGACACTAATAAGGCTGTAACATCCGGTAGGGGTAAAATTGGAAACCTACTTACAGCAATGCTGAAAAGTAAAAGCCCGTAGAGCAACTTGTCTTTAAATTCGGACCAAATCCTCTGCAAAGGTGGAAACTGCAGCCTTCAGGGATCCACACCGCTGGAACAACCGCTGCTAAACCACACACAGACCTTGGAGTGAGTGGGATGTATCGCAAAGGGGAACCGGAGCTGCACGCTGTGGAGGGATCGCCTGGCACCAAGCACACAGACCATCAGGTCGCGCGATGTGTGGGTGATGTCACACCTCAGCGCGAGAGCAGGGGGAACACCCAGGAAGGCAGAAAAGCTCAGAGGAGCAGAGGCAAAGTCTGAGAGGACAGTGCGCACACGGAGGGGGGGATGATACAAATCTCAGCCAGATGGTTTTTTATCTGGTAAAATATATGCTTTATATGTAAAGCATATTGTATATAATACTGTCACTTATTTTGTGTAATTTTTCACAGTCACCGCATCAGCGCTTATTACACTGCTCTTTCCCTTATTTATTTAGCCGTCATGCCAACGTCAAGGCATAACCAAATTTGCAGGTCCTAACACTACACTGTGAACCTTCCCCTTTACCTCTGTATGAGGGGGAACATCCGCAGTGGGTCCTGTCCATTCAGCAAAATGAAAAAACGTCCCAAGTTAAAAAGGTGGGGAGGGGTGAGCTCTGGGAGGAAGGGCCACCTACCTCCAAACAACTAACAGCATTTTCTAACAAGCACAGTGTTGTGGCTAGATCCTGACATCTTTTAAGGCAATGCTATCCATAGTTTTCAAATATAACTCGAAAATCAAATATAACAGAAATCCATGCAGAAGCCAGAATCTTGTACTTGGACAATAGCCAGTGGCCAGTTAAAATATATATATTTTAAATATAGAGTGTTATAAAATGACACAGGGTCTACCTTGTCGTGGCTCACAGGCTTACAATGCTTTGGCCAAAGGGTTAAGCTAAATGACCCCTTTTCAAGAGAATATATAGTATAAGTATTTTACTGTGTATTTTTGTCATATTGGATGTAGCATTGGGCTTCTCTGTCGCTTGTTGTTATAAAATATATACTCTTAAATATAGTGTCTTATACAGCACTCTGTTTTAATTTTTTCTAAGAACTCTTGTTATACCCATTGAACCCAACCCCGTATTTCTTACAAACTAAAGGCAGCCATACTTGTTTATCCCCCAAATCTAAAACTACAAACAGATGGCTCTGAAATACTGCCTTCTCCAGCTACAGTTTCCTAGGTGTATTCAGTGTTGTGCATAAAGTAGGTACTGTATCTCTCCATGTGTTGTATACAGCAGTGTTTAGAGAGCTATACCATGACCAGCTGAGCCTCCATAAGCCCTCCCCTTAAAAGAATCACCATGACACCATAAATGAGGTAAAACTGCTTTATTAATAACATACTTACATGACATCCCCCTATTCTCACCATATAGCTCCCCATTGAGCTCATAATCCTTCCAATCATGACTTGCCAAATGCCACATCGGCTGTCTTCCTGGCCAGATGTCCACCAAACCCTAGGGTCATGCATGCTCGCTGCCCTTCTGTTTTTATCCTATCACCATCCAACCCCAAAATCTCCCCCATACGCCATAGTGCTGTTCTCTTCTCTGCCCAACAGATGTAGGTGTCTCCCACAATTCAAACCACAATCTTTTCCTGACCTGCATAAAATAAACAAAATTGTATACAGTAGGTAGTGGCCTAGCCTTTCTTCCATCTCACCTAAAACCACCGACATCTTCCCCTTATTAGCAAAATTCCCTACCGCACCCTCTTGGGTCCATTTAGCTACGTCTCCTGAAACAGCACGCTCTCCACCGCCCCCTAGATTCGTGCCTAGAATTACACCTCTGAATCCAATTGACCGATCCTTCATTCAATGCCAAACACACTCCTCTTCGGACCCCAGTCGGCTGCCCTGAGTGCTGGTTGACACCAACTGTCCCCTGAGAGGGCATGAGTCACTGTGTTACCAAGAGAGACATCAAAAGATCCAAATCGTTGCAATCCCATGTCATATGTCTATTTATTGCTAACTTCTGTTGGGAACCCTATTCATACTTTCATCAAATAACACCGCCCGTTCGTTGCCTTACAAGCTGACTAAATTGTGTTCACATTCCTGAATAAAGCGGAAAAATGCTCACCCACTGGTGTGGGTTATGCCTTCTGCTCCTGATTCAGTCCTTTATTCCTGGGCCTGCCTCTTTTGCACCACTTCTCTTCCTCAGCGACTTGCCTGCTTTTCAGTGTCTGGGTCATACCTTGAAGGGGGCCTAGACCTTCTTCATCTTTATCCATCCTCCTCCAACCTCTTCCTAGACCCCTTTCCCCTATGACCCTCATCCTCTTGGCAGACCTGCAGCTCCTCCACTGCATCCTCAGACCTGAAACCAGTCTGTTCTTCTTCACGCAAAGCCTCTGCCGAGGCTCCTGACCTACTGCGGCCACCACCTTAGCTTACTTCTGGGTTTCCCACCACTTGGAGCTGCCTGGTGTCCTCCGCCGTAATAA
Organism: Ascaphus truei; assembly: GCF_040206685.1. Lineage (NCBI taxonomy): Eukaryota > Metazoa > Chordata > Amphibia > Anura > Ascaphidae > Ascaphus > Ascaphus truei. The sequence goes on from NC_134491.1 coordinate 33,266,496, forward strand.
CAGCTGAAACTCTGTCCTCATCCATCCGGGCCTTAACCCAACCAGTGCGCCTGGTCAGGACGCCTCAGCAGCACTTGCTTAATCTCTGACTCCTCATTCGCTATACTGCAATACTCCTCCATTGTTCTGTAAGTACGTGGCTCCCCCTCCCCTTAAATACCCTAACGACCACCCCAAATTATCCCTAACCTGACCAGAGGTCACGCGCACTCCTTCCCTAACGCACGCGTTTCTTTCACTTGGGACTGTAGTAAAATCTTGGAATTAGGAAGTCTTAACATTACAAACATATTCAAAGTAAGAAATAGCAGAAGTCTTGTAAGTTCTTAAACAGGTGGTGGTGTTGTTCCTGAAGTGAAGTGTGCAGTAAGATAAGGAAGAGCAACTGGATTTGTTATTGAACAGACCTTTGCCATCATATTTCTTCAATAATTATGTGTCACTGAAACTGTCATGTCTGAGCTAGAATCGACCTACTTATTGGAGTCAAATGTTTGACCTTTAACCAAACATTTTATTTGCTGGTAATAATGAATTACAGCTGTAAATCTGATGTTTGAATTTTCTATGCATATGACTAGAATGACAGTATTCAAATGGACTTTGATTCTATGCTGTTGATGTCAGATGTCAGAGGTCAGTGTGTATATACTGTATATATTTATATATATATATATATATATATATATATATATATATATATATATACTGTATGTGTGTATACACACACACACACACACACACACACACACACACACACACACACACTCTCTGTATGTCAGGGGATACAGGTATACATCTGCAACCTATACATTATATATGAAACTTTCTCTTCTGGCTTCTTACCTTTGGCGCAGATTTCTTTGCAGTACAGACTCATGCCACCTGAACCTGGCAGCTTTATTTGGTGCAAAGAGAAAGAAAAATTGCACAAGTAATAGCAGCTTCTTATAATATATCCTCATAATATTGCAATGACTTTCTCCTCCCCTACCTCCTCCTATAACCACCCCTCAAAAAGCTCATGTCATGAGTGGAGCAAATTCTGTACAAAATGGAGCAAAGCGCCTCGATACATTGACTCAAGCAACAGTAAAATTATGCAGTTTGCTCCAATTTTGGATCACGCACCTATCATACTGTACATACAGTAGCCTCCATAATTTTTAAAGCAAGATCTATTTACAAACAAGATAACAGCTCAATTCCAATAGAAACGGAATCCTGAGCTGCATAAGAAGAATTGAAATAAATAACAAACTTCCTTATTACTGCTGCAATTGTTATAATTTTGATAGTGTAGCATACTGTACCAGCTACAATGCAGCAGAACAAAAAGAAGTACATACAGGCATACCCCAGTTTAAGGACACTCACTTTAAGTACACTCGCGAGTAAGTACATATCGCTCAATAGGAAAATGGCAGCTCACGCATGCGCCTGTCAGCACGTCCTGAACAGCAATACTGGCTCCCTACCTGTACCGAAGCAGTGCGCAAGCGGAGAGACTATAGAGCCTGTTACAAATGCTTTATTTACATCAGTTATACACGTATATGACGATTGCAGTACAGTACCTGCATCAATAAGTGGGAAAAAGGTAGTGCTTCACTTTACACTGGCGACACACTTTATTCGAGCTCGGCTAGTCCCACGAATTCGGGTATACCCGGGTGTATTGAGGTTTGTGACTGTTTTCTGCCCGAGTATATTGGGTTATTTTCTAGGCAGGGATTGAAGCATTTTATTCCCCCTGGCTGCAATACTGCACAGTATATATATATACTGCATTACAATTCATGAATTTATGCCATCTGGTAGACACGCGAAGCATTGCAGCCTATTAAATCCTAATCATTATCATTTAACAAATCAGCCGCCCATCAGCCAGGCATGAACCCAGGCTGGGAAGGCAAATGCAACGGGGCTTGTCAGAGGTGAGGAGCGGCGCATTCCAGGTATCTGCCAGGTACATACCAGGTATTTGCTCGAATAAAGTGTGTCGGTGCAGTAAGTACATTTTCACTTTACATACATGCTCCGGTCCCATTGCGTACGTTAATGCGGGGTATGCCTGTACATGCAAAGTATGGGGGACTGTATAGGTGTAGGTTTGTGTAGAAATGTGAGATCAATCTTAAACTGTAAAAAGGTCAGGAAAATAAGTTCATTTACATTATTTCTGTATTATAATTTGAGTATTTTAGCTGCTGTCCACAAATAGAAATTGATGACACTCCAGCAAATTAGTGAGTAACACAAAGGCCACAAACTACATCTTATTGAATGAATAACATGATTCAGCTGACTACATGTATATCATACATATAAAGGGTAATACTGGTCTCGTGTTAACCACCAGTGACTGTAACTTCCAGCCTTCTCAAATAGGTAATAACGTCAGACACTAGTAAAAACACATCTACTTTAGAAAGGCCATCCAATAAATAGAAAAGATTCATGATAAACATTGATTTCCCTGAAATAATACCTCAGTGCCTGTAGATACAATAAAAAAAAAAGTCAACCATACAAGAACAGGTCAGTTGTTTCATTTAATTACAGAGATTGTAAAGTATTTAAATGATAAATACATCTGCATTGTTTTTATTGCATGGATTAAAAAAATAGATATTTTTAATGACGGTAACCTAGTGCCAGTGATCCATGATGAATCATGTGTGTAAAGAACGTTCTCTTTTTATCTGCCTTGATAGTGCTCTGTACTGTACTTGTTTTTAAGGTTCTTTGTTAAACTCATGCAATTTTCGAAAGAATCTGCCAGCGGATTGCAGAAATCTGTCCACGGGTTGTATCCAATGGCAGTTTTTGATGAATCCACATGGATTGAAACCAGCCAAATCTGATTGCGGATTTTACACCGCGAAACGGATTTTGGGGGTATCAGCGAAAATCCAGAAAACGGATTTGGGTGGATTCTCTCATCTCTACTATAGATTGCTCTATTTACTGGCAGCAGGAATGAAGATAGCAGGTGTTTAATGTTATAAGTGCAGCCCGTGACCCCCCCCCCTCCCAAGTGAGATTGGGTCTGCTGCTTCTTCTACTCCATATTTGCGGTGGTGCGTACATGTGTGCAACAGGAGGGCTGAGTGCTCCGCGGTGTTGTGGGGAGAACAAGACAGGTTTACAGGTTACCTTATTCGTGGTTGCAGCGCCTCCAGTCAGCATGAGTCCTTTGAATGGAAGGAGAGTCCATACAGACACCTTTCTTGGTCCTTAGATAGTGAATCACACTGATGATGGTACAATGGTGTTTACTGTAGGTTCTGATCTTACAGCATTGCATAGCTTTCTTCCTGCATGGTGATGGTGCTCTTCCTGAGGCCTCCTAGTGAGACCCAGGGCAGCTGGTACTCACACAGGGGGAGGAAAGAGACACCCCTACTTTAAGGAAAGTGCCAGTATTTACACCCTTGGTGTGATTGTAACTCTGCCCCATAACAAGACAGATCTGGATACTGACAGGCCATTACATTCAGTATGTGACCCAATCAGTATCCACCCCTCAGGCTCTCTGGCTGTTGCTAGGCCCGCCCTTAGTTGCATCAAATGTATCTAAGGTTACAAAAGCACACAAGGCCTTTCTGAAGGAATTAACCCATCCACTGCCTGCAACTAACAGGACTTACACTGGTAGGGCCCAGGAAAATAGGTAGCGGCCAGGAGGCTATGCTACATAAGCGAGACTTAGGACAGTTTCAACTTGGCCATTATACCATTCAAGTATATTTTATCCTAAATACTTGGAGACTTCAACTGCGATAAATGGCAAAATAGGCTTTGCTGGCTCCTCCTGTATGAAAAACGTAACATCTACATCATTCCCTAGGGCACAATTTGGGAACATTCCTGCACAATTGAGACTTCTCACAGAACATTGCTGTTAAATTATTCATCCTAATGTATCATCCGAAAATATTAAATGACAATCTGAAATGCTCAAAGCAAACTCATCTTGAATTGTTGATCTTTATATATTCAATGTCTGATAAATAACTTTTTAGCCTACTTTATCACCGAACACATTTAATATATATGAACGCCTGACAATTTACAGTAAAAGAAATAACCTGAAAAAATTACTTAGTACCAAAATAATAAAAATAATGAAGGCGAACATGTATTTATCTGTCTGACTAATATTGATTATTGATATTGATTATAGATATACTCTAGAAATTGGAATGATAATGCAAATATAGCACACATTCCAGTATCTTAATAGCTTTTGTTGCAGTATACAGTGGCGGCCGAGCTGAATCTAATGCGGCTGCCCCCGCAGTTTAAAAATAGCGCGGGTGGCGCGCGGCTGTCTTCGGCCGAGAACTGGCCGGTTTTCCCGCGCCTCGGGCGCTTTCAATAGTAAGCGCCATTAGCGCTTATCTATTGAAGCGGCCGCCGCGCGGGAAACTCCATTTTTAAACGGACAACAGACCCGCGGCTAGCCCGCTATGCACCCGGCGAACATTAGATTCAGCCCGGCCGCGTCAGTAATCTGTTTCAAATTGTATGAGAACAGCAGAAAATGCACCAAGATTTGTACTGGAACATATTGATACTGTATACTTTTTACTTTATTCACTGACAAGATCAACAAATAATAGCAAACATATAAGACTATTGGGAACTATTATTTGTATCCAAACCGTCCAATTGTGCATGCAGTATCATCAAAGGAGTTTGAACAAGTCGTTTCGGAGTGTCTGGCAATGACAATATAAAAGCAGCTGTAGATCCCTTGAGTTCTATTCCGTAAAAGGCAGTGGTAAGATTTCTTATTGGGCTCAATAGTAAAAGACTAATAGAGACAAGTGAATTTTATACAGGACACTAAGTGAAAGAACAGGAGAACCCGTATTATCAGAGCATCCTAGAGAGCAAATACTGTAGCTGAGCCCAATGTTGATAAACATGATAGCAGAGGAAGGATTGGCATACTGTAGTGTTCAATTCATGCCAGAGAGAATAACATGAACACTAATGACATTTTATTTTCGTTTCTTCCTTTGGTAAAAAAACAAAACGGACTTATACTTCATGGGCCATGATGCGTCAATACCGGCATACAGTATGTTTCAAAGGATCCAGTGAGTTCCATCCTTTATAGTATGAAACACTCCAACATTGATGGAAAACACAAGTGGTTAAAACATTTCATATTTATACTTGTAACGGTTAGACACCCACCCAATCTCACATTGGCCCCTGTGGTCTAGTCTGCCCCCATTACATGTCTGTGTATTTGTGTGGTGCACCTGCTGGCTTACAGGACTCCTGAGTCTCCCACTTGGATGGTATGGGGATATCAGCACGACAGGCATCTGAGGTAGTGTGATCTGAGTCTTACTCACATACGATGCAGCGCCTCCACCCCATCAGGATTTCTGCGGCTGCAGGGAGAAGTGTCTGATGGGACCTCCTTCTGGGTGCCTCCTTCTGTGTAATAACTTCACCCTCACACAGCAAGGATCTTGTGAAACTTGGCATCTTTATTGCATGTTCAGGCAGACTGCCCCTCATAGCGGTCGTTCTAGCCGCTCATTTCCATGTAGTGCATCCCTCTCGGAAAGTTCCTTCTCTCTCAATAGAGTTGGATCACCTCTCCCCTAAGGGAGATCACCATCTGTGTCAGATCCCTGAACACAGTGTAGAGTATGCTTTCAATTGAATCTGATAGCCTTGAACTTAATACTTGCACTCAGGAGAACCACAACACTAACTTTTGGCAGTACAGTATCTTATATAAACTCAGAAAACAGCCACACCTCCTGTGTCACTAACAGTGGACACAGAGCATGTTACCACTCCCCTTGTGTACATATGACACCTCACCAGGGTGTCAGGGCAAACCTCCATGATTGATGCTGGCAATCCTGCATACTTACCAGGTTTACTGCCAGCATGAGAAAGAACTGTATACCATTTTTATACATGGCTACATTCTCCCCCTGGTGAAACCCAATGACCCGGCTGGGCTCTAAATTTGTGGAACCTTCTTCCAGGTAGCACTGCAACACATAACAAAACAACATGTTATAAACATACATTATTCCACACTGATCATTTCCGACACAGTAACATAATTGTGTACAGTGCTTGCTGACCTGCAGACTACACTGCTCCTACGGAGAATTCACAGTACACTATACTAATAATAGTGCCTAGGGTCTGGCTTCTGTATCTCCTTGCCATTTATATCCTTCACCGTCACACTATAGGATCTAGGCTGTCCACTCTCTGGCCTGTACTCCATCCGGTGCATATAAATGCTGCGCCCAACACTCCACACTCTCATTAATTGTGAGATTCGCTCCTCTGTCTTAAACCCAGCATACCCACCAGACATGCTCATTATGTACTCCTCTATGGTCTCCCTTAGCCAAGCATCTCTACCATCCTCAATCTCCCGCATTAAGGGTTCTGGCACGTAAGGGTACTCTAGCCGATGAGATTTCTTGTATTTAGTGACAATGGCTCTTTCAGCCCTACAGGTGCGGATTAACTTTTTTTTGCCTGCCCGCCTGGCAGTATCCATGATAGTGGCTCATCAGGTTTAACTAGGTCTCTAAATATAGCTGACCCCCGGGGAGTAACTACCCCTGTGTGTATGTCATGCCACCTTAGTCGAAGCTCCTCTAAGTGCTCCTCCTCAGAAAACTCTCCTACTCCCCACCAGCAGTCCACTATCCCTTCCTTCCTTAATATGAACCGCGTACAGTCCAGCCAGGCCTCATACCCCTCGAAAATGGGCGCCCACCACCGGGTTTCTCTTTCTTTATCTTGCCCTACTGTGGCTGCCATATCCTCACTATCATCTGGCTCTCCCCCTGATGATATTCCTGAAGTTCCGGTAGACCTATAATTTGATTCTAAGAGTTTAGGCCTTCACTTTACATCCATCATACTGTTACTCTCACTTGTACAAGACGACACCTTTCGCATAGACTCTTCCCTCCCCGATCCCTCATTGGAGGTAAAGCAATCGCCTCAGTCCAGGTTTTTCCCAGTCCGTTCATCGGAAGTAGCCTGTGACTCCCCAGATAACCGTTGGCTCGACTGGGACCCAGAGGAGGAAGTGACAGGGGCAGGGGTTTTAACTAAGGCCAGGGGTTGGGCATAGAGAAAGGCCATGGGCCGATGCGGCACAACGACCCGCAGCTTCTCGCTACCTTGACCGGTACCATCGGTCTGGCGTTCCGGCTCGCCCATCTCATGGTTCCCAGGCTTCCGCAGGGCCTGTCAGCTCTTAACATGATATATATGACGATAGTTATTTTCCTTACCTCACCCATTCTGCTTACATGATATATATGACGATAGTTATTTTCCTTACCTCACCCATTCTGCTACAATTGCCCACTGTTTAGATCTAACGAATAGATGGTCAAAGCGGTAGCCATGACAGAGTGAGAGATATATACACTAACGTGATTCAATGTGTTTTGCTGCTCTGTCTCTACCAGCATTTTTGACAATTTGGGTTCATTCCGTATACATGATCTGTGGGACGAACTACGTCATTTCAGTGACATCATCGCGGGGCGACATCCCTCAGGGCTAACTACGAGCTTTGCCCATGTAATACATTAGCCAGGCACATCCTTATAATCAAGTAACGAGCTGTTCTAGTGAGACTGTGTTACACTATCATACCAGTCTGAGCTCAGGATAGGATATATGTCATTGCGCAGTTTATACCTCAATAACAAGGTACGAATTGTCCTGAGTTACTAGGGTATTTGAAGCCACAGGGCACAATTGGTAGCTATGCATCAGAGAGAGATATATACTATGTGATATAGTGTGATATACTGTCTTATCTATACCTCCGCCAATACAACTGGTTACTTAGATATATGCACCCTACAGGCATTTATCCTGGAATCCTATATAGGGATTAGTGGTATATAGATGTTGCACAGATCCGCTATACCACACTGCTGTGTATCACCTTGTCACTGGATACTGTATATACTCTATACCATTAGAAAGAGCAAACACCTGCTATACGATAGAGTCAATAGTACTTACAATCACTGTGATTTTTGGATGTCAAGATAAGTCAGAGTATTAAATAGTCAATAGCACTTACCTTACAATACCTGTACATATCAGCCACAAACTATAAGGGATTTTTAACAATGTATCTGTGTTTTTAATTCTCTATGTAGAAGTAATAAAATGTTATTATTTTTTTTTGGATTATCCTCGGTGTTTGGTATATACCTTACTGACAAGCAGTACATAACTGCAGGACCATTGTGTCCATTATAATATATGTGACAACTGAGTGCTTAATTTAAGGGGTCTCTTTCTGAACAAATCTCTTTGATCAACACTGATACTCCTGTCAGCTCTTCCCGGATCCATGCGACCTTGTACAGCATGGCGGTCACGAGGGCGCGGCCATCTTCCATCCGGTTCCGCAGTGTCCGCCGGAAGTGATCATAGAGCAATCTACTCTATTCTCTGAATTTGAACATGTTCATAACGGACCAAACATTTTGAACATTTATATATTTCATCATCAACCTCTGGGGATGAGGCGCCGCCATCTTGGGTTAGGTTCCCCACCGGAACCTCTTCTTCCACAATGACATCCACCGCCAGAATTGAAGGTTCTGCTCTCCGTTCGGCTCAGGCCTGGGCTAGGCCCCTCTTCGCCGTTGCCACCCCCGTCACCTGTGGAGGGTAAGGATGTGTCTCACCGCTCCGTCGTCTTGGGATGGGGTCTTCTCCGCCTTCTGCGCTGGAAGTCACCATGGCCATGGGACTCCTCCGCTTCGGTTGTCTCCGCACAGGTGATCTCGGCACCTCGAGACTCAGCTCCGCTGCTTGGCAAGTAAGAGTGGGTTCTTTTTCAGCTCCGCTGCAGTGGTACGCAGGTAGGCGCATCAACACTGACATCAACACTGCTTGCTCCTTGTCTGAAGATCCGGACTCCGACTCGGGGAGCGGCACTCCCGTATGGGACCGATAGCAGGTCCCGACCTCTTTAGGCTCTGTTGCAATCATTAACAGCGATCCCCATTCTCCGGGATCCACTGGCTCTTCCTTTACTTGGGGCGAGGCTGCAGCCGTCAGCTTGGCTGTTTCTCCGCTTGCCTCCGCGGTATACCCCGGCACAAAGGGCTGCACGACCCACAGATAATGGATGCCACATTGGGGACACCTTGCCATCGTGCTGACTTCTCCGCCGGGCAGTCGGCACTGCATACACATGCACATACACATATCGTCTCGGTGTCACCCGCCTTGATCACCAGGAAGCCTCCTGAAACGAGTAGGGGTGGGCTGAGATGTCCATCTCTTTCTCCTTTTCGCTTGCCACGCTGGTTACAGGGGACACTTTACACAGTGGTCTTGCCTGCTCACCAGCTCCTCGCAACTGAAGGGCAGGGGTTGTGTCTTTAACTCCTCCCTCAGCCAGCTTCATTCTCATTTGGCAAAGTTGGAAACCCCTCCCCCTGGTAGATATTAGGGGAGGGTCCCACAGATTCACTGGGTGACCCAGCACTGGCTCTGAGCCTGTCACAGTTTAGGAGGGTGCGGCCACAGCTATCGCGCCACTACCCCCAGCAGGGTGGGGTTCTCTCTTTGGCGCCAATCCCGGCCAACTGTCTGCAACTTTTGCATTTGCAGAATTTTCTGCACTCGGCCCACGTGGTCTCCCAGGGAAGTGGGAACCACCATCTTGGTTTGTCCGGCCACTCACAATAGCAACTGAGGTAGATTTTTGGTTGTGGCTTACCGTCTGGCAAGCAGATTCTCCATTTTCACTGAACATCACCACAATGTCCTCAACACAGTCCTCCAGGGTAGCACCCCGGGATCCTAGGCAGGACAAAACCGGTGCGGCCACAGCCTTGGTGCCACTCCATAGCATGCCTGCCAAAGTCACTTCAGCAGCTCTCTCCTCCGTGGTGTACACACCACGTGCGCTCCTTCCATCAGCCGCGATCCGCCTTCTTGGACTCTCCGCACCGCGCGGAGCTTCTCTACCATCTTCTCGACATTTTCACACTGTAATTTCTCATATCGTACATGGAGCTCCTCTCTGTGGGGCAGCTGCCATTCCGATGCAATAAAGAATGCCACGATGCATGTACGTCTGATGTACGTCTGACTCATGTTGCACTACATCAGGCTAGGCTCACTCTCTCTGTGTATGCTGTGTCCACCTTTCTCCAGTATGTGCTCTGTGGTAAGTGTCCTGGTTACTGGCTAGAGTACTCTGGCTTCCCCCATGCAGTACTAGGGCGTCTACCTACTGTTGGCCAGCCTAGCGCAGACCCTGTCCAGGATTCCTGACCCTTGTTAACAGGCTATCCCTTCAGGCATCCTACCAACTAGCTGCCTCAAGGTGACTAGAACAGCTATAGCCCTGTCTCCAGACCCACTTAACTCCACTCAGGATCCTAGGTTGTGCTTTGCGAGCTGACAAATCCATCAGTCTCCTGGGTACCCCTATGCTCCGTCCCCATACACAGCACTGACTGGCAGCATACACTCTCCCTGTTTCCTAGTGTGCCTAGCAAAAGCCTGTCCTGTTGATACAGCTCTCAGCAGTGCCTCCAAAAATGTAACGGTTAGACACCCACCCAATCTCACATTGGCCCCTGTGGTCTAGTCTGCCCCCATTACATGTCTGTGTATTCGTGTGGTGCACCTGCTGGCATACAGGACTCCTGAGTCTCCCGCTTGGATGGTATGGGGATATCAGCATGACAGGCATCTGAGGTAGTTTGATCTGAGTCTTACTCACATACGATGCAGCGCCTCCACCCCATCAGGATCTCTGCGGCTGCAGGCAGAAGTGTCTGATGGGGACCTCCTTCTGGGTGCCTCCTTCTGTGTAATAAATTCACTCTCACACAGCAAGGATCTTGTGAAACTGGGCATCTTTATTGCATGTTCACGCAGACTGCCCCTCATAGCGGTCGTTCTAGGCGCTCATTTCCATGTAGTGCATCCCTCTCGGAAAGTTCCTTCTCTCTCAATAGAGTTGGATCACCTCTCCCCTAAGAGAGATCACCATCTGTGTCAGATCCCTGAACACAGTGTAGTGTATGCTATCAATTGAATCTGATAGCCTTGAACTTAATACTTGCACTCAGGAGAACCACAACACTAACTTTTGGCAGTGCAGTGTCTTATATAGACTCAGAAAACAGCCACACCTCCTTTGTCACTAACACTGGACACAGAGCATGTTACCACTCCCCTTGTATACATATGACACCTCACCAGGGTGTGAGGGCAAACCTCCATGATTGATGCTGGCAATCCTGCATACTTACCAGGTTTACTGCCAGCATGAGAAAGAACTCTATACCATTTGTATACATGGCTACATACTTTTCTGGTGTTTTGAAGACCTTGATCCCTGAGGACCTTAACAGATATGAGAAGATAAATTGTTCTAATGACACACACTGTTCTGCTCAATGTTTACGGAGGCAGGGGTTTCGTCTCCCCAGTGGCTCCTGTAGGTCCCCGGAGGTTGATTGTAAATTAACCTTTGACTCCATCTTGGCTTAGCATTGGCTCCTGTAACCAATGGAAAGACATTATCAGGAGATGACGATGCTGCTATTTATTAGTGGCCCCAGCTGCCATACAGTATTTGTATTTTTTGGGTGGGTTAAAATAGAAAAATGTAAAAGTTAAATATATCAATAACTGGGGGGGCTGGCGCTGGGAACACATTGGTCGAGCTCTGTAATATCCCCCGTTTGAACTAAGGTAAAACAAAAAATGCGTTTTGGGAATTGCTACTTTCATGAAGAAATTTCATGGAATTTGGAAGTATTAATAAGGCCCGATTTAATTTCGTTTACTCAAATTCAGATTATTAAATAATTTTAATGTTATTGACATTGAAACAAATGCTTGTGCTGCTGCATAAGAGCTCCTTATGTATTTGCAGTGAGATATAAGTAACTACTGTAGTAATTAAACTCATGGCAAACATATCTGTGACCAAAATGATCACATTCTTCTATCTCTTTGGCTCCATTTCAATATATTGTAATATTAGTACTTAAAATGAATAGTATTAAATGTTCTGCAGCACAAGGAAGCATGTTGATAAGAGTCTTGTATCCCTTTCCTGGAAAAAAATAGTTTTGACCAAATATTGCTTATCAGCTGGATAATTCTACCTCTGTTATGTGATAGCATCTTGTGTCCAGAATGAAACAAACAAATTTCCAATCCAACCCTCAAATAGTTTTTTTTGTATTTCAAATGTAATTGAAAGAGTTTTCAGTAAAGTACAATAGTGGTTGATGCTCACAATGCTAGTTTTACAAACTGAATTACAAAGAGAAACTGTAGTGAAAACGGATAATGAGAAAAACGTATCCAACTGTTAACATACTGTATGAAAGAGAAACGGGGGCCAAGTACAGGAAAGAAAATAAATATGTATTTAACAGTATACCACTGCACCAGGTTGGAAAAATCCACTCGTCCCATTGTCAAGGGCAAATGGGAAATAGTTTTTGGGGGCTGTTGCTGCAAAACATCTTCGGAAGCAGAGCGGTCAATCATCGCTCATCTTACCAACGCTGCGCCCCAAAACTCTTTGAATATCGCTATGCAAAGCCCTGTGGAGCACAACTTTAAAAGCAGAGCAGAGTGGGTGAGTTTCTCCAATGCCCTTATGAAATGGACTCCAGGCATGTGTCTGTGGTTGGTGGCGAGGATTGTTTCCAAGTTTTAGCCATTATTTATATGGCAGTGAAAATAAGATATCTAGTAGTCCTGTGCAGCAACCCTCATATTGCCTCAGTCCGCATCATCCAGCACCCCCCCAATGTCGGAATGCCAAACATTGCATACTGTATATGGGAAAAATGTCATACTGTATATGGGAAACAAAGGCACAGCTAGTTCATTGTTCTTGTTATTCTAGACCAAATATGTTTGGGAACGTTTTTGAACACTACAGTATATCCTTCTCTAGAAAGTAGATCTTGTTCAACTGATTATTCAAAACATGCTATTACTGGAAGCATGAATAAAACCTAAGCCCATGGCTACAGTACCTTGTCCTGCAATTGATTCATAGATAATTCTATCCTCTGCTGGTAGAGGTCACAATACCAATAATCCAAGTTATAAACGAAATGTTTAAATTCGTGAAGGCTTTAAACGATTCAGTCAAAATAATATTAGTGTGTGGTGGGTATGGCTGTTACTGTCTTGGATGCACTGTTAGATTCTTATACTGTACGAGAAGGGGAGTATTCTGACTTGGTAGGGTAGGATGACTACAGTCAAAATTACAAATGTGTTTATTTATTTACTCTGCTGTCCATTTGCACGCCAAAGGCATTCTTCGCGAAATTAGAAAATATATGAACTATTTTATCTGAAATTATAAGTGGTCCATTTTACATGAATAAATTAATGTACCCCTGAGGACCAAGCTGTTTCGCCTTGCCCTGGCTTTAAATTGTATCACTCAGTAGCTTTTTTTGGAGCTCTGACTAGAGACGAGTGAAACTGTCAAGATTCGTTCCCCGGAATTTCCTGCTCTTTCCATTCAAAATCCGTTGTGTGTAAAATCAGTCAACAGATTTTTCCCGTTTCAGTCCGTGTGGATTAATCAATAACCATCATTGGACACAATCCGTTGACTGATTTGTAGAATCCAAGTCGCGATTCCGCAATCCATAGTAGGACTTTGACATACAATCCGTTGGAGGACTTTGACATACAATCCGTTGGAGACTTTGACATACAATCCGTGGATTCAGCAATCCGTTAGAGGATTTTTCAAGAATCTTCCAACGGATTGTATTCTGAATAACAAACAAACCAGAAAAGGTGAATCACCCTTTTTGAGAAAGATTCGCGGACCAAAGGAACCGGCCGATCTGAGGTGGATCCAGATCCGCAAAACAAATTCACCCATCTCTAGTCGGACCTACAGTACAGTAGTGGCATTCCGCCCATCCCGATGCTCACTGGGTGCAACTGCAGGAGATTCTTACAGGGTTTAGTCCCCTTTCCAGGCATGTATTGCAGCGCCTCCAAAATATAACCAACAACATGCAGAATATACACGTTTGTCCCCAATGCACTCCGAATTTGGAAAATTATAACTACAACACTAAACACAGTTTTGCCATCAGGAATGTAAACATGACTTGGCTACTATTGGCATCTGTAGAGTAAATGGGAAGGAATCCTGCTTAAGACAAAATATGAGTGGAGGACGTTAAGCACATCTCTTTATCTCCTGATATCCTTCTCCATACCTGTGAAATCTCTGTCCCGGGCCTCATTCATTTGAATTTAGAAGAGCCTTTTGTCACGAGAATGTTTCAAAAAGAATACTGCTCTTCTTTAGTCAGGTGAATATTATGTACAGTAAGTGCTTCATGGAATCTATGTCCAATGATAATACAGAAATAAAGCACCTAAAGCCTCTGTTCACTACATATTGTGCATATCAGGACAATATTTGCTGTAGATGGCATACATAAGCTTTTATTTAGTTATAATGTGATTTTTCTAAATCATCCCGGTGCAGATTTCGGATTCAATCTGGAACCGAGTGCGGATTTAAAAAAAATCCACCCAGATTGTAAACAATGGCGGATCCACATTAATCTGCTCGGATTGTTTAATACCCAATCCGCAGACAGATTTTACCACGTGGATTGGAAATTGAAGGGAAAGCCCTGGAAATTCCAGGGAACACCCATCTCTAATAAGGAGGCTGTTTGCTAAGGTAAACTCACTACAGATGTAGCATCTTGTATCTATCAGCTGCTGCAACACGTGCTGGTGAACTGCGGACTACACTTCAAGCGTTCGCGGCACAGTGCATAGCAGGGGGTAATATCCCATCCGGATTAACACAGCGCGGGTTCCTGCTTCTGAGTGGGACTCCTCTCGCTGTGTGAATCCTACTGGGGTGCATCAGTCGCGCAGAGACGCGGAGTGAGAGCACATTGCATCAATCCTTCTCTCTGCACACATCTAATAGGCGATCATATGAAAACTCATCCTTTTATTAAATCCCCTTTTATTTAATACATTATCCGTAAGTATTTCCTAATTGGCGGCTCTCTATATATGAATCATCTCATTTAAGAGGTTTAAAAAAAAAAAGTATTCTGCACTGATGCAATCTCATAGAAATTTTCCCAATTCTGATTTTCTTTCTAAACATCAGTTCTATCAAACAATGTGTTGAATTTGGCGTTTTATTTTGATGTTGGTAAATAGCATTATTTTTAAAATATGAAACAAGAAAGGATTTGAAACCACTTCATGTGTTTTACTTAAATATCTCTATATTTCATACAGTCACAATAAACTCAAAAGACAATTTGGATTTTCCCCTACTATTTCCTTTTTATTAGTATTTTATTGATTTCAATAATTATTCAGTTGCTACTAAATAAGAAGAAAGAAATACAGATTTTAAACCAGTTCATACTACAGCAAATTAACCTTGTGCTTTATTTCAAGAATGTTTATAGTTACCACATAATAGACTTCTCGCAACAAAGACTTAACTGTATTAGTTCAGTCAGCTAATTGGAACACATCCTGCTCTGCAAAATCTAGGCAGCCCAGGAGCAGATGTATAATTAATTAATTAGCTGACATGAACCTAGTGAAGCCTGAAACCTGTGCAATTATTACATGGGACTAATTTACAGAAGATAAAGCACCATATGAACAATCATCCAAGTTATCATCTCTAGAGCTACTCAGATGTTTCTTCTGAGGTGACTAGTATTTGACAATGGTTGTAAAACGCGACTACATGGTATAACTGCATAAAATAAACATGCTTCATGACCTAATGGGGAATTAATTAAAAGTAGTATGTTTGTCAGGTTGGACCATAAACAGATGTTTATGGCTTGCGTTTCTTATGTGGACTAAATGTGGCACAGTGCTTGTGAATAGACAGACATCATCTTTAATGAAATCATAGAACAATCAACCGCCCAATGAGATGGAGAAAAAATACATTAATTGGGGCATTTATTTTTACGAGGATAGAATCTTTGTGGAATAAGTGCAACGCGTTGGTGTTTCTTATCAGGATAATTTGATATCTGTCTCCTTGTAACATGATCATTTACTGTCAACTCGGACAACATGAGGCAAAACATTTAAAAAGCAGCATACAAACATGTTTAGAGATGCAGCCAAACTGTCTTCAGAGTCACTGCCACCTGTTGTGGCATTGCAGGAATAACGCCGGGCGATTTCGGCAGACACTGTTTTCAGTGCCTTGGACTTTTGCGTCTTCAGTGAGTCTTGCTATATCTGTATGCTGTGAGGTATATATTTAAATAGTCTTGCATATTTAGGGGTCTATTTATCAAAGATTCGCAGCTGTGAAAAAACACCACATTTGCAGAAGAATACACATTAATGAAGAATATTGCTCACATTAGAGATGGATACGCTCTTTTATGTACAAAATCATTTGGAACACAGTCTTGTTACAAGAACTATAGAGTTTATTGACAAGGTTGCAGTAATTGGACCACATGCAGTTAGCACATTGGAGCCAATCTCACATTGTGCAAAGTTAATTAAAGTAAGCACATTGCATGCAAAGTAGGAACGTACACACACTGTAATGACTATGGCTCGTTTTCACTACGCTGTCCTCAACCATAAGGCACCTTTCAGCACTGGACGATACCTTACGTTTAGAGGAGTGGGCTGTAAAGGGTCTTCCAGCGTGGGAAAGGCGTCCTATAGCAGAGCGCTGCTTAGTAAATGGGTGCCTATATTCCTTTCTGCCATTTTCCAAGCAGATTTAAAATAAAAACAAAAATGTACAAAATCATTAGTGATAGTTTTAAATGGTTGTTTATAAAATGAAAAGAAAAAACAAGTTTAATTAACTTTGCACATTCTGGAGAATACAAATATATTTACTGACAGTTGCTATTACGGTATATTGTTAAGTTCCATGGAGTAGACTCTTCCATAACCACTATGCCTGTATGTTAATGTTCAGAGTGGAGCAAAGTTGCGAAAATTCAGTCCAGCAATATTTTTTTTTCTAATTGTATAATTTTTTTTTAAACGTTTGAGTTACATTCACCTTACCCCCCAAAAAGTGATATTCCACTTGGAGAGAGACCAGGAAAAATGCTAATTGAAAGCTTTTAAATGTATTTAGAAAATGTAAATTCGCTTATTTCCCACGTTTCTCAGGTGGGATGACTTTTGCTCGCAAACTTTGAAAACGATGAGAATTGTGTTGCTGCGAAAGGATTGGAAATTTCACATGGTACGTGAAGAGTTTGCACATTAATATTAACGTTGTAATATTCATTTAAGAATCCCCATGTGTTTTGTTATTGTCTTTCACTTCCCAATCATTCGGAATTGTAACATGTGTTGTTGTTTTATACATAGTAACATACTGTAAGACTTTAGGTTGAAACATTACACATCCATTGAGTTCAACATTTTGCAAAAATAAAAATTCCAAAGTTTAAGTCTATGAAGACCCTTTTCAAAGCAGTAAACAATCAAAGTGTGTTACAAAAAATTTATGACAATGTGAAAAAAACAAAAACATACAGCAGAAACATTATAGCATAAGAATAAAAAAGGATTAGTTTACATCGATAAACACGGTAGGATATTCCTTTATGCAAAGAGGGGCATACCATTGCAATGAAGACTGAACATGGAGGAACCTTGTGCATTGGTTGCTGGAGAGGAGGGGAGCGTGTGGGGGAGAAGCTGGTGAGGAGGGGAGCATGTGGGGAGAAGCTGGAGAGGAGGGGAGCATGTGGGAAGAAGCTGAAGAGGAGGGGAGCATGTGGGGAGGAGCTGGCGAGGAAGGCAGCATGTGGTGGAGAAGCTGTGAGGAGGGGAGCATGTGGGAGAGAAGCTGGTGAGGAGGGGAGCATGTGGGGAGAAGCTGGTGAGGAGGGGAGCATGTGGGGAGAAGCTGGAGAGTAGAGTAGCATGTGGGGAGGAGCTGGAGAGGAGGGGAGCATGTGGGGGAGAAGTTGGTGAGGAGAGAAGCTGGTGAGGAGAGGAGCATGTGGGGGAGGAGTTGGTGAGGAGGGTAGCATGTGGGCGAGAAGTTGGGGAAGAGGGCAGCATGTGGCGGAGAAGTTAGTGAGTAGGGGAGCATGTGGGGGAGAAGTTGGTGAGGAGGGGAGCATGTGGGGAGAAGCTGGAGAGGAGGGGAGCATGTGGGAAGAAGCTGGAGAGGAGGGGAGCATGTGGGGAGAAGTTGGGGAAGAGGGCAGCATGTGGCGGAGAAGTTAGTGAGTAGGGGAGCATGTGGCGGAGAAGTTAGTGAGTAGGGGAGCATGTGGGGGAGAAGTTGGTGAGGAGGGGAGCATGTGGGGGGGAAGTTGGTGAGGAGGGGAGCATGTGGGGAGAAACTGGTGAGGAGGGGAGCATGTGGGGGAGAAGTTGGTGAGGAGGAGAGCATGTGGAGGAGAAGCTGTTATATTTTTAAGTTGTATGGTACTGTACTTGCAGGATGGCCTGAATGAAGTACAACTGAAACTGCTGGAAGTTCTGTTTCAATTGCACAACAAAATCTTCTAGAGACCCGTGCCAGTAAAAAAAAAAAAAAAAGCCAGTAGGAGAATCCAGTGACCTTTTAGATTAGTTAAATAATAAAATACTACATTATTAATTTTTTTGAAAAACATTTATTACATTCTCTAGAAGATTTTTGTTGTGAGTTGCATACTTCCTTTTGAAATTTCGATGTGCTAATTATACAGTTAAGATTGCAAGTCAGAGTCTTCCTCTGTCTCTATGAAAACTAAAACAGAAGCAGGAGGAATTCAGCTCAAGGACATGATAAAAAATAATGCAGAAGTTAAGACTTTCCTGATCTGGGTTTACCTTGGCATGGTGGGCAAGCTTATCATACTTTGGCAAAAGGATACAACTAATAACCCAATTTAAAGGAAATATTTAAAAAAGTTAAAGCTGTGCGAGCTTTTATGCATCATCATTTAAGTTATAAGTAACAAGAACGGGTTAATAATAACGACATGTTGAAATTGAGAGAATTTGGATGTGCACTGATCTTTGCTTTTAACAAAAAGATAAATTCCAAATACATTGCGACTGAAACATTGAGGAAGTTGGTTAGATAACGTAAATAATACCTCTAAACTACTGTTCTGCAAGTTAATAATAACACTATTGTGTTTCCCAAGGGCATGTATGTCACAATTATGAGTTGCATGCTTTATTCAACTACAGTACCGTGCCATCAATAGTAGTTAGTTGGAAGGTTACATAGAACAAATTGATGCATGTGACAACTCAGACACTGAAAAGTATAAATATTGATGCTGAAAAGTACGCACTGAGGTTTGTGCTGCAGCAACACGGAAATGTTTTGCTAGTCCATTGAGTTTTATGGGAAGAAACTCTTGTTTATTGTGCAATCTATCTGAAAATGAACAAAAGGAGGAACTATAGTTTGATTTCCAACCTAATAACTTGTGTGGTTTGGTTGAGTCTTATAAGGCATGACCATGGAAGAAGTTGGTATTTTCTTTACAAGCTGTGTATTTTATTGTCGATCTAAAGCTTGCCATGCATCCCTTTATGCCATATTGAATGGAGTACTGACTCAGATAAGGCTGACATCAAATGGGTTGGAAAATAACAATTATATTTTCATTTCACTATAACAGAATGAAGACACGGTGTCCGCTCCTTGTGACCTTTGGGCAAATCCCTTTATCTCCCTGTGCCTCGGCCACCACAGATTGTAATCTCTCCGGGCAGGGAGTGTCTGTAAAAGTCCTGTGTGCTGCGTACCGCGCGCTATACCATCATTGTGACGTGCTGTGAGTTACATCCGGAAAAACGCGCTATATGAAATAATGTTAATATTATTATTACATTGAATTTTATTTTAGATTTACCTGATTAAATAACCCCTCAAATGGCTTATGGCAAGAACACACCTTAAACTCTCTCTGTTAACGGAGAAGTGACTGCCTCCATATATCTTTGATTGTCCATCAAAAAATAAAAGCATTTTTTTTGTTAGCATATCCATGATTGAGGGTTATCTATTGATACTGAATTGGACTCTATGCCAACCAACAACTCTAGCATGAGATCTAGTGACATATACATGGCAAATTGCAGTACAGTATATTGTGTTAAAATGTGCAATTGATCTAGTTAACTTTTGCATTTTACTTCCTTGACGAATATTGGACATCATTGCGTGTGTGTGAATATTCAAACAGAACGTTGCCTTTGGTCTTTATTGTTTAACATTATAATACCTTATGTAATAGTAAACAGTTTAACAGTTCATCAAATAGTTTGGAGAAAGAACAGACTATTAATGATGGATTATTAATCCAAGTAGTTAATAAACCGATTTCAAAGCAGCATACCCCCCTATTTTGTTTCCTTTTTACAGTATGGGAAACCAGATGTCCCCCACAGCTGAACACCGGATATTTTTTTGCTCTCGGGACTCCCTGGTTTCCAAACAAAATTGCTGCCAATATAGGACTGCCATTTAAATCTCCTTTAAAAACCAGGAATTATTGCTTATAACCAGTAAGTATCTTGGGAACCAGAGCGTGCCCCACCTCTGAAAACAGCACGGTTAAGTTCTCTACCTACTTTCTTTAATAATAATAATAATAATAATAATAATCATAATTGAATGAAACAAATTGTAGCAGATCATGTTCTAAAGCGAGATCTTCCCGTTGTGTCGTCATCTTTTTTTTTTTTTGTACTGTAAGGATACTTGTCTTATCTGCTTAGTGTTTTTGGCAAACTCAATTAAAGAATCATTTATGCGCAAATCTAGTAGATCCAGTGAGCCAGATAAATTCTTTTAATTATTTGTAATAAGACTGAAGTTGAAATGTGTGTTCAGAAGGTACTTTATAGCATTATTTTTCTACAACTTTGACTGGTAACTTACTATTTACTGCTGCCTTAGAATGTAAGGCGAACATCCAATAGGTTCTCCTTGGTCAATATTGTTTGAATGTTGTTTTGAGAACCGTATCTATGCAAAAAGAACATAAGACTCCATAAATCAGATCAATGAGATCTTCTCAGCACTTGCAGTCACATAGATCAGAGGCTCAACTCCAGTCCTCAAGACCCCCCAAAAAGGTCAGGTTGTCAGTATATCCCAGCTTCAGCACAGATGACCCAATCAGTGGCTCAGTTGAAGACTACGCCACTGATTGCGCCACCTGTGCTGAAGCAGAGACTGGCTGAGCAACCTGTGGTGAAGCAGGGATATCTAAATACCTGACCTGTTGGGGGGGTATTGAAGACAGGAGTTTAGCACCACTAACTTAGATTGAACTTAGTGATGTGATTGTGATTTAGTAATTGTGAGCGCATTACTGTAGGTTCTTTGAAGTTCTGGGAGATATACTCTGCACTGTGTAGTGCTACTATTTGTCCCCTATTGCATACAGGCATACCCCGCATTAACGTGCGCAATGGGACCGGAGCATGTATGTAAAGTGAAAATGTACTTAAAGTGAAGCACTACCTTTTCCCCACTTATCGATGCATGTACTGTACTGCAATCGTCATATACGTGCATAACTGATGTAAATAACGCATTTGTAACAGGCTCTATAATCTCCCCGCTTGCGCACAGCTTCAGTACAGGTAGGGAGTCGGTATTGCTGTTCAGGACGTGCTGACAGGCGCATGCGCGAGCTGCCGTTTGCCTATTGAGCGATATGTACTTACTCGCGAGTGTACTTAAAGTGAGTGTCCTTAAAACGGGGTATGCCTGTACATTGTAAGGCTTGTGCAGAGGCCAGTTTCAACCGCTGGCCTTTTTTTAATTTCAATAAAGTAATGGTACAATTAAAGTTCATTTGCTGGTTGCAACTTAAATCTGAGCGAATGGCTTGGATGCATTTTTGGGATATGTTACATCTGAATGATGTGTTGTAAAGTACGTATATATATATATACACATACTGTATAGTGGATACAAATGCATACACTTAATTTTAGTAACAATTATTATAGTTTAATTATTTTTAACTTCTTTCATATATGGGGAGAAACACAGTTAGTATATACATATGAAAATGTGTGCACCAAATGGTAAAAAGTAAAATACATATGACAATAATAACCCCAGTGCCCTCCAGCATATAATATTTACAGTATTCCTCCCAA